>NC_073259.2:44494166-44797196 GCF_029289425.2 Pan paniscus | reverse complement strand
AGCCTGTTGGGTAGCTGGAACTACAGACGTGCACCACTATGCCTGGCTTTTTCACTTTAAGTCTTTTTGTCTCTGTTACTAATATTAATGAATGAATAACAATAAGATTTTTTGATTAATATTTGTGTAGCACATTTTTTTAAACCATCTTTTAAATTGTCAGCCCTCTGGCTTACTTTGCTTTAAGTGTTTCTTCGTAAGCTGTACATAGTTGTATTTCAAAAATCTGATTGTCTTGATAAATGTAATCTTTTCATATTTAATGTGATTACTGATAGTTTACACTTATTTCTGCTGTTTTCATTTATACTTGTTTTTTGAACCATACTTTTTTTTTTTTTAAATAATTTTTTTTCCCCTGACAGGGTCTCTCTCTGTCACCCTGGCTGGAGTGCAGTGGTGCAATCATGGCTTACTGCAGCCTCAAACTCATGGGCTCAATATATCCTCCTGCCTCAGCCTTATGAGCAATTGGGACTACAGGCATGTGCCACCATGCTGGACTAATTTTTTTTATTTTTTTGTATATATGGGGTTTTACCATGTTACTCAGGCTGGTCTTGAACTTCTGGCCTCAAGTAATCCACCTGTCTCAGCCTCCCAAAGTGTTGGGATTACAGGCATGAGCCACCATGCCTAGCCTTGAACCACATTTTTTTTTCCTTTTTTTTTTTTTTAAGAGACAAGGTCACACTCTCTTGCCCAGGCTGGAGTGCAGTGGCATAATCCTAGCTCACTTCAGCCTCAACCTCCCAGGCTCAAGTGATCCTCCCTCTTCAGCCTCATAAGTAGCTGGTACTGTAGGCACAAGTCCCCATGCCCAGCTAATTTTAATTTTTTTGTAGAGATGGGATCTCACTATGTTGGCCAGGCTGGTCTTGAACTCCTGGTCTCAAGCAGTCCTCTCACATTGGCCTACGAAAGTGCTGGGATTACAAGTGTGAGCCATGGTGACCACACTTCTTATTTGCATTCTGTTGTATATATGGAGTCCTTTTTTCTTCTGATTTTTAAGTTGAACATTCTATTTCTCTGTTTAGTAGTTAACTGTTAAATTTTTAACATGCATACTTACTGAAGTCCAAGATTAATATCTTTGACTTCCTGAATAATTAAGGAACCTCAGAATGCTTTAAGTTGGAAGGACCCCGCCCAGCCTTCTCACGCAAAGCTTCGTGTTCGGCCCTGCCCCACCGTAACGCGAGGAAGGAAATCTCGCAAGGCTGGAGTCCTTTTGGCGCCCCTGGCGGAGGCGGTTAGCAGAGGTATCTCCCCCGCCGGTGGTGGGGCTAAACGCTACTGGCTTCACGGCCACACCTCCGCTGCCTCCGTCTAGTTCAGCGTCTGCTAACTGAGGAGTTAGATTAGGGGCGCGGAGTCTCTTCCCTTGGGTGCATAGGTCCCGGTTGGTAGAGGCTTTGAGTCCTCATCGCCACAGCTGACGGCTGCGAGGGACTAAGAGCAGGATATATCTTTAGAAATGAGTTGCACAATTGAGAAGGCACTTGCTGATGCTAAAACTCTTGTTGAAAGATTAAGAGATCACGACGATGCAGCAGAATCTCTGATTGAGCAAACCACAGCTCTCAACAAGCGAGTAGAAGCCACGAAGCAGTATCAGAAAGAAATTCAAGAGCTTAATGAAGTCGCAAGAACATCGGCCACGGTCCACGTTAGTTATGGGAATCCAGCAAGAAAACAGACAAATCAGAGAATTGCAACAAGAAAGAAAAGAATTGCGTACATCCCTGGAAGAACATCAGTCGGCCTTGGAACTTACGATGAGCAAGTATCGAGAACAAATGGTTAGATTGCTAATGACTAGCAAAAAAGATGATCCGGGAAAAATAATGAAGTTAACAAAAGCAGCACTCCAAGGATACAAGCACATGTTGACCAGATAAATGAAATATGGCAGCAGTAATGAAGAAAGCCATTGAAATTGACAAGCAACAGGATTGCAAGGAACAAGAACTAATATTTCAACTTGAACAAGAAAACAAAGGCGTTAGAGAGATCCTACAAATAACTCGAGAATCACTTTTGAACCTAAGGAAAGAAGATGTGTCGGAAAGTACTTCTTTGTCAGCATTAGTGACCGACAGTGACTTGAGTCTGAGGAAGAGCTGAAGAGCTTCTGAGTCTGTGAGCTTCTTACATGGCTCCCAATGGTCAAATAAGTGAATGAATGAATGAACAGAAAATTCAATCCATTATTTTTTTCTCTTTAAATATGTACAGTGTACTGGCTATGAGATAGCAACAAAAATGCATAGTTAATGGTCATAGACCTTTTTCCAAAACATAATTGGAAAATAGAAACTGAGCCATTGCCAACTGGTAAAGAAATGAAAGGTTTTCACAGTGACTACTGAATATAGCAAGAACTTTTGGCAGTGCTGCCGGCTTTCTGGGTGATTAATTAGGTAAACTTGAATATTCCCAATAAATATGTGAGAATTCATAAAATTATATCAATTTAAAAATATAAAGTTTTGCCACTGTTTTGTGAATGGAAGATTTGCATGCTAAATTTCATCCTTATTTGGCGTCAAAGTTAACACAAAGTTTATGTACCATGAGACTTCAGCTTTAGTGATTACCTACTTTCACATTTATTTAAATTTTTGTGAAAGAAAATTCAGTTTTAAAGGCTATAGGAATGTGTTATATGTACCATAAACAAGGTAATTTTAGCAATTTACCATAACTGATACTTAGCTAACAATTGTCCATAACTTGTTTAAGTATAAGAAATACCATTTCAGAAATGAAAAAGAAGGAATACTACTTTCTAAGAAAGAAAATCTTATAATAGACATTTTAGTAGGTTAAACTTCTCCTTTGAAAGAATAAGTTTTGGTTTGAAGTCAGTAATGAAGATGAGATTTGTTTTTCTCTTCTCTGGCTGATTTTTAAGGATACTATGTAGTTCATTTAATTAACAGAATTGAAATGTTTGATATGGCAAAATAGGTATGGTAATTTCAAAGTGAATTGGGAATTCCTGTGGCTCATAGAACCCTTTTAAATTAAAATTTCAAAAAAAAAATCTGGATCTGTTTTTAAACTCCATCTGGTCCTCATAACCTGTAAGATTTTTCTTAAAACCTTTCAGCTGAAAGCGGGGGTAGAGGTGGGGTAATCTGTGGATTTAGAAGTATTTGATTTCTGTTGTCTTTTAAAATGTCAAATATGCCGGGCGCGGTGGCTCACGCCTGTAATCCCAGCACTTTGGGAGGCCGAGGCTGGTGGATCACGAGGTCAGGAGTTTGAGACCAGCCTGGCCAACATGGTGAAACCCCGTCCCTACTAAAAATACAAAAATTAGCTGGGTGTGGAGGCGTGTGCCTGTCATCCCAGCTACTCGGGAGGCTGAGGCAGGAGAATCGCTTGAACCCGGGAGGCGGAGGTTGCAGTGAGCTGAGATCGTGCCATTACACTCCAGCCTGGGCAACAGGGCAAGACTGCGTCTCAAAAAATATGTATATTTTTTTAAAAAGTCAAGTATATAGTATGTAAATTTTTTAAAAGCCACCAGTTATGGAAATGTGCTTTAACATCAGTTGAAACCTAAATTTTCTAATGTTGTGATTGTAGTAAAAAGGGATAAAAGAAGAGTGTCAGACATGATGAAATATATTATACTCATTTATATTGAAGGCATATTAAAGACAAATAGAAAATTCTACTTTGAGTATATAATTTGTTAAATAAATATTAATTTATATGGTAATTTTTATGTATAATTTCATATACTGGTGAAATTCAAAACCACTTTACACTTCAGAATTTTTCTATCTTAAGTTTGGGCTGAGTGGGGTGGATGAGACTGATTGAATAGAAAAGGGCTAATGGCCCAAACATTACATGGATTTCTTCTCTCAGTCAGAGGCCTTATTTGATATTTTATAAATAAATGACAGTTTTTATTTTTAAACTTTTTTATTGTTTTTGGGAAAGTATCCCTTAATTTAACGACACATTCATTCAGATACTTTTTATCCCTGGTAAGAAAGAAAGGAAATAAGCTACACAATTGAGATTAAGTCTGAGGCAGTTCATTGAGGCAGCTCTACTGTAAAAGATTACTTGACAGATAATTAGTTTTGTAAACAAGTTGGGTTAACTTATTCTTGGTCTTTTTGCTTGGATATGAATTTAAGGTTTGATTGTTATTTAGTGACACTTTTCCATCCTATTTTTTTTTTTGGTTGTTGTTAAACAGAACCTTAACTTTATGTCTGAGGTACGTACTGCATGGGAACCTATTTTATTATTAAAGATGAGTGATTAAAAAAATAATGCTTTAAGTTATATTCCTTCTGTATGCTTCAATCTTATTTAATTTTTTGGTAGTTTAGTTCCACCTTAAACCATGCTTACTGTGAAATATTTCAGGCCAGGGTTGGTGGCTCACACCTGTAGTCCCAGCAGTTTGGGAAGTGGGTGAATCACCTGAGGTCAGGAGTTCGAGACTAGCCTGGCCAACATGGCGAAACCCTGTCTTTACAAAAAATACAAAAATTGGTCAGGCGTGGTGGCAGGTGCCTGTAGTCCCAGCTACTCAGGAAGCTGAGGCAGGAGAATTGTTTGAACCCGGGAGGCAGAGGTTGCGGTGAGCCGAGATCTCACCACTGCACTCCAGCGCCTAGGCAACAGAGTGAGACTCCATCTCAAAAAACAAACAAACAAAAAGAAATATTTCAAATCCACAGATAAAAATAGAAGTAGGCCGGGCGCGATGGCTCATGCCTGTAATCCTAGCACTTTGGGAAGCTGAGTTGGGTGGATCACCTGAGGTCAGGAGTTTGAGACCAGCCTGGCCAACATGGTGAAACCCTGTCTCTACTAAAAATACAAAAATTAGCCAGGCGTGGTGGCAGGCACCCATAATCCCAGCTACTTGGGAGGCTGAGGCAGGAGAATTACCCAGGGGGCGGAGGTTGTAGTGAGCAGAGATCACGCCACTTCACTCCAGCCTGGGCAAAACTGTGAAACTCCGTCCAAAAAAAATAGTAATATAGAAACATCTGTGTACTCACCAGTGCTTTGTCTCACCTTAATTATGCCAATTGGAGTCGTATTTTTTTTTAATTGTGGACATTTTCAACAATAAAAATGGAAAGAATAATATAATTAACTCCCCTGTAGACTCATCTAGCTTCAGTGATTATTAACATTTTTTCCATTTTTAGTTTCCTCTGTTCTTCCCACTCACTACTTTTGATGAGTATTGTCAACATTATCCATCCTTTTCTAAAAGTTCTCCATCAGCCTTTCATTCAGTGATTTTAGCAGCCATTGATTGTTGACTAGATCCATTCTTACATTAAGGCATACAAAATAGGGATTTTTTCTAATTTTATTATTATTCTGTATTTATTAGGTAGAATTTTTCTATAAAGAAGACTTTTTCCTTCATTGACTTTTTTATTACTTTGAAATATGGTTTGTACAGGGAGGGCAGAATTATTTCTCTTTGTTCGTATTTAGAATAATGAAATGACTTAGTGCCCCACTAACCTCCAAAAATGACTAATGTGTTTTGTTTGTTTTAGAGTGTGATTATAAATTAATGGATATTTATGTATTTAATATGTTTCAGGCACCGTAGACATTATTCTTACTGATGTTCATATTGTGTCATCTTAGTTCAGTGGGAACCCATTTAATTTGGCTCCTTTGTCCTTTTGATGTGACCCCAGTAGTCTTTGATAGCTTTCCTGTTTTATAGCACAAGAAAACCGAGGCTCATCTATTTGTTTCCTTTCAATAGCAGGCCACCATGTCCTGCTATTTTTATGTTTATTTTTATAGAGACAGGGTCTCCCTATGTTGCCCAGGCTGGTGGTGTTGAACTCCTGGACTCAAGTGATCTTCCTGCCTCAAGTGATTTTACTGCCTCAGATTACATGCGTGAGCCACTGCTCCTGGCCAGCCCTCCAACTTCTTTTTCAAAGTCGTTTTTACTATTCCAGGACTTTTGCATTTTCATATGGATTTTAGAACTAGTTTGCTGGGCTGGGAGTGGTGGCCCACACCTGTAATCCCACCACTTTGGGAGGCCATAGTGGGAAGATTGCTTGAGCCCATGTCACCTGGGCAACATGGCAAAACCCTGTCTCTACCAAAAATACAAAAATTAGCCGGGCTTCATGGTGCACACACCTGCAGTCGCGGCTACTTGGGAGGCTGAGGTGGGAGGGATCCCTTGAGTTTAGGAGGCAGAGGTTGCAGTGAGCTGAGATCGAGTCACTGCACTCCAGTCTGGGGAACAGAGCAAGACCTTGTCTCAAAAAAAAAAAAAAAAAAACAGAACTAGTTTGCTGGATTCTGCAAAAAAAGTCTGCTGGGATTTTGATTGAGATTGCATTAAATCTATTGAATCAGTTTGGGGGGAATTGGCATGCTGACAACATTGAATCTTCTAACCTATGAACAGATAGATATATAACTCCTTTTATTTAGGTCTTTAATATCTCTCCATGATGTGTAGTTTTCAGTGTTCAGATCTTTCACATCTTTTTTTTTCAGATTTATCTTTACAAATTTTATATTTAATGCTTTGTATTTATAGTTTTAATTAGTGATTGCTTGTTGCTAATATATAGAAATATAATAGATTTTTCTGTATTGACCTTGTATCCTGCAACGTTGCTAAACTCATTTATTATTATTTTTTAGATTTTATCAGATAGTTTTTTCACAGATGATCATGTCATCTATGAATAAAGACAATTTTAAGGCCGGGCGTGGTGCCTCACGCCTGTAATCCCAGCACTTTGGGAGGCCGAAGCAGGTGGATCACCTGAGGTCAGGAGTTCGAAACCAGCCTGGCCAACATGGTGAAACCCTGTCTCTACTAAAAATACAAAAAAAAATTTAGCTGGGCTTGGTGGCAGAGGCCTGTAATCCCAGCTACTCAGGAGACTGAGGCAGGAGAATCCCTTGAACCCAGGAGGCGGAGGTTGCAGTGAGCCGAGATCCCACCACCACACTCCAGCCTGGGCAATAGAGCGAGACTCTGTCTAGGGGGATAAAAAAAGACAATTTTATTTCTTTTTCTTTTTTCTTTTTAATCTGGATTCCTTTTACTTTTTAATTTAAATTTTTTTTAATTTAAAGTATTTTTTTATTTATAGAGATGGAGTCTTGCTATGTTCCCCAGGCTAGTCTCAAACTCCTGGCCTCAAGTGACCCTCCTGTCTTGGCCTTCCAAAGTGCTGGGATTATAGGTGTGAGCCACTGTGCCCAGTCTTCTTTTATTTCTTTTTCTTGCCTGATTGCACTGGCTGGGACCTCCAATACAATGTTGAAGAGAAGCAGTGAAAGTAAATATCTTTGTGTTGTTCCTATCTTAGAGACAATACTACCTTGTTTTTCAGATTTTTTTTTTTTTTTTTTTTTTTGAGACAGAATCTCACTCTGTTGCCCAGGATGGAATGCAGTGTCATGATCTTGGCTCACTGCAACCTCCTCCTCCATGATTCAAGTGATTCTCCCGCCTCAGCCTCCCGAGTAGCTGGGATTACAGGTGCCCATCACCATGCCCACTAATTTTTTTGCATTTTTATTAGAGATGGGGTTTCACCATGTTGATTAGGCTGGTCTTGAACTCCTGACCGCAGGTGATCCACCCGCCTCAGCCTCCCAAAGTGCTGGGATTACAGGCATGAGCCACTGCGCCTGACCCAGATTGTTATATTACTTCTTTTTGGTAGTAAGAACACTTAACATGAAATCTACCCTCCTAACAAATCTTTTGTTGTACAATACTGTAATATTAACTATAGGGACAGTGTTTTACAGCAGACCTGTAGAACTTAATTAGCTTGTGTAACTGAAACTTTATACTCACTGAATAGCAACTCTTTGTTTCCCCCTCTTCCCAGCCCCTGGCAACCACCATGCTACTTGATGCATCTGTGTGTTTGAGTATTTTATATACCTCATATAAGTGGTATCATGCATTATTTGTCCTGTGACTGGCTTTCACTTAGCATAGTGTTTCAAGGTTCATCCATGTTGTCACATGTGGCAAGATTTCCTTTTTTAAAACTTAATATTCCATTGTATGTGTATACTATATTTTCTTACTAATTCATCCATTGATGTACATTTAGGTTGTTTCCACATCTTGGCCATTGTGAATAATGCTACAATGAACATGGGAATGAAAATACCCCTCAAGATCCTGATTTCAGTTCTTTTGGATAAATATCCAGAAGTGAGATTAGTGGATCATGTCATATGTTTTCCATAGCAGCTGCACTGTTTTACATTCCCACCAACAGTGTACAAGGGTTTTAGCATCTCCTTGTCTTCATCGTGTTCTTATTCTTGGGGTGCTGTCTTTGATTGCTGATTTCCTCGTGGGAGGTTTGTTTCTCTGTCTGTGTATGTGTGTGTATTTTCTTTAACCCTGAACTTGAGTCCTATGTACCTCAGATTGTGGAAGCTTCCCTACTGCATAGTTTCTCCTTTGCTTCTACTATGGTACTATTTCATTCTTTAGTTCTGAATCTTATTTATGATAAAGTGTCAGCTTGGGGTCCCTCTACCACATGTGTAGTATGAATTTAGATCTCACATCTGTGAATGGTGCAGGACTAGGATCCAGTTTCTTCCAGGTAACTTTTTCCATTCCTAGTCCCAAATGCAAGGCTTTCTCTTCTCCTAGCTAGAGAGCTGTTTCTACTTCGCATTTCATGGGTGGAGCAGTCCTTTTTGTTTCTTAATTTATGCTCAGTTCCATCTTGTTTTGGGCTGAGTACATGGCCTGTGGCCTAAACTCTTTTGTAACTCCTGGCGATTCACGTATTCATGTGTATCATTTGTCTTCAGCTCTGGACTTCAGCTCTGTAATAGCCTTTTAAATGAGCTCCTCTGATTCCAGTCTTGTACCCCTAATAATCCATTCCCAACACAGTGATCATTAATATATTTACATTTTAGTGCCTGTGTTTTTAGCTTCATCTGGCACCATTCCTACCCATGCTACCTGGCCATTTATTTCCCTAATGCCTTGTGTTCCCACTCACTACAGGGCCTTTGTACTTGCTATTCCCTCTGTCTGGAATGTTCTTCACTGCCACCACCTCTTCTCTTATCATTACCTTCTCATCTTTGGGCTCTGACCTCAGTTATCACTTCCTGAGAGAAGTCTTTGCTGACTCCTCAGTTCGTTTCAGGTTTCCTTCTCCCTGTGGATATCATAGCATCCTAAGCTTTATTTTCATGGCATGTATCATAGTTTTTTATTAGAATGTAAACTGTCTGAGGGTAGGGACTTTGTCTTGCTCATCACTGTATTTCCTGTCCTGAGAAGAGTGCTTATACAAGTAGATATTAGAAAGATGTTTGTTGAGTGGGTGCATGTATCTGAGCAGTTTCCTCCATTAGACTGTAAGCTAGGAAAGTGCAGGACAATTTTGTTTTGCTCACTAGTATATTCCCCAGTGCCTAGTATAGAATCTGGCATATTATAAGTGCTCAATAAATATTTACTGGCTGGCTGAGTGCTGTGGCTCACTCCTGTAATCCCACAGCTTTGGCAGGCTAAGATGGGAGGATCGCTTAAGGCCAGGAGTTTGAGACCAACCTGGGTAACATAACAAGACCCTATCTCTACAAAAAATAAAAAAAAAGCTAGCTGGGTATGGTAGTACATGCCTGTAGTGTTAACTACGTGGAAGGCTGAGGTGGGAAGATCACTTGAGCCCAGGAATTTGAGGCTGCAGTGAGCTATGATGGTGTCATTGCATTCCAGCCTGGGTGACAGAGTGAGACTCTTAGCTCTTTAAAAAAAAAAAAAAAAAAAAAAAAAAAAGGATCCATTGGCCGAGCATGGTGGCCCACATCTGTAATCCCAGCACTGTGGGAGGCCGAGGTGGGCAGATCATTTGAGCTCAGGAATTTGAGACCAGCCTGGGCATCATGGCAAAACCCCATCTCTACAAAAAAATACAAAAATTAGTGGTGTGAGCCTGTGGTCTCAGCTACTCAGGAGGCTGAGGTGTGAGGATTGCTTGGGCCCAGGAGGTGCAGATTGCAGTGAGATCAAGCCACTGCACTCCAGCCTGGGAGACAGAGGGAGACCCTGTCTCAAAAAAAAAAAAAAAAAAAAAAGGAAAGGAAAGAAAAGAAAAATTTGATGGCTGACTGAATGAATGAATGAATAAGTAGTTTTAAATGAGGATGGGGGCCAGACTAGGGCCAGTTCATAAGAAATTTTATTTGCAATGCTAAGAAGCTTGAACTTGAACTTTATATAAGGGGGTTTTAAGCAGGAGAATGACACGAGCAGGCTTATGTTCAATGTAGAAGGATCCCCTCAGCAGTTATGTGGAGGCTGGTTGGAACATTACAGAATATTGATGTACTCCAGGGAAGATTGAAGTCCTAATAGAAGGAAGGTGGAATGGAGAAGATAAATTCAAGAGAATTTAGAAATAGGTTAGGTGGGATTGTATTGGATGAAGATGGGAGAATAAAGGGAAGAACGCATATCACTTCCTGGGTTTCTTGTTTGGGAGACCAAGTAGTGCCACCCACATAGGCACTATGGGAAGAAGGACAGGCTTGGGAATGGATGAACTTAGTTGAGATGTGTTAAATTTTCAAACATGAGAAATCTGGAAAATTTAATTGATGGTATATTTACTTGGATTACGGATATTCTTTTTTTTCCCCTCACACACTTAATCCTTTATATGTAAATACAGAAATCCCACCAACCCCCATGTTTTCCAGAAAATGATTTGAGTTAAACAGCTCTTTTACTAGGAACATGTTCAATTTGAGTTTCCTGTGGGATATCCAGGTGGAGATGTACATTAGGTAATAGGGAGCTTGTTTGAAAAGGTCTATTTCTGTACTATTTCCTACAATTTCAATGAAAACAGCCTGACAATTTTGACTTTTTCTCTCTTAGGCTGTTTTAGCATGCTTTGTCTCCAGTACTTGCAAAGCTGCCCTAGATTTTTCTTCCTTTTGTTTTTGTCCTTCCTCTTTATTTTGCCTTTGCCAGACTCAAGGGCTTCTCACCTTCTGACCCCTGCATTTCCCCCATGTCCACATACGTTTTCGTGTCTTTTTTTCTAATTTTTTTCTCAAAGAGCATATAATTCTTTTTTTTTTCCTTTGGTTTTCAGGGTTCATTTTCATCAAAGTTATGTGTGAATATGGTTTATAGAATCAAATAGTTTTGTAAAGCTTGTTTTAAGAAAGCAGCACTCCTTCCTTTATTTCCCTTTTCTCAGAAGCACTTTTAGCTTTTTTAGTTAATATTTTTATTTCCATTTCTGTAATAACATACTTGTATTGCTATTTCTGATTTCATCAGTTGTAAGATACACCATTACTTGATGTACTACTAGAAAAGAGAAATAAGCCCAAGATGGATAGTCTATTAGGGGCCACGCATAAAGCTGGGAAACTACATGAGAATGGAAATGAGAAGTAAACCCACCATACAGAAAGGCATAGCAAGGCATCTTGTGTCTCAACTTTGATGGTGTGTAGGAGGGCTAAAAACTTTCATGGGAATTTAAACTGGTTCTAGGTCTGAATTCACACTCCCTATGTGGTACAACAAAATTTAAACAGAGATTCTAATTAAAAGTTGTTTCGGATTGGTAGTGCCCCAGGTGCTTGAAAGAAACAAATAGCAATTATAAGATGTCATTAATTGTGCCTGGTTTTCAGAGATGTTAAAATATGAAAAAAATGGCCAGGCGCGGTGGCTCATGCCTATAATCCCAGCACTTTGGGAGGCCAAGGCGGGCGGATCACAAGGTCAGGAGATCAGGACCATCCTGGCTAACGTGTTGAAACCCCATCTCTACTAAAAATACAAAAAATTAGCCAGGCGTGGTGGCAGGTGCCTGTAGTCCCAGCTACTCAGGAGGCTGAGGCAGGAGAATGGCGTGAACCCGGAAGGCGGAGCTTGCAGTGAGCAGCGATCACGCCACTGCACTCCAGCCTGGGCGACAGAGCGAGACTCCGTCTCAAAAAAAAGAAAAAAATACGGTACCATGTACCAGGCACTGTTAGAGTTACAGCTGTGAACAAAACAGACCTCTCTGTCTTCCTTGAGTTTATATTCTGGGGAGGGGAATGTTTTGACAAAGTAAGAATATACATGGTATACTAGATGTTGCAAATATCTAAGTAAGATGACTAAAAATTGACCATCAGATTTAGTAATTTGGAATTTCTTGCTGATCTTGATGGGAGAGGCTTTGGTAGGGTAATCAGGAAGCAAAAGCCTCTTGGGGTGATTTTGAATGGGAGGAAAGGAATTGGAGACAGTTACAGCTTCTTGGAGTGTTGCTGTGAAGGAGAGCAGAGAAATGGATAAGTAGCTGGTGAGGAAACTGGGGTTATGGCTTATCTTTTTCAGTGAGATAACTGAGTATGTTTCTACAGTGCTGATGAGGATGCACCAGTAGAGAGGGAAATATTGCTGATGCAGGAGGGAGAAAGGGGAATGACTAGGCAATAGGGTTTGGAGTCTGGTGTTCAAGTGGAGGAGTTGGCTGTAGATAGGAGCAGTCAGTTCATCTACAGTGCATAACAGGAGAGAGGACAGGGCAAATGGTGGTAGTGATTGCCTTCTCTTTCACTGAGGAAGTGGAAGGGCAGCAACTAGGAGTAAGCATGGACGAGGAAATGTTCATTGATAGCTTGAGGAAAGAGAAAATGGCATAAAATGTACCAAATAGAGGAGTGGGAGAATGAATGGATGAGGCAAAAGTTTTGATTGTCATGCTGAGCTAAGAGACCATTTGAAGTTAGCTGTTGTGAATTTTATGTGAGAACTGTTTAGTATGAATGTTTTATTTTTATTATTTCATTTTAATTTTGAGACAGGATCTTACTCCGTCAGCCAGGCTTGAGTGCCGTGGTGCATAGCTCACTGCATCCTTCAACCTCCCAGGCTCAAGTGATTCTCCCACCTCAGCCTCTCAAGTAGCTGGGACCACAGGCATGTGCCACAACGCCTGACTAATTTTTTTGTTTTTTTTTGTAGAGACAAAGTCTTACTATGTTGCCCAGGCTGGTCTCAACCTCCTGGGATAAGCTGTCCTCCTGTCTCACCCTCCCAAGTAGCTGGAACTATAGCCAAGTACCACCATGCCTGGCTAATTTTAAAATTTTTTGTAGAGACAAGGTCTCCCTATGTTGACCAGGCTGGTCTCAAACTCCTAGGCTCACATGATCCTCCTGCCTCTGCCTCCCAAAGTGCTGGGATTACAGGCATGAGCCACTGCATCTGGCTCTTTTTTTCCTTTTTAAAGCCACATTTAGCTGCATGGTGCAGGCATAGAGTAGATGGACAGCTGCATTTTTTTAAACATGTTATTCAGGAAAATTTTAAACATACAAAAGTAAATAGAGCCCTCATGTACTCATCACCCAGTTTCAACAAATATTTACTCACTGCTAATCTTGTTTTATTTGTACCCTCAACCATTTCTACTTTTCCATATTATTTTGAAGCAATCCCAAACATGATGTTTTGTGCTTAAATATTTCATGTTTCTCTAAAAGATATGAACTCTTACCAAAAAGTACCATTACCATACTAAAAGATTTAACAATTCCTTGATATCAAATATCCTGTCAGTTTCTTTTTCTTTTCTTTTGTAGTTTTTGTTTTATTTTAAAATTTAATTTATTTTTGAGACAGGGTCTCACTCTGTCACCCCGACTGGAGTGCAGTGGCACGATCTCAGCTCACTGCAACCTCCGCCTCCCAGACTCAAGCGATTCTTCTGCCTCAGCCTCCTGAGTAGCTGGGATTACAGCCATGTAGCACACTGCCCAACTAATTTTTGTATTTTTAGTAGAGACAGGGTTTCGCCATGTTGGCCAGGCTGGTCTTGAACTCCTGACCTCAAATGATCCACCTGCCTGGCCTAGTTTTTGTTATATTGATTGATTGATTGGTTGATTGATTGTCTGACAGGGTCTCACTCTGTCGCCTGGGCTGGAGTGCAGTGGTGCAAACACGGCTCATCGCAGCCTTGACCTCTTGGGCTCAGTTGATCCTTCTTCCTCAGCCTCCCAAGTAGCTGGGAGTATAGGCATGCACCACCATGCCCAGCTGTTAGTTTTCTAATTTCCAGTTGCCTCCCGAATGTCCTAAATGTTTTTGTTTTTCTTAACAGGGGTTGTATTTAATCAGGGTTGGTGTTTTGCCAGGCAGGTATGATGAAATGAGAGTGGAAGTCAAGAGACTTGAGGTGTATGCAAGGGAATGATTATAATGATGGACCTTGAACTTGAAGCTGAGGAGGAAAATGAGGATGTAAGAGGGGAATGGGATCAATGGCTTATAAATCCTGGTGGGGTCAAAGGATTTTTAGAGTTAGGGTGCTAGATGGAGCAATCTGAAAAGATACAGAATGGTGATTGGAGAGTAGAGTGCAGCTGAAGTTGAGATTGTTGGGGGACTATAATTATTGTAATGACAAGGTCTAGGGTATTGACTGTGGGAGTGAGTGGAATGTAGGGTAAAGGACGAGATTGTCGTATGAGAGGTGGTCAAGGAACTGAGAGGTCCGAGCATCAGAACAGTCATCTATATGAACATTGAAATCGCCTGGAATGATAGCCCAGTGAACCAGGAACTAAAGTCTTCAAGACTTAAGGCTTGAGAAGTGACCTAGGCATATCAGATGAATGTAAAGAAGAAGAGGGTAGTGGTGGTATGGTTTGACAGGAGGCTTTTTTCAGGAAGGAAGGGGGAATTATCTGGAAACAAACTAGGTACAAGATAAATAACTTTACTTCTTCTAACCTCTAGGCCCTCTGGTATAAGGGTGTGAGAGAGAAAACACTACGGATAGGACTATAGAGAGAACAGTGGCTTCAGAGCAATTAGATTTCGTTTGGAGCAAAATAGTGAAGGGATCATTCAGACAAGAGGTTTAAGATATAGGGGATTTAGCTGATGTGTTCCAGGGGATATGATGCAAAGATTTCAGGAATTGAGGAGGAGTGGAGAAAGGGGGTGAGAGTTTGAGGATTCAGAATGACCTGAGAGTCCTGGGATTTTCGTGGTGAGTAACGTAAAGAGGGACACATCATGATGACATTAGTCCTGATGTCTCAAGGCAAATTGTAGTGTAAGCACATGAAGGACAGAGGTAGTGAAGAAGCTGCAGAGTGGAAGTTCCCTTTACTTCTGGCAGTGCAGGTGTAGGGAAAGGCGGAGGAGCTGGAGCTCTGTTACTTCTTATTTAGTCCTGGGGCCAAAGTGGTCAAAAGTAAAAAGCTGTTATTTCAGCGATTCAAAAACTGGAATTCTTGCTGGGCGTGGTGGCTCATGCCTGTAATCCCAGCACTTTGGGAGGCCGAGGTGGGTGGATCACCTGAGGTCAGGAGTTCGAGACCAGCCTGGACAACATGGTGAAATCCCGTCTCTACTAAAAATACAAAAGTTAGCTGGGCGTGGTGGCGGGTGCTTGTAGACTCAACTACTCGGGAGGCTGAGGCATGAGAATCGCTTGAATCCAGGAGGTGGAGGTTGCAGTGAGCCGAGATCATGCCACTGTCTACACACACACACACAAACAAAACTGGAATTCTCTGTTATGGCTTATTGATTTTCTATTCCCTGTTTCCTGCCCCTAGTACCCTATTCTTAAATATCCTGGAAACTGGGTGCTGGGGAAATGACAGCAAGATTATAGTAAGGAATTTGGGGCCTCAGCTCAAGGGTTGGAAAGGGAAGGGACGGAAGAAGTTTCAAAGAGAATTAGCTTTAGATTCCTTAAATCTGGCCAAAGAAAAAGAGTAGAAGAGGGAAGTTTGACCTGTGTTCTGGGAAGGGAGAGTAAAGTACTATTTGGAAGTAGGGAACCTGCCTAAGGATCTGTGTCCTGACAGGTTCCAGAAAGAGCTGTTGCTGGATGTGAGACTTGACTTTTGCTAGATTCATTCGTTCCAGTGGATATTTACTAGCACCTGCTGTGTGCCAGGCACTGGGCTAGATGCTAGAGATATCATGTTGAGCAAGAGACAAGTTCCTGCTTGCATGGATTTACAATCTTGCAGGGAAGACAATTAAACCAGAAATTACAATTTAACGTGGTGAATGCTATGATAGAAATTGTCAGGGTCCTTTGGAAGCCTCTAGTGAAAGGATCAGATTAGTCTTAGGTGGGGTAGGGAGGGAAAGAGTACAGGTTCTAGAGTTAGAGACTTTTTTTTTTTTTTTTCATTTTTTTTTTTAGAGATAAGATCTTGCTCTGTTGCCTAGACTGGGGTGTAGTTGTGTGATCTTAGCTCACTGCAGCCTTGAACTCCTGGGCCGAAGCGATCCTTCCGCCTCAGTCTCCCAAGTAGCTGGGACCACAGGTGCATGCCACTATGCCCAGCTAATTTTTTGTAAAGACAGGGTCTTGCTATGTTGCCAAAGCTGATCTCCAGCTCCTGGCCTCAGGTGATCCTCCTTCCTTGGCCTCCCAAAGTGCTGGGATTATAGGCGTGAGCCACTGCGCCCTGCTTAGAGTAGTCATATTTAAATAGAGACTTGAAAGATGAGCAGAAATTAGCCAAAGAGAATAGGGGAGAATAGTTATGTGTCGAGCAGCCACAGGTATGCTGTCTTTGCCCCTCCAACTGCCAAACCTTGTTTTACCCAGGGGAACAGAGAACAGAGTCATCTGTTCTGATCACTGTCTTCATCCCCAACATTCCTATGTACCAGGGGTTGGTAAACTACTGTTCACGGACAGGTCAGATCTGGCCTGCTGCCTGTTGTTGTATGGCCTGCAAGCTAAGAATGGTTTTTATACTTTTAAGTGGTTGAAAGAATAAAAAGAAGAATATTTTGTGACACATGAAAATTATATTAAATTCAAATATCAGTGTCCCTGAAAAAAACTTGTGTTGGAACACAACCATGCTCATTTTTTTTTTTTTGTATTGTCTATGGCTGCTTTCACACTGCAGCAGCAGATTTGAGTGGTTGCAATACAGACTGTATGGCTTGCAAAGCCTAAAATATTTGGTATCTTGCTCTTTACAGAAAAAGTGTGGCACCTGGTTTAACCCATCATTATTATTTCATTGTACCATGTGTGTATGAGGATTATAATTAGCTACCATTCATTTTCTATGTGCAGTCTAACCTGCTAGATGCTTTACATATTTATATATAATCTTTTTAATAATTTCCAGAGATGTTGGTAACATGCCTAAAATTACACACTTAAATTTTGACACAGTGTCAAAATTTAAACCCAGATGTCTGAATTCAACATCTGTATTCATTTTACTGATCACATTGTGTTATAATTAATTGTTCATATGTCCGTCTCTCAAAAAGAGACTTGAGCTTGGGCTGGGCACCGTGGCTCACGCCTGAATTTGCAGCACTTTGGGAGGCTCAGTTGGGTGGATCACCTGAGGTCAGGAGTTTAAAACACAGCCTGGCCAATGTGGCAAAACCCCGTCTTTACTAAATATACAAAAATTAGCTGGGCGTGGTGACCCATGCCTGTAATCCCAGCTACTTGGGAGGCTGAGGCAGGAGAATCACTTGAACCCGGGAGGTAGAGGTTGCAGTTAGCCGAGGTTGCAGTGAGCCGAGATTACACCACTTAACTCCAGCCTGGGCGACAGAGGGAGACTGTCTCAAAAAAAGGAGGGACTTGAGCTTGAATGACAACTTACTTTTTCGTAAACATCTACCATTTTTAGTACAGGGCGAGTCCAAATAAATGTTTATTAGACGACTTTCATGTATATAATTTCATCTGCCTTCTAACAAACCTGTGAGGATAACACATATATAAATTTTTCAGATAATTGACATTTACTCTTTTGCATACAGTTTCTTCCATTTTAAATAACAATACTTTAAAACATGACATTTGAAAATTACATTAAATGTAACTAAAGATATTTGGAAAAATTTTGTTCTGTCAGAACAATGCCTTTGGTTTGGGAGGCCGAGGCGGGTGGATCACTTGAGGTCAGGAGTTCAAGACCAGCCTGGCCAACATAGTGAAACCCTGTCTATACTAAAAATACAAAAATTAGCTAGTCATGATGGTGCATGCTGGTAATCCCAGCTACTTGGGAGGCTGAGGCAGGAGGATAGCTTGAATTCGGGAGGATACTGACATATATGTACAGTTGTTTGTATAATACCTATAGTAAATAATAAATAATCTTGGAATGCTAGATCTTTCTAGTTTTTGTAAACTTTTTTTTTTTTTTTTTTTTTTAAAGACAGGGTCTCTTGCTCTGTTACCTAGGCTGGAGTGCAGTAGTGCAATCACAGCTTACTGTAGCCTTGACCTCCCAAGCTCAAGTGGTCCTCCCACTTCAGCCTCCCCAGTAGCTGGGACCGCAGATGTGCACCACCATACCTGACTAATTTTTTTTTTACTTTTTGTAGAGATGGAGTCTCACTATGGTGCCTACTCTGATTTTGAACTCCTGGCTTCAAGCAATCCTCCCACCTTGGCCTTCCAAAGTGCTGGGATTACAGGTGTGAGCCACCACACCCAGCCTAGTTTTTGTCAGCTTTTTATGCTTTCTTTTCTGTTTACTCCTTTGTCAGCGGTCAGTGATAGCTGCTTTTCCCCCCCTATTTTAAATTTGCTACTTCTATCTTTTGGTGGATTCAGGAACTAGAACTATAACCCTATTAAAATTGTGTATAAAATAAGAGTTCCAAGATCAAGGCAGATTTGGTTAAAAAAAAAAAAGTAAGAATTCGTCTTGATACTATCACCTGTGAATGAAGTGAAAGTGAGGCGTTCTTATTCTTAAGGATTTTATAACACAGTTGGAGAGAGCAAACATATACTGGGAACAATCATAATGTAAAATAATATTAACACCAAACTTGTGTATCCCACTGGCCACTTAACATCTCTATGTGCATGTGTAATAGTGGATGTAATAGGCATCTCACACTTCATATGTGTCTCCACGCCTCTTTCATGGTCATCCCCATTTCAGTAAATAGACTATCCTTCCATTTACTTGGGACAAAAACCTTGGAATCATCCTTGATGCCTCTCTCTACATATCACATTTCATCTTGTTTTACTTTGAGAATACATACTGAATCTGACCACCCTCTCTACTGCTACCACTCAGATTCAAACTGCTGTCCTCTCTTTCCTGGATTGTTGCATTAGTCTTCTGATTGAGTTCTCTCTTTCTGTCCTTGTCTTTGTGTAGTCTTTTCTCAACAGACCTCCAGAATGATCCTCTTAAAATTAAGTCAAATGAGGTTGTCACTCCTTTGCTCAAGATCTTCCAGTGGTTTTCCATTTTAGAGTAAAAGCCAAAGTTGTGACAGTGGACTAAAAGGTTGTACAAAGTCTGGCTTCAGTTTACTCCTCTGGCCTGATTTCCTGTGACTCTCCACTGCTCACGTTTCTTTAGCCACAGCGGCATCCTTGCTGTTTTTCTAAGATGCCAGGTTGTTTCTTCTTCAGAACATTTGTGCTTGCTGTTACGTCTCCTAGAATGCTTTTCCTATGCAGGTAGCATGGCTTTTCCTCTTCCTTACTTCAGGGGTCAGGCTGAAATGTCACCATATTGGTGAGGCCCTGGCTCTCTATCGCCTTTACCCTGCTTCATTTTCTCTGTAGCACTTATCTGGATCTGATAGGCTCTGTGTGTATTTTATTTATTCAAATTTTAATTTTAAAAAATGTTTTATTGCTATCTCCCCATAGGCTAAGACAGGGGTTGCCAAGCCAAAAATGACCTACTGCCTCTTTGTAAATAAAGTTTAATTAAGACACAGCCATGCTCATTCATTAACATATTGTCAGTGCAGCTTTTGCACCGCCAACAGCAGAGCTGAGTATTGTGACAGACCGTATGTCCAGCAAAGCCTAAAATGTTTGTTGTGTGGCCCTTGACAGAGTTTGTGGACTCCTTGGCTAGCACAGTGTTTGACACAAAGCAGACGACTGATTGAATGAAAACAATGTCAGTGTTAAATGGTAGGTTACAGACTGTAAAATGCTATATGAGTTAATATCTAAAAAGTTATTAGTTATTAGACTTTAAAATCAAGGATAATTTGGGAATATGTCAGCCATAATACTTTGTTCAAGCTGAGGTTCTTGAATGTATTAGCCATTACTACCTGATAGCAGAGATATGCCCGCTTTTGGAAGGCCACACCTAAATTTGGAGATGATAGTATTCTTTTTTTTTTTTTTTTTTTGAGACAGAGTCTCACTCTTGTCACCCAGGCTGAAGTGCAATGGCACAATCTCGGCTCACTGCAACCTCCGTCTCCTGGGCTCCAGCGATTCTCCTGCCTCAGTCTCCCGAGTAGCTGGGATTACAAGCACCTACCACCATGCCCGGCTAATTTTTGTATTTTTAGTAGAGACAGGGTTTTGCCATGTTGGCCAGGCTGGTCTTGAAATCCTGACCTCAAGTGATTCGCCTGCCTTGGCCTCCCAAAGTGCTGAGATTACAGGCTTGAGCCACTGTGCCTGGCCTTTTTTTTTTTTTTTTTTTTTGAGACAGAGTCTTGCTCTGCCGCCCAGGCTGGAGTGCAGTGGTGCAATCTTGGCTCACTGCAATCTCCGCCTCCTGGCTTCAAGTGATTCTCCTGCCTCAGCCTCCCGAATAGCCAAGACTACAGGCACGCAACACCAGGCCCAGCTAATTTTTGTATTTTTAGTAGAGACGGGGTATCGCCATGTTGGCCAGGCTGGTCTCGAACTCCTGACCTCAGGTGATCCACCCACCTCGGCTTCCCAGAGTTCTGGGATTACAGGTGTAAGCCACCGCGCCTGGCCAAGAGATGATAGTATTCTAAAGGCACAAGATTCTTTTACATGTTATTTTCTGTAATAATGCTACAGAAAGTGTCCTAAATAATGAATAAATGGTAGTTGTTGGTTGCATCCTGTGAAAATCATGAACCTAAATGAATGCATACAGCTTTCAGTCAATTATGCTAAAGGTTGGACAGATGGAATAATAATAGTACATTTGACATTTGAATACATTTTTGGATTACAAATGAATTAACCTGATATTCCAGGTACTTCTAATGGTGTTTCAGGCAGCATCATAGAATCAAACTGCAAAAAACCAGCTGTGAAGAATCTGGGAAATGGTGCTGCTTCTGGCATCCTGTCTATCCAAATCTTATCTTTTTAAAAGCTGCATTTAGAGGATAAATAGTATCACCATCATGCAAAGTGGAGAGGTGGAGAATATTTTAGAAGTTTTTTTTGTTGTTGTTTTTTGTTTTGTTTTTTTGAGACAGAGTCTCGCTCTGTCACCCAGGCTGGAGTGCAGTGTCACGATCTCGGCTCACTGCAAGCTCCGCCTCCCGGGTTCACGCCATTCTCCTGCTTCAGCCTCCCGAGTAGTTGGGACTACAGGTGCCCACCACCATGCCCGGCTAATTTTTTGTATTTTTAGTAGAGATGGGGTTTCACTGTGTTAGCCAGGATGGTCTCAATCTCCTGACTGCCTCGGCCTCCCAAAGTGCTGGAATTACAGGCGTGAGCCACTGTGCCCAGCCTTTTTTTTTTCTCCCAGATGGAGTCTTCCCTGTGTCGCCCAGGCTGGAGTGCTGTGGCGCAATGTCAGCTAACTGCAATCTCCGCCTCTCAGGTTCAAGCGATTCTCCTGCCTCAGCCTCCCGAGTAGTTGGGATTACAGGCATGCTCCATGACACCCGGCTAATTTTTGTATTTTTAGTAGACATGGGGTTTCACCCTGTTGGCCAGGCTGCTCTTGAACTCCTGACATCTAGTGATCCACCTGCCTTGGCCTCCTAAAGTGGTAGGATTACAGGCATGACCCACCAGGCCCAGCCGTATCTTAATTTTAAAAGACCTTTACTGATAGCTGAGTTGAGTGTAGAGAAGGAATCTTAAATCTTCTTGTTGGAGTATATACTGTGTGTGTAGAAAACAAATATCATTTAAGCAAATGGTGAAGAATTGTAGAATCAGGGCTGGAAGAAGTTTTGTTCAATACATGTTTTTTTTGTTGTTGTTGTTTTTGAGATGGAGTCTCGCTCTGTCGCCCAGGCTGGAGTGCAATGGTGCAGTCTTGGCTCACTGCAGCCTCTGCCTCCCGGGCTCAAGCAATTCTCCTGCCTCAGCCTCCTGAGTAGCTGGGATTATAGGTGTGTGCCACCATGCCTGGCTAATTTTTGTATTTTTAGTAGAGACGGGGTTTCACCATGTTGGCCATGCTGGTCTCGAACTCCTGACCTCAAGTGATCTGCCCACCTTGGCCAAAGCACTGGTATTACAGGTGTGAGCCACCGTGCCCAGCCTGTTCTATACAATGTTTGATGGCTGCACACCATGTATCTGAAAAAAAGTTGAATATACCCTAGCCACTTTGTTAGGCACTGGGATGCAGAATGAGTAAGACAGAGAGGATCCTTGCCCACATCATACTTACTATCTAATTTTTCTCCCCAACTTCTACCTGACCTCATTTTGTGTTGTATAATGGAAACTAAAGCTTGAGAAATCAAGAAACTTGTCCAAAGTTACATAGCTAGTTACTGATAGACTGTAACTAGAGTGCAAGTTTCTTACATAAGAGATAAAAGCAGACCATCTATTCATTTATGCAAAGTTTTGAGTGCTCACTGATACGTTTATTCCTCTGTTAGATGCTGGGGAATATAGTGGTAAGCAAAACACCCATATCTCTTTGATGTAGAGCTTAAAAGGAATTTTTTTTTTTTTTTGGAAACCAGCATTTTCTCCACTATATTATATTTAGTTTATAATATTTTCTCTCATGGGAGGGTTAGGTGCTATCAAATATCTATTCTTTAATGTGACTGAGTTCAGTGAGTTTTAGTGTGTTCCTGACACTTTTAGTTTTATAGAAGAAGTTTTGAATGAGGAAGGAGGAATTAGGTAGTTGTGGGTTCTCTGTGGGAGGTGACATTTACTTATTTCAAAATTTGTATAGGGCCTAAACTTTTGCCCTGTGGGCAAGCGAAAACCTTTTCTCTCCCCTTGGATGGGATGACTCTGCTATCAGGAGCCAGAGCCCATACTGATATTTAAAATCAGCCACATTATGGGTTAAATAGATGTTTGCATGTTGACCTTCTCTTTCCTTTTAGTTTCCCATCTAATGTAGTAATAGAAAAGTTTATTGTTGTTAGCATACTCAGTCCTCTTGCCATGTAATGCCCTTGGTCATCTCAGGACACATCAAAGAGAACACACCAGCAAGAAGGCTCCCACCGGATGTGCCCCCTCAACTTGGACTTCCAAGCCTCCATAACTCAAATACTAGCTTATCTTGATGAATATGCATGTTTTACTGAGACTATGTGAAGAGACTTGATTGAAATGTGAAATGAAGCATTATGTGCCATAATCTACCACGAGTAAATAAATATTTTTGGTCCCCCCCAAAAAAGAAAAGCTTATTAAAATAGTTTTCTTCATAGAGTAGACTTGGGTATCTGCATGACTCAATATTCAAAGAATCATATCTAAAGCAGAATACATACTTTATTCTTTAAAATTTCTTCTCAAACTAATTAGGATTATATTTGATTTTTTCCTCTTGGTACTTGCTTAAAAAATCAAGCATTTGACAGTCTAGGAAAAAGTGAAAAAAGGTTAATTAAACCACTGCTAAATAATTTAGGATATGTCTAGTTGGAAGTGCTCACACAATGGAGAAAGTAATTTTTCTTTCAGAGGTAGGTTACCTTGACCTCAGGCCTCCTTGCTATTCTTCTTTCACAGTACCTTCTGCCATTCTGCTGGGGCCTATTAGTTCTTGGCTCAGCTGTTTTAGTTTCTCTACAGAAGTTGGGCTTAACCATGTTTATAATATGTGAAAATCAAATTCCATTTTTTTCTTCTAAGAGAGCTAGAACATTAAATTCCCTGCCAGTGATCTAAAACACATCGAATTGTATATCTTCAAATGCAAAAGGTTTATTTTTTCCAAACTTACAGGATTTAAAGATGACGAGGCCTTAGAAATAGTGGTTATTATATGTTAGTGATGATTATTTTAGTTCTGCAGATACAACTGCATTTTAAAACACTATAAATTAGTGTTATATTGCAGAGGAGATAGCATGACCATCAGTCTCAAATTACCTAATAATTTATTTTATTTTATTTTTGAGATGGATTCTCTCTCTGTCGCCTAGGCTGGAATGCAGTGGCACCGTCTTGGCTCACTGCAACCTCTGCCTCCTGGGTTCAAGCGATTTTCCTGCCTCAGCCTCCCGAGTAGCTGGGATTATAGGTATGCGCCACCATGCCCAGCTAATTTTTGTGTTTTTAGTAGAGGCAGGGTTTCACCATGTTGGCCAGGCTGGTCTTAAACTCCTGACTCCTGACCTCAGGTGATCGGCCTGCCTTGGCCTCCCAAAGTGCTGGGATTACAGGCGTGAGCTACTGTGCCCGGTTAAATTACCTAATAATTTAAAAAATAATTGTAAAATAAATGTTAGTAGGCAGTAAACCATTGATTATCTGTGTGTGTAAATAATTAGAAGTTGTTTCAGGTTGGGCATGGTGGCTCATTCCTGTAATCCCAGCACTTTGGGAGGCTGAGGTAGGAGGATCGCTTGAAGCCAGGAGTTTGAGACTTCAGTGAGCCATGATCACAACACACTGTACTACTACAGCCTGGGCAACAGAGTGAGACGCTCATTCTAAAAAAAAAAAAATTCAAATAGTATTTGAAGTTAGATAATAATATTTAAAGTTAGATTGAAATAATATTTAAAGTTAGATTGGCATAAATCTTGAAACTTCTAATGATTTTGTCACATTGTAATTGGATAAATGTTAAAACAATTATAAAAATATCTTTTGCCATGGTCAAATTAAACATTTCAGCTGGGGAAAGAAGAAGGAACTGAGTAAGCATAAAGCTAGTATTTGATGTTAATTGATTGGTAATATAGAAAGGCAGGCTAAGTTTGAACTTCCCGAGTCTTAGGCTGGGGTCTCCAGACACGTTGTTAAACAGTTGTTTTGTTCCTTAGTAAGGAACAAAACAACTCCAAACTTAGTGCATAAAACCCTCATGGTTTTGGGGGTTGACTGGGCTCAGCTAAGTGGTTCTTGCTCAAGTTCTGTCATGTAGTTGTAGTCAGATGGTGACTGAGCCTAGAGATATGTTGATGGCTTCCTTCTGTACTTACATATCTGACAGGAGCAGGGAAGTTCAAATAGGCAGGGGATGGAACAGCTATGGCGCCTTGGACATCTCTCTCTATTTTCGTGTAGTCACTCCAGCATAGGGACTTTATGGTAGCCAGACTACTGTAACTTTTTAATTTTAATTTAATTTTATTTTTTTTCCCCATAGAGACAGGGTCTTGCTGTGTAGCTCAGGCTGTCCTGGAACTCCTGGGTTCAAGTGATCCTCCTGCCTCAGCCTCTCAAAGTACTGGGATTATAGGTGTGAGCCACCCTATCTTGCCAACATGTCATATTCCAAGGGTACTTCAGTCTGCTCTCTGGTCACAAATTATTTTCATTCCTCCCACTTACAGAATACACTCACCCCTTCTCAAGGCCCCCAGAATCTCGCCTAATACATTTCAGCATTAGTCTCAGGTTTGAGGTCCAGGATCTTGCTTTCTAAATCAGATCCAGGTATAAATAAGGCTACTCAGATATGGTTCCTTGGGTGTAGCTCTTTGACTACCATTGCTTTCACTCTGAAGACCTGTGAACTAAACAGACAGGGCATCTCCCCCCATTCCCAGCCTACCCAGTATGCAACATTGGACAGGCAGAAGATAACCACTGTATTCACTCCTGTTCAAAAATACAGAAAAATGGGAGGAACACAGTCATGGGTCCACAGCAATTCTGAAATCCAAGCAGGCATGTATTACCAGTTCTGTAACATTATTGGAGGGATCAGCCCTACTGCCTAGGAATGATCCTCCATAGCTCTTGGTCTGCCTTTTGAATTCTTCCTTTTCCATAAAATGTACTGTGTTGCAATAGAGTACTTTTCTTGGCTTCTTTCCTGCCTATAGAAGTTTGGGTGTCCAGAAGCCTCTTTTCGTTTTGTATGGTCTCTGTCCCTTTTAGTCCAAGATGACAGTGTTTCTGAACATAAAATTCTCTTTAAAACTTAGTAGATTTTCTGTGACTCTTCTGGGAAGGGAGTTTTAATGTATTAGATAAAAGCCACACTTGCACATTGATAGAACATATAGAGCTTAGGTTTCCTATATGGCTTTTGTGGGACAACACCTTTAGAATTCTTAGAAGGCCTTTTGTTTGAAACAATCTATGAGGTACCACCTTAAATGTCTTTGACATCTGAACTAGGAGTAGGCAAAGGCCATCGAACTAAGACTTGTTTTTATATTTTCAAAGGGTTAAAAAAAAAATTCAACAGAGACTGTATATGGCCCTCAGCCTAAAATATTTATCTGGTCCTTTGCAGAAAATGTTTGCTGACTCTTGGTCTAAATAAAGTTTTAATCTTCATGCCAATTTTCCCTGGTCTGCTTTGGATTTGATCTTTGCCCAGAAGGCTTTTTTATTTTTTTATTTTTTTGAGACAGGTTCTTGCTCTGTCTCAAAGGCTGGAGTGCAGTGGTGTGATCATAGCTCACTGCAGCCTTGAACTCCTTAGCTCATGACCCTCCCACCTCAGCCTCCTGAGTAGCCAGGACTATAGGCAGGCACATGCCTGGCTAATTTTTAAATTTTTGGTAGAGACAGAGTCTCACTATGTTGCCCAGGCTGGTCTTGAACTCCTGGCCTCAAGCGATCCTCCTACCTTGGCCCCACAAAGTGCTGGGATTTTAGGCATGAGCCACTGTGCCTAGCCCAGGGAGCATTTCTTTCTTTTTCTTTTTTCTTTTTCTTTTTCTTTCTTTTTTTTTTTTGAGACAGAGTTTAACTCATGTTGCCCAGGCTGGAGTGCAGTGGCGGGATCTCGGCTCACTGCAACCTCTGCCTCCCGCATTCAAGCGATTCTCCTGCCTCAGCCTCCCAAGTAGAGGCATGTGCCACCACGCCCAGCTAATTTTTGTATTTTTTTAGTAGAGATGGGGGTTTCACCATATTGGGCAGGCTGGTCTCGAACTCCTGACCACCTGATCTGCCCCCCTCAGCCTCCCAAAGTGCTGGGATTACAGGCTAATTTTGTATTTTTAGCAGAGATGGGGTTTCACCATATTGGTCAGGCTGGTCTCAAACTCCTGACCTCAGGTGATCCACCCACCTCGGCCTCCCAAAGTGCTGGGATTACAGGCATGAGTCACTGTGCCTGGTCTGGGACATTTCTTAATTTGAGAAATGTTTGCTATATGGGAAGGCTGGGAATAAGAAACAGTTTAATTTTTGGACCTAGCAACTCATTGCTCCTTATATTCTATATACTGCTTGGAAATTGTATAATTTCTTCTGGAGCTTATCTCTCTCTATCTGTACTTTCTTATACACAGCTAAAAGAAACCAGTTGATACTTGATATTCTACCTGGAAATCTCCTTATCTAGTCTGTCAGTTCATTAATTATATTTTCTGTTTTTCACATTACTGCAGATGACAGCTTTGCTAAAGTTTTCTGTGGTTACCCAATAAAATTCTTCAGCTTCCGATAACGCTTTTTGCATTTACTTTTAAGCCAGGGGCCTGCAACCTTTTTCTGTAAAGGGCCAGATAGTAAATATTTTAGGCTTTTTGGGCCATATGATCTCTGGCATACTTAGACAATATGTAAACTAATAGGTATGGCTGTGTTCCAATAAAACTTTATTTACAAAAACAGGCAGCAGGTTGAATTTCACCTACAGACTGTAGTTTGCTCATCTCTGTTTTAAGTCTTTACGACAGCCTCCTTGAGGCCTTTGTTAACATTTTTCTTAAGACCCTGCAGGCCTTGGCTTACACTCTCAAGGCCCTTTTTGCTTTCCTTTGCTGCTCAGTGTTAAGACCAAACATTTTACTTTTTTTTTTTTTTTTTTTTTTAATGGCAGAACAAAAAAATCTACTCCCTGTACCAAAATCGGTTTTGGTTATCTATTGCTGTGTTAACACACATCCCAAATTTAGCAGTGTAAAACTCCGTTTTATCTATTATGGTTCTGATGTTTGGGCTTGGCTAGGCAGATCTTTTTTAGGGTTTCTCTTGAAGGTGCAGTCAGGTCATAGCTGGGGTTGGAATCACTTAGAAGCCTTCCTCACCAGCGTCTCTTATGCAGTTGGAGATAGATGGTAGCTGGGCCTGGAGTCATTATCTCAGAGGGTTCCTCATTCATATGAGGTGGCTGGGCTGGGAAGCCTTAACAGCTGGTGTTTCCAGACATCTCTCTAACCCTGTGAGGCTTACTGGGTATCTTATATGGTGACTTGGACTTTGAAGTTGCCTGAGAGAGCACCTGGCCGAAGTTTTATCACCTTTTTATTTTATTTTATTTTATTTTATTTTGAGATGGAGTCTCGTTCAGTCGCCCAGGCTGGAGTGCAGTGGCTTGATCTCAGCTCACTGCAACCTCCGCCTCCTGGGTTCAAGCAGTTCTCCTGCCTCAGCCTCCCACTGGGATTACAGGCACCCATGACCACGCCCGACTAATTTTTTTGAATTTTTAGTAGAGGTGGGGTTTCACCATGTTGGCCAGGCTGGTCACGAACCCCTGACCTCAAATGATTTGCCCACCTCAGCTTCCCAAAGTGTTGGGATTACAGGTGTGAGCCACTGTGCCTGGCCTTTATCACCTTTATGACCTAGCTTCTGAGGTTGCTCAGTGCCCCTTCTGTTGCATTCCCTTCATGGGGAGAAGAATGAGACTCTACCTTCTGATGGGAGAAGGATGAAAGAATTTGCAAACATATTTTAAAACACCAGACACCCCACATATATACCTATCAACAAGTTTTGGAAGCTAGACAACGTGTCAGGCTTTTCTCTTCCCTTTTTCACTAGGCAGGGAGATGAAAGATGGCCTCTCTTCTTTTAAATGTTCAAGAACTGGTTTGTCAAGAGCTGTGGAAGAAGACTTGCCAGTAATGAAAACCTCTTTTCTTCAGTAGGGACAGGACCTGGGAACTTTGGACTGACATTTGATTTCCTCTCTTTTCCTTTTGTATCAGAGTAGGCTTAATGATGCTTCTCTCTCAAAAGAGGAAACAAAAAGAAATTAAAATCTCTGTATTAAAATTTTTACCATTTAAGGATTAGCTTGAATCCATAAGTAACATCTTTGCAAGGGTTAAAGAATATATGTGCCTGTTTGTCATTCACACTTTCAGTTGAATTAGTTTAGCTAGCTTTCTTAATTCTTGTAGGGATACTCCTAAGGGAAATTTTGAAAAGGGGTTAGGTGATGGAGATAATTTAGAATGTAGAGACTGTAAAGCAGGTTAGAAGAGTCTTTGAACAGCATTAGGGCACTGTCTGTAGAACTACTCTACTGCCTGACCCTGTCTGATAAGGCTTTGCTCACCTTATGTAGTGATCTGGCTCTGGAGGTAAAATATTCAGAAAAGGTGATTTATGATATGTGTTTGTAGAGGCTATTGTGTTTTGTGTTGTTTCCATTTTGTTTTCTTCTTCCTGTTTTGCTGTTTCTTTATCTTTCTGGGTTTGTACATCTTGAGAGATTCAACCCATCTTCTCTGATGGCCTAAAAGAAGACAATAGCCTAGCAAATAGAAAGTTGTTGCAGAAATAGCTGTCTGCCATATTACAACACTTCTGGGAAGAAGAAATGCCTGAATGTAATCATTAACCTGTTTTATTTTTCTTGGTATCCAGATCTGTACATTGTTGAATTTGGGGTAGAGGGAAAAAGTGTATTAGCATGTATGTGTTTATGTATTTAGAGACCACGTCTTGTTCTGTTGCCCAGGCAGTAGTGCAGTGGCATGATTTTTGGCTCACTGCAACCTCCACCTCCCGGCTTATGCCATCCTCCCACTTCAGCCTCCTGAGTAGCTGAGACTACAGGCGCATGCCACCATGCCGGGCTAATTTTTATGTTTTTTTTGTAGAGGTGGGGTTTCACTGTGTAGCTTTCATTTTAAATGACTGTTTTTTTTTTGTTTTTTTTTTTTTTTGAGGCAGGGTCTCACTCTGTTGCATAGGCCAGAGTGCAGTGGTGCAATCATGGCTCACTGCAGCCTCAACTTCCTGCACTCAAGGGATCCTCCTGCCTCAGCCTCCTGAGTAGCTAGGACTACAGGTGTGTGCCACCATGCCTGGCTAATTTTTAATTTTAATTTAATTTAATTTTATTTTTTTGAGACAGAGTTCTGCTCTTGTCACCCAGGCTGGAGTGCAATGGCGTGATCTCGGCTGACTGCAATCGCCGCCTCCCAGGTTCAAGGGATTCTCTGGTCTTAGCCTCCCTAGTAGCTGGGATTACAGGTGCCTGCCACCACGCCCAGCTAATGTTTGTATTTTTAGTAGAGACGGGGTTTCGCCATGTTGGGCAGGCTGGTCTCAAACTCCTGACCTCAGGTTATCCGCCTCCCTCAGCCTGCCAAAAGTGCTGGGATTGCAGGCATGAGCCACCACACCTGGCCTAATTTTTTATTTTTATTTTTTGTAGAGACAGGTCTCACTATGTTGCCCAGGCTGGTCTTAAAACTCCTGGCCTCAAGTGATCCATCTACCTCAGCCTCCCAAAGTGTTGGGATTACAGATGTGAGCCACTGTGGCCAGCCGACTAAACTACTTTTACTTGGTATTTGAAAAATACTTTTACAAAGCTTTGGTAGAATTCCTGCAAACACATGCTAATTTGTAGTGCTATAAGAACCATGAGAAGAATCAGAAAACAAAGTTTTGAAATGAGTTACATTATAGGAAGGCAGACAATAGGTACTTTCAGATCTTGAACTAGTGTAAATCAGAAGACTTCACTACAGTTCCTTAACTTCAGTTGTAATTTGGCAGAAGTTTTGGGATTAACATTCTATACCTTTTCATTTGTCTTGTTTGTTTTATCTGCATTCTTTTTCCCTCCACCTGACACATAGTCCTGTTCCCCTCCCAAGGTTCCTGAGTGGTTTGGAGGGAGTAGGGGTGGGGAGAAGAAAGAGTTAACTTTTTATGCTTTTAAGTCTCCTAGTATTACTTAACTAATTTCAGCTAAATGAAAACTTATCTTTTAGAATATTTAATGCATGATATGCTGCATGCATTATGCATTCATTTTAAGACTTATAGTATAGTAGCATGGATTTATGAATGACATGGATAGCAAATTATTTCCAATCTAAATTGCTCTGTTCATTTTTGGGCAAAATAATTACTTGCTAAAGCAATATTTTTCTGACATGTTACAAGCCTGGGAGTGGTTTGGAAGGCTTTGAATGAATGCTAAGTATAAAGATTTTTGGTACAACTTGATTTTACTGCTTCTTTCCAGAGACTGCCAGTGGATTAGTTTGATCCTATGTGAGGAAAAAAGCTGCTTTGTGAAACCAGTAATTCCATAGAGACTAGTGGTATTAGAGATATTTTTAAATTTGGGGCTTAGCCAGAAGATCTGAGCATTGATATACCCTTTCCTTTCTGTATTAATGAATTTAAAATATGTTGTTGATTTAATGTTTAGTTTGTACATTGATTTCTGGTTTGGGCTTCTTTAAACTTTGTGTGAATATTAGAATCCAGTGAGTTTGTTAAAAAATATTTGCTTATTCTATCCTTTCATATGACATATACTAGTAGAAGACAGCTATTATTTTGAAAGCAGCAGATATATTTAACATTCTTATGATTGTACAGATGTGGACTGGCATGAGTATTTTGGATCAGAAAAGGCATTTGTCAAATGTAGATTTTTAGTTCATTATGAAAACATACTGTCTGTTTTATTGGTGCAATTAACAAAAGTAGTTCAGAGAAAAGATTCAAAGCATTTCTGAAATCATGAAGCTTCTGTTCTTGAGACAGTCCTTTATTTACGCTATGCATCAAGGAAAAGCAGCTGGAAATACCATTTCAAACAATTCTTTTGTGAGTTATGGACTCTTTGATGAATGACCAACTTCAACAATGGCTATGCTTCTTAGAGTCCTAAAATTTTGGAACTGAGAAGAGACAAGGCACAAGTTTTGTTTGGTCTTCCTTAAACACGTAGATGGGTAGAAAAGGATGTTTCTTTCCCTTGAGCTTTGAGCTTTTGCATTAAAATTTTTTTATTTTCCAGGTTATCTACCACATGTTATATTTATTGTTAAGGGATAAAAAAACAGGCAAAAATCTTGATTTTCATACAAGTATAAAGTGAGGCCTGGGTACAGTGGCTCACGCCTGTAATCCCAGCAATTTGGGAGGCCGAGGCCGGCAGACCACCTGAGGTGAGGAGTTTGAGACAAGCCTGGCCAACATGGGGAAACCCCATTTCTCCTAAAAATACAAAAATTAGCCAGGCATGGTGGCATGCACCTGTAGTCTCAGCTACTTGGGAGGCTGAGGCAGGAGAATCGCTTGAACCTGGGAGGCGGAGGTTGCAGTGAGCCACTGCACTCCAGCCTCGGTGACGGGGCAAGACCCCATCTCAAAAAATAAAAATAAAAATAAATAAATAAAATGAACACATGTAAAAGATGTTATTTAATATATTAATTAAAGAACCAGTAAGAAGTTAAAATGGTTCAAAGGACAATTCAAAGTACCACACATACATAGGATCAAGAATGCTTAACATTTGGTAGGCGCGGTGGCTCACACCCATAATCCTAACACTTGGGAGGCCGAAGTGAAATGATCACTTGAGGCCAGGAGTTCAGGATCAGCCTAGTGAAACTCTGTCTCTACAAAGAAATAATAATTAAAAACAAAATTAGCCAGGTGCATTCTTGTAGTCCCAGCTACTCCGGAGGCTGAGATGGGAGGATTACTTGAACTCAGGAATTAAAAGCTGCAGCAAGCTGTAATTGTACCACTGCACACAAGCCTGGGCCACAGAATGAGACCCTGACTCAAAAGGAAAAAAGAATGCTTGAAATTAATTTACAGACCAATCCAAAACTGGCTTCTTCCACCAGGAAAAATTGTTGCCCCTTACACTGGATAGAATTTATTTGCACGTGTATACGTAAAAATTCTTTGCGTTGGCCGGGTGCGGTGGCTAACGCCTATAATCCCAGCACTTTGGGAGGCCGAGGCGGGCGGATCATGAGGTCAGGAGTTCAAGACCAGCCTGGCCAACATAGCAAAAGCCCGTCTCTACTAAAAATACAAAAATTAGCTGGGCATGGTGGCGCACGCCTGTAATCCCAGCTACATGGGAGGCTGAGGCAGGAGAATCTCTTGAACCTGGGAGGCAGAGGTTGTGGTGAGTGGAGATCACACCACTCACTCCATCCTGGGCAACAGAGCAAGACTTTGTCTCAAAAAAAAAAAAAAAAAAAAAAAAAAAACAACCTTTGCACTGCTACCACTTATCTACAATTTACAGTTGTAAAATAGCTCAAAGACCATGAGCAATACAAATCCCATAGAATCAGATAACTAGGAAGGGTACACATTATGCAATGCCTAGTTTCCATCGAAGATGCCTAATTCTGGTCCATTTTAAAGTCTAAAAGGTTTTCCCCTACATCATAAAAAGGTGAAGTAAACAGATCTGTGTTATGATTTTTGACAATAATTCAGTGTCTGTTAGTTTTAGGGCCTATTCATTTAAATAAAGTCAGTTTTGAAAACAAAGAAAAGTTACTCTTAGGTGGATATTTTCTGATATTTTGATTGACATTAGATACTTCCTCAGATTAGTGTTGAATTTGGACTATGTACAGCTACCTAAACTGTAGCTTCAAATATTTGGGTAGCAAGTCCTGTAAGCCTATCCAGTGCCTAATATTTTGTAGGTGTTCATTTTTGTAAAGAACAATAATGATAATTGGAAGGGAGGTAAAACTCTTCTGCCCTATATTAGTCCTTAAATGTACATATAAATTCGTTGCAATTCAGGCAACTTCCTAATGTTAAATGCTTTTTACCTGGGTGGTTGAACTCAGGGAGCAGAGGGCACAGAGTTGGCATTATCTGCTCTAATTTCATGCTGTGTGATTTTAACTGGGCCTTTGCTGCTTTATGATCTTTTTATTCATCTCATATTTATTCTCTAGCACATTCCTGATGTTGATATAGCAGAAAGAAATATAATTTGTAGTTTCATGGAGCTAGGTTTGAATCACCACCTCACCACTTACCAGCTCTTTGTTCTTGGGAAACTCGCAAACCTCAAGTTCTTCAGTTAAATGAATGATAAGTACTTCACAGAATTACATGACATGTATGTAATGGATGTTACAGTGGCTGGCACATAGTAGGCAGTAAATGTTAGTTTCTTATCTGTTCCTCTCAAGCCCTCAAGCCTTCCTGCTTTTTTTCCTTCTGTTTCCATAACTAAAAAGTTGGAGTCATTTGGTGTGACCTCCTTAATCTTCCCTCTAGTTATTTTTGTCTTTTTGTTTGTTTCAGAAGTATGTTTCTTTTACCTAACAGAGTTTTTGTGAAGATTTTTGATAATGCATATAAAATTGCATTATTAGTGTAGTTCCTGGCCTATAGTAAGCATTAAATAAAGATTAGGGTTGGCATGGTGGCTCACGCCTGTAATCCCAGCACTTTGGGAGGCCAAGATGGGCAGACCGCTTGAACTTGAGCTCCGGAGTTCGAGATCAGCCTGCGCAAGGCAACATTGTGAAACCCCATCTCTACAAAAGATACAAAAACTAGCTGCATGTGGTGGCGTGTGCTTGTATTCCCAGCTACTCAGGAGGCTTAGGTAGGAGAATCGTTTGAGCCCAGGAGATGGAGGTTACAGTGAGCCAAGACCGTGCCACAGCACTCCAGCCTGGGAAACAGAACCAGACCCTATTTCAAAAAAAAAAAATTTTTTTTAATTGACTGTGAATATGTGAATGTAAGATTAATTTGGTCTTTGATTACCTTTGTATGTTGCTCCTCCCTTATTTTCTACTCCAATAAGTATTACCTTTCTCTGTTTTATGTTTTATGTCCTCATCCCTTTTCAAAGAAAAAAGTCTTCCCTATTTGGGGGAAAACCCCTTTTGCTTTGCCTTGCTAGCACTCTGGTTAATACTGTTTTTGTTTTTTTTTTTTGAGATGAAGTCTCTGTTGCCCAGGCTGGAGTGCAGTGGTGCGATCTCGGCTCACTGCAGTGTCTGCCTCATGGGTTCAAGCAATTCTCCTGCCTCAGCTTCCCGAGTAGCCAGGACTACAGGCACGCACCACCACACCAGATAATTTTTGTAGTTTTAGTAGAGACAGGGTTTCCCCATGTTGGCCAGGCTGGTCTCGAACTCCTGACCTCAAGTGATCCTCCTGCCTTGATCTCCCACAGTGCTAGGATTACGGGCGTGAGCCACCGCGCCTGGCCTAATACTCTATTTTTTAAAATCCCTTTATTGTCAAACAGTTGAATAGTTAAGTGGCTTGGTCCCCACTTTTCCACAACCTGCTCTCATATTGAAGCCTCCTTGCATTCTGATATACCATAATTCTTCCATGAAACTGAAAGAGCATCATCCTCCCACCCAAACTCTCACAAAGCTTAGAAAATTGTAAGCATTCAATGAATATTAGTTGAATAATGAATGAAATGAGAAAGTTTAAAGTTCTGTCACTGAGAGTCCTCTGATGCTTTCAATCAATGGATTTAAAGAAACCCTGTAAGTAACTGTCGTACCCAAATTCACCTAAATGGATGTTGTTGTGTAACATGAATTTTATTGTTTTTTTCTGAGAAACCTATGATTTATATCCGAGTCAGGGAAGGCATTTTAAGTATTATGTTACGGAGAAAAGTTTAACTCTGAGGGCAAATTTATTAGTAAAAAATCTCTTGTTTTTTCTATTAAGAGAACTCAGACCAGGCGCAGTGGCTCACTCCTATAATCTCAGCACTTTGGGAGGCCAAGGCGGGCAAATCACTTGAGGTTAGGAGTTTGAGACCAGCCTGGCCAACATGGTGAAACCCCATTTCTACTAAAAATACAAAAATTAGCCAGGCATGGTGGTATGCGCCTGTAATCCCAGCTGCTCGGGAGGCTGAGGCAGGAGAATCACTTGAACCCGAGAGGTGGAGGTTGCAGTGAGCTGAGATCCTGCCACTGCACTCCAGCCTGGGCAACAGAACGGGACTCTGTCTCAAAACAAACAAACAAACAAACAAAAAAACAGAAACTCAGACCATTATTTTTCTACTTCAGTGATACTCAGACCTTTGTTCTTCAGCCCCATGTAGTCCGTTCAGCAGCCATCTTCTTCTGAGACATCTGTGATATTAACCAGAACATACCTGCATAGGGAACCACGGTGCCCTTTTGATTAATGAGAATAGCTAATGTGGCCCCAGAGGCATATGCTTTTAAGCACAACAGTCTCAGCTTTGGTCAGTTTGATTTATCTTTTGTCATTATAATAGGTAGACTTGTTGACAGTATTTTTGTTTTATCTGTCTAGTAGATTGTATTAGTTTGCCAAAAGTTATTAGGGCAAAGTTTCTGTGATTATAGTTCTCTTATCTGTTACTATTATATCTTATATAGTGTTTACTGTTAATTGGGAAAGTTGATTAAAGCAGGAAATAAAAAATGATACATACATACCATAGCATTTTTTGTTTGTTTTGTTTGTTTGAGATGGAGTTTTGCTCTTTTGCCCAGCCTGGAGTGAAGTGGCGAGATCTTGGCTCACTGCAACCTCCGCCCCCCACCAGATTCAAGTGATTCTCCTGCCTCAGCCTCCCAAGTAGCTGGGATTACAGGCACCCGCCACCACGCCCAGCTAATTTTTGTACTTTTAGTAGAGATGGGGTTTCGCCATGTTGGCCAGGATGGTCTGGAACTCCTGACCTCGGGTGATCCACCCCCCCTTGGCCTCCCAAAGTGCTGGGATAACAGGAGTGAGCCACCACACCCGGCCCATAGTATTTTATTTTAGCTTAAAACAAATGTACATTTATTCACCAATCTTTGATGTATTTAGTATGAGTTTGCTGATTAGAATTCTTCATATTTTTGGCATTAATTACACCCTGTGATACATGCTTGCAACTTCTATTTACGGTTTTTTAAAGCAGAGTGAGAACTCTTAGAGACTTGAAGCAATGAGTACAAACCCTTTTTTTAGATTTTTAATTTCCCTCCCAACTTGTATATGTGTCTCACCCACACTTAAATTGAGGACAGTTTTAAAAATAATTTGTATTGGTTCAGTCTTCTAGAGCCTTCTGTTTAGTTTTCAAAGAAATAATTTTTCTTATAGTTTATTGATGTATTTACTTTTTTTTTTTCTTTTCTTTTTTGTAGACAGGGTCTCACTCTGTTGCAGAGGCTGAAGTGCAGTGGTGCTATCACAGCTCAGGTGATCCTCCTACCTTAGCCTCCCGAGTAGCTGGGACTACAGGCGTGTGCCATCGTGCCTGGCTAATTTTTACATTTTTTATAGAGATGAGGTATTGCTATGTTGCCCAGGCTCGTCTCGAACTCCTGGGATCAAGTGATCCATCTACCTTGGCCTCCCAAAGTGCTGGGATTACAGGCATGAGCCACCACGTCCGGCCATGTTAAGTGTTAATATTTCTGTCTTTTTTGACACGGAGTCTTCTCTGTTGCCCAGGCTGGAGTGCAGTGGCATGATCTCAGCTCACTGCATCCTCTGCCTCCCAGGTTCAAGCAATTCTCCTGCCTCAGCCTCCCAAGTAGCTGGGATTACAGGCGCATGCCACCATACCCAGCTAATTTTTTTGTATTTTTAGTAGAGACGGGGGTTTCACCACGTTGGCCAGGCTGGTCTCGAACTCCTGACCTCAAGCGATCTGCCTGCCTTGGCCTCCCAAAGTGCTGGGATTACAGGTGTCAGCCACCATGCCCAGCCAGTATTAATATTTCATGACAATTATGTAATTGTAATTATGAGCACAACTGGCATTAAGTAGGTTTGAGAACAACAAATAGATTAGACTCTTAGTAAGTATTGCATAGTGGGAAGAGAAAAGCCTGAGTGTACGCCAGTGTTGCCTGTTAGCCTACCAGTGTTCAGTTAGGGGTGTCAGTCAATGCATGCTAAGGGTAATGGATAGCATCAGTTAAACTGTGAAGGTAAGAGGTAAAAGGACATCTTTAGTTTTTTTCTTTGTTTTTGGTAAACTTTTTTTTTTTTGGATGTGTAATACACATAAAATGCAAAATCCTTAAGGGTACAACATAATGAATTTTTACATTGAACACAGCCACATAACCACTATTCAGATCAGGATCCTAGAAGCCCTCCTGTGCTCTGACCCAGATTCTCTCCCTGACCAGTATTCTGATTTATATCACCAGACCAGTATTCTGACTTATGTCACAATAGATGAGATTTGTTCAGTTATGAGGTTCATATAAATGGAAACATGCAGCATGCACTATTTTGCACCTGACATTCTTTGCTTATTAGCATTGCTTTTGAAATTCATCCTTGTTGTATCATCAGTAGCTCCTTTTTCATTGCTGTATCATATTCTTTTTTTTGAGACAGAGTCTCGCTGTCACCCAGGCTGGAGTGCAGTGGCGCCATCTTGGCTCACTGCAAGCTCCGCCTCCGGGGTACATGCCATTCTCCTGCCTCAGCCTCCCGAGTAGCTGGGACTACAGGCGCCCGCCACCTCGCCCAGCTAATTTTTTGTATTTTTAGTACAGACGGGGTTTCACTGTGTTAGCCAGGATGGTCTCGATCTCCTGACCTCGTGATCCTCCCGCCTCGGCCTCCCAAAGTGCTGGGATTACAGGCGTGAGCCACCATGCCCAGCCTGTATCATATTCTATTCTGTGAATGTGTTACAATTTATCCATTCTGTAGTTGATTGATGTTTAGGTTTGTTTCTGGTTTTTGGACTTACAGATAATGCTGCTGTAAACATTCTTGTACATGTCTTTTAGTACACATTATAAATGCATTTTTGTTGGGTATTACTTAGGAGTGGACTGCTGGGTCATAGGGTGTGCTTATGTTCAGTTTTAGTAGATTTTGCTAAACAGATTTTTATACTCCCACTAGCAATATGTAAGAATCAGTTACTTCACATCCTCCTATGGCAAACAATAAAGTTTTTTAAAAGGTGAGGCTGGTCTCATTCCTGGGCTCAAGCAATCTGCCTGCCTCAGCCTCCCAAAGTAAACTTTTCAAAAAATAGTTATCAAATATGTATGTGTGTCTAAATAATATATTGTTTTAGCATTAGTTGTATTTTTTATTAAAAAAGGGTCTTATGTTGTATGTAATCTGGAATTTTCTACTTAACATTATATTGCTAAGATTAATCCATATCATTGCGTATAGTTGACACATTTTTGCAGCAGTACAGACATTTAGTGAATACATCACAGTTTATTCTCTTGTTAATGGCATTGGGGTTGTTTCCATTTTCTTAACTGTTATGAATACTACGTGTTTTCTAATGTACCATGAGCAAGAATTTCTCTTGTACTTGAATTTCTGGATCATAGGATTGACAAGTGTGCTACTTTACAAAATAATGCTGTATTCTAAAGAAGTTGTACCAGTTTACATTCCTACCAGAAATAAATAAGAAATGAAACCCTTTCTGTTATGAGAGAATTTTAAATTATGACCTCAATTTCTTTTAGAGTTACAGGACTATGTCAGTTTTCCTTTTTTGTGTGTGAGTCTGTTTGGTAACTTGTTTTTCAAGAAATTTATTACCTAAATTTTCAAATGTATTGGCATAAGGTTATCTATATTTTTGACTTATAATTTTAATGTCTGTAAGATCTATACTAGCTCTTTAAAAACCTTCCTGATATTGGTATTCTTTGCATTTTTACCCCTTGATCAGTATTTCTAGAGTCTTCTTGCTGGGTCAAAAAATCAACTTTTTCTTTCTTTTTTTTTTTCTTATTGCATTAATTTAAACAATTTCAGGCCGGGCGCAGTGGCTCACGCCTGTAATCCCAGCACTTTGGGAGGCCGAGGTGGGCGGATCACGAGGTCAGGAGATCGAGACCATCCTGGCTAACACGGTGAAACCCCGTCTCTACTAAAAATACAGAAAATTAGCCGGGCGCCATGGCAGGCGCCTGTAGTCCCAGCTACTCAGGAGGCTGAGGCAGGAGAATGGCGTGAACCCAGGAGCCGGAGCTTGCAGTGAGTCGAGATAGCGCCACTGCACTCCAGCCTGGGCTAAGGAGCGAGACCCCGTCTCAAAAAACAAACAAACAAACAAACAAAAAAATTCAGTAGAATGCACATAACATGACGTTTACCATTTTAACCATTTTGAAGTGGTATTAATACACTCACATTCTTGTGCATCCATCTCCACAACTTTTCTCATTTTCCCAAACTGAAACTGTACCCATTAATCAGTAACTCTCATTCCCTCTTCCCCCTAGCCTCTGGCTGCTACCAGTCTACTTTTGGTAAAATTTGACTAGTCTAGGTGCCTCATATAAATGGAATGATATAGTATTTGTTTCTTTGTGACTGGCTTATTTCACTTAGCATAATATCCTCAAGGTTCATCCATGTTGTAGCACCTGTCAGAATTTTCTTACTATTAAAGGCTGAATAATATTCCATCTTTCATAATTTTTTATCATCAGTATTGGCACATAGTGGGTTTATGTTAAATAACAGTTGATCAGTTAATTATTTTTTAAGTTAACAAGGTTTTTAGAAATTGCTTTTTCTATATGCTTTGAATCTCCCTTTATGGGTTAGAATCAGTGAATATAGTTGCTCCTAATTGCCTGGTTTTGTTTTTGCCTAATAGCTGCCTCCAATCCCTTGAGCTGCTTGCTGAGGACCGGAGTTTTATATGTGTGTGTAAGGGGGTGGTAATAAAATTATCAGTATTGTTTAAATCCGTTATGAAGAGTAATACAGCTGAGGATAATTTAGCTCAGTTGGGTTTGGGTTAGAGCCACCTGTGCGAGGAGGAGGGAGCAGACAGCTCTAACTACTGAGCTAGCAGTAAAATAGGAGGAGACAAACATGTATTCCAGCTCTGCTCCTTTTGAGCTCCCTCTACTCCCACATCTACAGCTGCTGCTGATGACTAATGTTAAGCAATTTGGAGGACCTTGTGTCTTTTAATAGTAGTAAAGAGGAGTTGTGGTATCATGTGGCTTCTGATTTTCCACTTAGAATGTCTTTTAAATTTCCAGAAATTCTATGTTGTTCCAATTTGAGGTTTCTATTTTTTATAAAAAAAATTAATTGGTTTTTCAAAATGAAAACATTTTTTCAAAATAAAATTTATGGTGATCAAGTCTTATAATTATGGGAGAGTTTTTAGATTAAAGTAGAAAATTGGTGCCAGTGGTGCCAATTGTTGAGAAAGCGGACTTAGAGAAAGGTTTCATATTCACCATTTTGACCTGAGGAAATCCCCTTTTTTGTTCCTTTTTTGAGTCTCACTCTGTTACTCAGGCTGGAATGCAGTGGTGTGATCTCGGCTCACTGCAACCTCTGCCTCTGGGGTTCAAGCGATTCTCCTGCCTCAGCCTCCTGAGCAGCTAGGGTTACAAGCATGTGCCACCACATACCCAGCTAATTTTTGTATTTTTATTTTTTATTTTTTTAGTAGAGACGGGGTTTCACCATGTTGGCCAGGCTGGTCTTGAACTCCTGACCTCAAGTGATCCACCAGCCTTTGCCTCCCAAAGTGCTGGGATTATAAGCATGAGACACTGTGCCTGGCCTAGAATTTAGGTCTTTCTCTTCTTCTTTTTTTTTTTTTTTTTTTGAGAGTCTCACTCTGTCACCCAGGCTGGAGTGCAGTGGCATGATCTCAGCTCACTGCAACCTCTGCCTCCTGGGTTCAAGTGATTCTCCTGCCTCAGCCTCCCAAGTAGCTGGGATTACAGGGACGCGCCATCACGCCCAGCTAATTTTTGTATTTTTAGTAGAGACAGGGTTTCACCATGTTGGCCAGGCTGGTCTCGAACTCCTGACCTCAAGTGATCTGCCTGCCTCAGCCTGCCAAAGTGCTGGGATTACAGGCATGAGCCACCATGCCCGGCCATCTTTTTCATATTTCTTTTTTTTTTGAGACAAAGTCTCACTCTGTCCCCCAGCCTGGAGTGCAGTGGTGTGATCTTGGCGCACTGCAAGGTCTGCCTCCCAGGTTCAAGCAGTTCTCCTGCCTCAGCCTCCCGAGTAGCTGGGATTACAGCACGCCACCATGCCTGGCTAATTTTTGTATTTTTTTAGTAGAGATGGTGTTTCACTCTGTTGGCCAGGCTGGTCTTGAACCCCTGACCTGAAGTGATCCGCCGACCTCGGCCTCCCAAAGTGCTGGGATTACAGGCGTGACCCACCATGCCTGGCATTTCATATTTCTTTATAAAGCTGATGAAAATGATATTTATTGGTAAACTGATTATATTATGGAATGAGAATTCCTGGTGACTTTCTTATAATTAAAACCCTTTAAAGATGAGAAGAATGTTTTTATTTGGAACCTCTCATTTTCTTGTTTTCCATCATTATCTGCAGGTGTAGTAGGTTAGCATTTATCTTCTTGACACATTTCATGAACCTGTTGATTGGGTTTCTGAGTTAGAATTATATTATTTAGATTCAAATGAAGGCTTTCAGCTCTGATTTAATTTACTGGGTAAGGGTCTTATTTATTTTTATTTTTTTGAAATAGAATCTCTCTCTGTCACCCAGGCTGGAGTGCAGTGGCACCATATGGGCTCATTTTAGCCTCCACCTCCTGGGTTCAAGCAATTCTCCTGCCTCAGCTCCTGAGTAGCTGGGACTACAGGCATGTGCCACCACACCTGGCTAATTTTTGTATTTTTAGTAGTGATGGAGTTTCACCATGTTGGCCAGGCTAATCTCGAACTCCTGACCTCAAATGATCCACCAGCCTCAGTGGGATTACAGGCATGAGCCACTGTGCCCAGCTGGGGTCTTTTTAAAAAGGGTGCGTTATTAATTTTTTTTAACAGATAAGATGTTTATATTATTCCAATGTCAAAATATAAAAAGGTAGACTGAAAAGTCTTTCTTACCCTAGTTTCCTATCTTTTCAGTTTCCATTCCTCAAGAGATCATCACTGCTACTAGTTTTTTGTCTATCCTTCCAGGTATACAGTTTTTATATATGTGCAAACCAGTGCAAATAATTACTTTCTCCATCATATTCACTTAATAAATATATAAAGAACTTTTTTTTTTCTTTTTAAGGTGGAGCCTCGCTCTGTCGCCCAGGCTGGAGTGCAGTGGCGCGATCTTGGCTCACTGCAACCTCCGTCTTCTGGGTTCAAGTGATTCTCCTGCCCCGGCCTCCTGAGTAGCTGGGACTACAGGCACACGCCACCACGCCCAGCTAATCTTTTGCTTTTTTAGTAGAGACGGGGTTTCACTGTGTTGGTCAGGCTGGTCTTGAACTCCCAACCTTGTGATCTGCCCGCCTCGGCTTCCCAAAGTGCTGGGAATTCAGGCATGAGCCACCGCACCGGGCCCAAAGAACTTTTCTCAAAAACATTTGCACAGTATTCTCATTATGTGGACAGATTACAATTAATTAAACCAGTGTCCTATTAATTGACAATTAGTTTGAATATTTTGCTCTTATAAATAATGTTGCATTGGATAACCTTGAATACATAGGTTTATACATTTGCAAACAGCCTTGCAAGGTAAATTCCTAGAAATTGTCTTGCTAGGGTGGGTGTGATAGCTCATGTTTGTAATCCCAGCACTTTGGGAGGCCGAGGCAGGAGGATCACTTGAGCTCAGCAGTTTGAGACCAGCATGAGCAACATATGAAACCCTGTGTTTACAAAAAATACAAGAATTAGCTAGGTGTGGTAGTGTGCACCTGTAGTCCCAGCTACTTGGGAGGATCGTTTGAACCTGGGAGGTTGAGGGTACAGTGAGCCTGGGCAACAAAACAAGACCTTGTCAAAAAAAACAAATTGTCTTCCTGGGTCAAATAATATATACATTTTTAATTTTGACAGCTACTGCTTAGTTGTCTTCCAAAGATACTGTATAAATTCACATTCTCACTTAGATGTGAGGGGCCTGTTTGTCCACACCTCAGTACCTGTGTGTTTTGTCATCATTTTGGATTTTTGCAAAAATGATGATAAAACACACAGGTGGCTGGGCATGGTGGCTTATGCCTGTAATCCCAGCACTTGGGGAGGGTGAGGCAGGTGGATACAAAAATTAGCCGAGTGTGGTGGCAGGCGCCTGTAGTCCCAGCTACTGGGGACGCTGAGGCAGAAGAGTCACTTGAACCCGGGAGGCGGAGGTTTCAGTGAGCCAAGATGGCACCACTGCACTCCAGCCTGGGCGACAGAGTGAGACTCCATCTCAAAATATATATACATATGTAAATGAAAGTTCAGGAGCGTTAAGTATATTCACATTGTTGTATAACAGATCACCCAAAGTTTTTTTATCTTTGCAAAACTGAAATTCCATACCCATTAAATAACAACCCAGCCCCTGGCCCACCATTCTACTTTCTGTTTCTATGAGTTTGACTACTTTACCTCATATAAGTGGAATCATACAGTTTTTGTCTTTTTGCAACTGGCTTGTTTCAATTAGTGCATTGTCCTCAAGGTTCCTCCATGTTGTAGCATGTGACAGGATTTCCTTTTTTTTAAAGGCTGAATAATATTCTCTTGTATGTATATACCACATTTTATCTATTCATCCTTTGATAGACACCGGTTGCTTTCACCTCTTTTCTGAATAATGCTACCATGAACATGAGTACACAAATATCTCTTTGATATTCAGCTTTGAGATGTTTTGAATACGTATCCAGAGGTGGGAGTCTTGGATCATGTGGTAGTTCTAATTTTAATTTTTTGGGAACCTTTATACTGTTTTCCATAGTGGCCATTACCATTTTACATTCTTGCCAACAGTACACAAGGGTTCCAGTTTTTCCACATCTTTACTAATACTTATTTTATTTTCTGTTTTTGTTTTTACTTTGTCTTATTTTGGGTAGCAGCCATCCTAGTGGGTTCAAGGTGTTAACTCATTGTGTCTTGTTTTGTTTTGTTTTGTTTTGTTTGAGACGGAGTCTCTTTGTCACACAGGCTGGAGTGCAGTTGCGTGATCTCAGCTCACTGCAACCTCCGCCTCCCAGGTTCAAGCGATTCTCCTGCCTCAGGCTCCCGAGTAGCTGGGACTACAGGTGTGCACCACCATGCCTGGCTAATTTTTGTATTTTTAGTAGAGACAGGGTTTCACCATGTTGGCCAGGCTGGTCTCGAACTCCTGACCTCAAGTGATCTGCCGACCTCGGCCTCCCAAAGTGCTGGGATTACAGGCATAAGCCATTTCAACCTGACCCTGGTTTTGTTTTGCTTTTTTGAAGAGCACATGAGCTCCTGATCATTGTGGTTTTGATTTGCATTTCTCTAATAATGAGTGATTGAGCATCTTTTCACATGTTTGGTGACCATTTATTTATCTTCTCTGGAGAAATGCCTGTTTAACTCCTTTGCCTATTGTAAAGTTGGGTTTTTGTTGTTGTTGTTGTTATGGATTTGCAGGAGTTCTTCATAAATTCTGGATATTAACCCTTTATAATAGATATATGACTTGCAAGTATTTTGAGCCATTTCATTGGTTGCCTTTTTACTTCATTGATTGCTTAGAAGTTTTAAGTTTAATGTAATCCCATTTGTCTATTACTGCTTTTTTGCATGCACTTTTGCTGTCATATCTAAGAAATTGCCAAATCCTGCCTCATGAAGCTTTCCCCTTGTTTTCTTCTAGGAGTTTCATAGTTTTAGGTCTTACATTTGGTTCCTTATTTCTTTTTGAGTTAATTTTTGTGTATGGTGTAAGGTAACGGTCCAGCTTAATTCTTTTGCATGTAGATATCCAGTTTTCCCAACGTCATTTGTTGAAGAGACTGTCCTTTTCTCATCTAATGTTCTTGGCCCCTTTGTTGAAGATCTTTTGACCATGTATGTGAGGATTTATTTCTGGGCTCTCTATTCTATTCCGTTAGTCTAAATGTATGTCTTTATGCCAGTACTACACTGTTTTGATCACTATAGCTTTGTAATATGTTTTGAAATCAAGAAATGTGAGGCCTCCAACTCCTTGTTTTTCTTTTTCAAGATTGTTTTGGCTATTTGGGATCTATTACTGAAGTTTAAAAATATACATAACATAATATTTATCGTTTTAACCATTTGTATGTTGATGCCAAATTACTGGTATTAAATACATTCACAGTGTTGTGTAGTCATCACCACTGTCTAACCCAAAACTTTTCATCACCCCAACAAAAACTTTGTATCCATTAAACAATAACTCCTCCTCCCCCCCAGCCCTTGGCAACCTCTATTCTGCTTTTTGTCTCTCTTGCTCATCTCCTTTTAATACATGTTCCCATTCCGATAAATATAAAAACTTTAGGCCCTCTTCTGTTGTGATTTGAAATGAAAAAGAAGTATAAAGAACAATAAGAGTGATAAGTTGAGAACTACATGTCTATTCTCTCATTTCTATACCTTGAGAGTCATTGAGCTGTACCCTCTGGTTCAGGAGTCGTAGTTAGTACTAGGGATGTGGTCTGTGACCATATACTTCTTTAGAGCAAGGCTAACTTGAATATGGAATCTGGTTCATTGGTTTTCTTAGCTTTAAGCCCTAGCTCAGTGGGTACTAATCCCAGACTGACAGTTTCAAATCTTGTTTTATCATTTAGTAAGCAGTAAAAAATTTATATAAAAACCCAGATTTAATAATTTTTATTTTCTTTTAATACATCCAGCCATTATTATTTACTGGTATCCCCACATTTCAGGTTTTAATTTAATACAATATGGTATTTAATTAATACAATATAGTATTACATACATTTGTTCCCATTTGGGAAAATGCTTAACTGAATGGCTTTTTTTTTTTTTTTTTTGAGACGGAGTCTTGCTCTGTCCGTCGCCCAGGTTGGTGCAGTGGCGCAGTCTCAGCTTACTGCAAGCTCCTCCTCCCGGGTTCACGCCATTCTCCTGCCTCAGCCTCCCGAGTAGCTGGGACTACAGGCGCCTGCCACCATACCCGGCTAATTTTTTGTATTTTTAGTAGAGGCGGGGTTTCACTGTTTTAGCCAGGATGGTCTCCATCTCCTGACCTCGTGATCCGCCTGCCTTAGCCTTCCAAAGTGCTGGGATTACAGGCGTGAGCCACCGTGCCCGGCCTTTTTTTTTTTTTTAAGATAAGGTCTAGCTTTGTCGCCCGGGCCAGAGTGCCATGGTATGATCTTGGCTTACTGCAGTTTGTTTCCTGGCCTCAAGCAATCTTCCTGCCTCAGCCTCCTCCTGAGTAGCTGGGACTACATGCACACGCCAGTGCGCCTGGCTAATTTTTGTATTTTTAGTAGGGACGGGGTTTTGCCATGATGGCCAGGCTGGTCTGGAACTCCTGAGCTCAAGTGATCCGCCCGCCTCAGCCTCCCAAAGTGCTAGGATAACAGGTGTGAGCCACCGTGCCCGGCTACTGAATGGTTTCTTATGTACAAATGACTAGTCAAGAATATGCTTTGAAGTTTTTCCTCTAGTTTTTACATAAAAAAATTAAAAAGCTTTCAAGTTGTTTTTTATGCAGTAAAATGTACAAATCTTAAGGGTATACCTCAGTGAATTTTTACATATGTTGTACCCATGTAATTACCACCCAGATCAAGATGTAGAACATTTCCCCACCAAGACAGTTCCCTGATGTCTTTTCTCAGAGGAACACTGTCCATCCAGAGGTAACCAATATTCTAACTTCTATCACTGATATTATTTTTGCCTGTTCTTGTACTTGATATAAACAGAATCCTATAGTATGTACTCTTTGGGTCTGACTTCTTTGTTTAACAATGCCTATGAGATATAGCTATGTTGTATGTAGCAGTGTTTCTTTTTTCAGTGTTTCTTTTTTATTAGCAGTTTTAAATTATATCAATATACCACAATTAGTCTATTCATCTTCTTGTTACCAGATTGGGCTATTATGAATAAAGCTGCTGTTAATATTGTTATTTGTAGCCATATGTACTTATTTCTTTTGGGTGTATGTCTAGGAGTGAAGTTGCTGGGTCATAAGATGGGCATATATTTAAATTTATTAGCAAATTCCGGATAGTTTTCCAAAGTTATTTTTCCATTCTACGTTCCCATGAGCAATATTTGAGAATCTAGTTGGTCCACATCCTGACCAAACTTGGTATTGTCTATTTTTAAAAAATTTTAGCCTTTCCTGTGTGTGTTTAATTTTTATTTTGCATCTTGCCGATGAGCAATAATGTTAAGTCTCTTCTCAAATTTTAAGTATAACATATACAGCAAAATGCACACATTTAAGTGTATGGCTTAATGAATTATTTATTACCTTGTCATATAACCCTCATGATCAGAAGTACTCTTCATTCATTCATTCATTCAGTCAGTCAGTCAGTCAGCCAGCTAATTTACTGCCTATCTGCTATGTGCCAGGTATAGTTCTAGGCCCAGGGATACAAGAATTATCAAGATAATCAAAGGGTCTGTCCTCATGGAGTCCAAGTTCTTGTGCTTAAGTTTACATCCTATTGAGGGAGATAGACAATAAATAAATACAGAATATAATGCTAGATAGTAACAGTTGTAGAAAAAAATGTAGAAAAACACAGGGTAAAGGAATAGGAGTGGCAGGGGCTGCTGTATGTAGGATGATTAGAGAAGGAATCTCTGAGGAGATGACATTTGAACAAAGAGAGAGAACGATTCATGTGAATCTAGGAGAAGAGCATTCCAGGCAGACAGAATGGCAAGTTCAAAGGCCTTGAAGTGGTAGATGCTTGGCTTGCTTGAGGCATGGCAGGGATTAGCTGAAGTGCATTGAGCAAGGGGTGATGCTGGGGGAGGAAGTTATCAGTTCCAGGGGCCAGGTCAGGTAGGGCTTGCTGGTCATGGGGAGCACTGAAGGGTTTTGAGTAGAGGAGTGACATGATCTGAGTTGTTTTTTCTTAAAAAACTGGCTTCTGTGTGAAAAATAGACTACATTAACAAGAGAAGCAGGGAACTCAGGAAGCTATGATAGCTGTAAAAATCACGATGGCTTGGACTAGAGTGGTAACAGTGGAATGGCGAGAAGCAGTTGGATTTGGAGAATAGTTAGAACTTGCTGATCGTTTGGTTGTGGTATCTGAGGAAAATAGAGGTGTCAAGGATAATTACAGGGCTTTTGGCTTGAGCAGTTGGGTGAGTGGTTAGTACCACATACTGAGAAGGTGAAGACTTGGGAAAGTGTATGCTTTGGGGGTGATGAATAAAATCAGGAGTTCAGGTTTGGAGACATTCAGTTGAAATTCCTTCCCACCTTAGCAGTCATCCCTCCTGTTCAGGTATCCACTGATGCTGGGAATGTGCATTATTTGTTTCTTTTTCTTACTACTGCCAGGAACACCTGGCGTCTTTGCCCTTTCCTATGTCTTTATGCTGACATTAGTTTCCTGAGATTCCATTTTCATTTCTTTGCTACAAGAGCAAAGAGGAGTTTCCACTTATGTTGTAAAAGTTTCATCAGGATAAGTTAAGTTCCTAATACCCCAAGTTAAATTTAGAGTATGTTTATGCAGCAATAGGTTTTTAACTTTTGGACATAATTTCAAACTTACTGAAAAGTTACGAGAATAATACAAAGAACTCTCTGATATGCTTTCTTTAGCACCAAATGTTAACATCTTGCCACGTTTGCTTTATCATTATTTCTCTCCATATTCATGTTATTGTTGTTTTCTGAGCCATTTGAGAGAGTAGGCTGTAGACTTCATGTTCCTCTATCCCTAAATATTGCAGCATGTATTTCCTAATCACAAAGTCATTCTCTAACATAAACCCGAAGAGTCAAAGTCCAGGAACTGAAATGTTGATATAATAGTGTATTTCCTGATGTACAGCTCCTTATTTCCATCTAGCCAGTTGTCCCATTCATGTCCCTTTCAGCAGCCTCTTTTCTCCCACTCTTAAGATCTAATCCAGGACCATGCATTATATTTAGTTATCATGTCTTCAGTCTCTAATCTGAAGCAGTTCTTCAATTTTTTGTTGAATTTCATGGCATTAATTTTTTTTTTTTTTTTGAGATGGAGCTCACTCCATCACCAGGCTGCAGTGCAGTGGTGTGATCTTGGCTCACTGCAACTTCCACCTCCCGAGTTCAAGCGATTCTTCTGCCTCAGCCTCCCGAGTAGCTGGGACAACAGGCGCACGCCACCACGGCCAGCTAATTTTTGTGTTTTTAGTAGAGACGGGGTTTCACCATGTTAGCCAGGATGGTCTCGATCTCTTGACCTTGTGATTTGCCTGCCTCGGCCTCCCAGAGTGCTGGGATTACAGATGTGAGCCACTGTGCCTGGCCAATATTTTTTAATAAATACAGGCCAGTTGTTTGCAGATTGTCCTTCAATTTGTTTGGTGTTTCCTTATGATTAGATTCAGATTATGCAGTTTTGGCAGGAATACTATTGTAAATGATGTGTCTTTCTCAGTTAAGTATTTCAGGAGCCACATGATGTTCATTTGCCTTATTAATAGTGCTAATAACTTTGGTCACTTGGTTAAGGTGGTTTTTGCCAGGTTTCTCCACTTAAAAGTTTCCTCCTTCTCAAATACATTTTGTTTTTCAAAAAATTTATTTAACAACTGCTTAGATGGTGTTTGCTATGTACAAGCACTATTCTAAGTGCATTATAGATATTAATTTCTTTAAATAGTGTAATAAATGATCATCGTTTTCTAATTGGGCTACAGTGTATCTTATACCCTTCTATTTCCTTCTTACTGCCACATTCCTCACTCAAGCCCTCTTCAACTCTGGCTTGGATTAGTACTTATTTCTAAGTAATAGTACCTCTTTCCTAAGTTAATTGTTCTATTTTTTAAATCTGCTATTTATCAAATTGCACTTGTATTCTCAAGTACCATAATCCATCAAGTATCTCTTCTCGTTCAGATCTTCAATCTTTATTTCTCCTTGTTGGTTTCTGCCCTCTTTCCTAAAAACATGTTCCTTCAATCCTAAAAATAGCTTCTTATTTTCTCCTTAAGTGGGCTATCTTCCCCCTCTTTTAGAAAGAGAAGTAGGTATGTTCTTTTCTTCTACTTCGTTATTAGTCCACTTAACATCAATCTGACTTTCTTTCACAACTCTAGTGAATCTCTTTACCAATTTCCTTTCAAAATCCAATTACCTTTTTTCTTTCATAGTTGAGATTTTATTGGTTGTACTGAAGATCAGTACACAGACATTCAGTTGTACACAATTCTTAATGTATATACCGAAAATCTAAAAAGCCATGTGTTACAATTCTGTTTTAAACAGTTATTTGCAGTGACTTAAAATTTGGAGGCAAATTTTCCTTAAGAGGATATCAAGTTCCAGTATCTTCAGATGTTGATAAGCCATTACGTAAGTCTTACCAATTCACAACTTAATATCATATACACAACATATGCAAATTTTTCACCTTTCACAGCACATTAACAAAATTACTAGGAAAACAGAGCTACCATGACCAAAGATGTTACAGAGTGCACACAATTCTGACAGGGAGAGCCATGACCAGGAGTGGTTTTCTTCAGGAAACAATTCTACGAAAAAACAACATGGTAATGGAAATAATTTAAAATATTCAAGAATTGAATGCACAACTCTGACTCCACATTGCCATTGAGTATTGCCATTGCCTTTGTATTATAGGATATAAAAACTACCTGCCCAGCTGACACCCAAGATAGTCAAAGCTTTCCATAATTCAGTATCCCACATTATCTTCTGTTGTACCAAAAAATAACAAGCAAATAATTGTACCTCTTACAAAAAATCACTTACATTTAATAAATGGGACAATGTGGGAGTCCCTCCTACAATGTGGGATTCCCTCCTTCTAAAATGTTTCTAGAGCTACTATAAAACACATTTAAAAAATATTTGATAAAAATATTTCTCTGGATTGTGCAAGAAGGGAGACTAGGACCACGGATAAGACAGAGTATTTGATATTAATCAAACTAGGCTTCTTTCTCTCTTGCTGCGTTGGAGGCTGAACCCTCCTCGTTTTTCATTTCTCCATTTTCTGCAGGTAAATCTTAGTTTCTTGGTTAGCTACTTTGTCCTGTTTTCCTTTTGCTACCAGTTTTGCTTTTTGTTTGTGCTTTTTTGTCTGAAGATTTATCCTTTCCTGCTGTCTTTTTTGGCTTCGTTTCAAACCCTTTGCAGGAGCAAGTTTAGGTGACAACCTTGTGGTTAGAGATGGAATCTCACTGTGTTGATTAGGCTGAGGTGGGAGGATTGCTTGAGTCCAGGAGTTTGAGGTGGCAGTGAGCTATGATTGTGCCACTGCCCTCCAGTCTGGGCAACAGAGAGAGACCATGTCTCCTAAAAAAAAAAAAAAAAAATTACATTCACCATTATCACCATTCATGTCCAGAACTCTTCATTTTGCAAAACTAAAACTCTTTATTCATTAAACATCCTCACTCTCTCCTTTCCCTCCAGCCCCCAGCAACTACCATTCTGCTTCCTGTCTCTATGAATTTGACTAGCTTAGGTATCTCACATAAGTGGAATCCTTACAACATTTGTCCTTTTGTGACTGGCTTATTCTATTAGCATCTGTCCTTAAGGTTCATCCTTGTTGTAGCATGTGTCAGAATTTCCTTCCTCTTTAAGGCCGAATAATATTCCATTGCATGTATATACTTTTTGTTTAACCATTTGTCTGCTGATAGACATTTAGGTGCTCCACCTGTTGGCTATTGTGAATAATGCTGCAGTGAACATAGGTGTGCAGATATCTCTGAGACTCTACTTTCATTGCTTTTGCATTTTGAGCTAATTTTTTATGTGGTAGTGTATATTCTTTTGTATGTGGATATTCAGTTATCCCAGCACCATTTGTTGAAAAGATTATTCTTTCCCTGTTGAATTTTCTTGTCACCTTTGTTGAAAATAAATTGACCATAAATGTGAGGATTCTTGTCGATACTTTCACTTCTATTCTATTGATCTATATGCCTGTTCTTATTGCTGATACCATAAGGTGCATGTTGTTTTTTGAAGTATGAAAAGTCTTAAATTTGAATTCTAGCTTTTTTTTTTCTTTTATAGATTGTATGGTTTGTGCTTTTGAAGAACTCTCACTAAAAAAAATCATGACCTTCCTCTTATGTTTTTTCTAGGGTTTTACAGTTTTAGCCATTTGGGTCTGTGATCCATTTTGAGTTAATTTTTATATATAGTATGAGGTAAAAGTCTGAGTTCATTTTTATGTATTTGGAAGTCCAGTTGTCCCAATACTATTTGTTGAAAAGACTCTCTTTTCCCTATTGAATATCTCTAGTGCCTTTGTTGAAAATCAGTTGTCCATAGATATGAAGGTTTATTTTTGGATTCTCAATTTTGTGCCCATTGACATGTGTGCCTATTCTTATGACAGTACCACACTGTCTTCATGACTGTAGCTTTATAGTAAGTTTTGAAATCAGGTAGTGGAAGTCCTCCAAAATTTTCAAAATTGTTTTGGCAATTCTGGTTTCTTTGAATTTCCATATAAATTTTATGATCAGCTTGTCAGTTTCTACAAAAATGCTTGCTGAAATTTTAATAGGGACTGTATTACGCTTATAAATTAAATTGGGAGAATATGAATGTTCCAGTTCATGAATATGGAATGTGTCTCTATTCATTTAGATCTTTAATTTCTTTCTCTCAACTATGTTTTCTAATTTTCAGAGTATGCGATTTGTACATCTGTTATTTTTATTCCTAAGTATTTAAGTTTTTTTTGTTTTGTTTTTTTTTTTTTTTAAGAGACAGGGTCTTCCTCTGTCACCCAGGCTGGTGCAGTGGCATGATCATAGCTCACTGCAGCCTCAAACTCCTGGGCTCAAGTGATCCTCCTGCTTCAGCCTGCCTCCTGTGAGTAGCTGGGACGGTAGTTGCACGTCATTGTGCCCAAGCTAATTTAAATTTTTTTTTGTAGAAATGGGGTCTCGCTTTTTTCCCCAGGGTGGTCTTGAACTCCTGGGCTAAAGCAGTCCTCTTGCCTCAGCCTCCCAAAGTGCTTGGATTATAGGTGTGAGCCATTACACCCAGCCTTAATTTGTGATGCTATTGTGAATGTAATTTTTTGTTAATTTTATTTTTGGATTGTTTATTGCTAGTATATAGATATACCATTACTTGCTTTCTATTTTTTAGAGATGGAGTTTCGCTCTAGTTGTCCAGGCTGGAGTGCAATGGTGTGATCTCGGCTCACTGCAACCTCTGCCTCCCAGGTTCAAGCGATTCTCCTGTCTCAGCCTGCCGAGTAGCTGGGATTACAGGTGCTCGCCACCACGCCCAGCTAGTTTTTGTATTTTTAGTAGAGATGGGGTTTCACCATGTTGGCCAGGCCAGTCTTGAACTCCTGATCTCTGGTGATCCACCGGCCTCAGCCTCCCAAAGTGCAGGGATTACAGGTGTCAGCCACTGCGCCCAGCCAGATACCATTACTTTTTGTATATTGGTTTAATTATTAGACCTTGCTGAACTAATGTTTTAGTCCTTAGCAGTATTTTTGGTGTGTGTGTATATGTGTTTGGATTCCTTAGGATTTTCTGTATATGGGTCATGTTATCTTTGAATAAAAACATTTTACTTCTTCCTTTCCAATCATGATGCCTTTAATTTCTTTTCTTTTCTTTTCTTTCATCCTTATTGCACTGACAAGATCTTTCAGTATGTTGTTGAAAACAAGTGATGAGGTGTGCATTCTTGTTTTTTCTTATCTAAGGAAGAAAATATTTTGTGTTTTACTATGGAGTATGATATTAGTTGTAGGTTTTTCATAGATGGCCTTTATAAAGGTGAGAACATTTTCCCTTTTTTAAAAACCATGAATGGGTATGGGTGCGTGAAAATGCTTTTTCTGTACCTACTGAGATGATCATGTGACTTTTATCATTTATTTGATTGATACTGTGTGTTACATTAATTGGTTTTTGCATGTTAAGCCAATCTTCCATTCCTGGAATAAGTCCCACTTGGTCATGGTATTACAATTGTTTTCTATGTTGCTGAATTTGGCTTGCATATATATATATATATATATATATATATATTTATTTATTTTATTTTATTTTATTTTATTTTCTCTTTTTGAGACAGCGTCTCACTTTGTCACCCAGGCTGGAGTGTAGTGGCGCGATCTTGGGTCACTGCAGCCTCAACCTCCCAGGTTCAAGTGATCCTACTCCCTCAGCCTCCCAAGTAGCTGGGACTGCAGGTGTGTGTCACCACGCCTGGCTAATTTTTAAAAATGTTTTTTGTAGAAATGGAGTTTCACAGTGTTGCCCAGGCTGGTCAAGACTCCTGAGCTCAAGTGATCTGCCTGCCTCGGCCTCCCAAAGTGCTAGGATTATAGACAGGCGTGAGCCATCATGCCTGGCCTGGCTTGCTAATATTTTGTTAATGATGTATTTCTCCTATATTTATGAGGAATGTTGATCTGTAGTGTTTTTTTGGTTTGTTTTTGTTTTTGTTTTTTTGAGACAGAGTCGCACTCTGTAGCCCAAGCTGGAGTGCATTGATGCAATCTCAGCCCACTGCAACCTCTGCCTCCTGGGCTCAAGTGATTTTTGTGCCTCAGCCTCCTGAGTAGGTGGGACTACAGGCACGCGCCACCACACCCAGATAATTTTTGTATTTTTAGTAGAGATGGGGTTTCACCATGTTGCCCAAGGTGGTCTCGAACTCCTGAGCTCAGGTGATCTGCCCGCCTTGACCTCCCAAAGTGCTGGGATTGCAGGTGTGAGCCACCACACCCAGCCTGATCTGTAGTTTTCTAGTGATGTCTTTGTCTGGTTGCAGTATCAGGGAAACATGGATTTTTTTAGTTTTCCATTGCTGCTGTAACAAATTACCACAAACTTAATGACTTGAAGCAACATGCATGTCTCATCTCAGTTTCTGTAGGTCAGATGTTGGGCACAATGTGGCTCAGATGGTTCTCTACAAGGTTGAAACCAAGGCAAGGCTTTGTTCCTTTCAGGAAGCTGTAGTGAAGCATTCATTTTCAGGCTCACTCAGGCTGTTGGCAGAATGCAGTTCCATGTGGCTGTAGGACTGAGGTTCCCAGTTCCTTCCTGGCTGTTGGCCTGGGATTCTTCTCAGCTTCTAGAGGCTGTCTGCATTTCCTAGCCTCCTGGCCCCCTTCAAAGCCAGTTACAGCAGGTTAGGTTCCTCTTGCTTCAAATCTGTCTTTCCCCTTTGCCACATCTCTGTGATGCATCTTTCTTAGCTCTAGCCAGAGAAATTTCTCCCGTCTTAAGGGCTCATGCGATTAGATTGGGCCCATCCAGATAATCCAGACTAATCTCCTTATTTTAAGGTCTGTGACATTAATTACATCTGCAAAGTCCCTTCGTAGCAGTACATAGATTATGTTTGATTGAATAATTAGGGGACAGGAATCTTGGGGAGATATCTTTAGAATTCTGCCTGCTACACAGGCCTCATAGAATTAATTAGGGAATGTTCTTCTATTTTCTTTTCTTTTCTTTTTTTTTTTTGAGACACAGTCTTACTCTGTCGCCCAGGCTGGGGTGCAATGGCACGATCTCGGCTCACTGCAACCTCCGCCTCCCGGGTTCAAGCAGTTCTCCTGCTTCAGCCTCCCAAGTAGCTAGGATTACAAGTGCCTGCCACCATGCCCGGCTAAGTTTTTGTATTTTTAGTAGAGACAGGGTTTTGCCATATTGGCCAGGCTGGTCTTGAACTCCTGATTTCAGGTGATCCACCCGCCTTGGCCTCCCAGAGTGCTGGGATTACAGGCATGAACCACTGCACCCAGACTGTTCTTCTATTTTCTTTTTCTTTTTTTGAGACAGAGTCTCACTTTGTCCCCAGGTTGGAGTGCAGTGGCGCAATCTCGGCTCACTACAACCTCCGCCTCCTGGGTTCAAGCGATTCTCTTGCCTCAGCCTCCCAAGTAGCTGGGACTACAGGTGCGCACCACCATGCCTGGCTAATTTTTGCATTTTTAGTAGAGATGGGGTTTCACCATGTGAGCCAGGATGGTCTCAATCTCTTGACCTCGTGATCCCCCCACCTCGGCCTCCCAAAGTGCTGGGATTACAGGCGTGAGCCACTGCGCCCGGCCTGTTCTTCTATTTTCTAAAACAGTTTGTGGAGAATTCTATTATTTCTTCTTTAAATATTTGATAAGACACAATCTGGCCTTGTGCTTTTGTGTGTGTGTGTGTGTGGGAAGGATTTTAGATTATTAATTCAATTTCTTGATACCCTACCCTTTTTAAGTCAGTCTTAGTAATGTATGTTTTTCTAGGAATTTGTTCATTTCATCAGAGTTGTCAAATTTGTGGACATAAAGTTGCTCATAGCATTTCTTCATAATCCCTTGAATTTTTGTAGGGTCTGTAATGATGTCCTTTGTTTTATTCCTGATTTTGGTAAATTGTGTCTTTTTTATTCTGGTCAACCTATCTGTAGGTAAAAAGAACCAACTTTTGGTTTTATTGCTTTTCTCTAGTGTTTTTCCATATACTCTTTGATTGATTGTGGTCTAATCTGTAGTATTTCCTACCTTCTGCTTGCTTGGGATTTAGTTGGCTTTTCTTTTTCTAATTTCTTAAATTGGAAACTCAAGCTATAGATTGAAGACCTTTCTTCTTTTCTGCTATAGATGTTTTAAGTACCAATTTAGCTATACCCCATAAATTTTGATGTGTTATATTTTTATTTTCTTTCTTTTTTTTTTTTTTTTAGACCGAGTCTCACTGTGCCACCCAGGCTGGAGTGCAGTGGCGTGATCTCGGCTCACTGCAAGCTCCGCCTCCTGGGTTCACGCCATTCTCCTGCCTCAGCCTCCCGAGTAGCTGGGACTACAGGCACCCACCACCATGCCCGGCTAATTTTTTTTTGTATTTTTAGTAGAAACGGGGTTTCACCATGTTAGTCAGGATGGTCTCGATCTCCTGACCTCATGATCTGCCCGCCTTGGCCTCCCCAAGTGCTGGGATTACAGGCGTGAGCCACCATGCCCGGCTATTATGTTTTTATTTTCTTTCAGTTCAAAATATTTTCTAATTTCCTTTGTGAATTTTTTTTCTTTGACCCATGAGTTGTTTAGAACTATGTTGTTTATTTGTGACCAGCCTGGGCAACATGGTGAAACCCCATCTCTACAAAAAATACAAAAATTATTTGGGTGTGGTGGTGCCCACCTGTAGTTGCAACTACTTGGGAGGCTTAGGTGAGAGGATCAGTGAAACATGATTGTGCTGCCGCACTCCACCCTGGGTGACAGTGAGACCCTGTCTCAAAAAAAAAAAAAAAAACATGTTCTTTAATTTTGAAATATTTAGAGATTTCCCATATTTCTCTCTGCTCTTCATTTTTATTTAATTCTGTTGTTGTTGGAGAACCTACTTTGTATGATTTCAATCATTACAAAATTGGGAATTTCTTATGATCTATTATATAATTTAACAAGCTTTCTCTATAAAGGGCCATATAATAAATATTTTGGCTTTATGTGCCATATGGTCTGTGTTACAACTATTCATTTCTGCCGTTTTAGTGCTGAAGCCTCCATATACAATACATAAATCAATGGACATGCTTATGTTAGCATAAAACTTTATTTACAAAAACAGGCAGTAGAGCTGACTTTGGCCCTTGGGCCATAGTCTGCTGATCCTTGGCCTAGTATATAGTCTGTCCTTGAGGATGTTCTGGCTGTGCTTGAAGAGAATATAATATTCTTTTCTTGTTGGATGGAGGAGTATTACTGATTTTCTGTCTGTTTTTTTTTGTTTGTTTGTTTGTTTTCTGAGGCAGTCTAGCTCTGTCGCCCAAGCTGGAGTGCAGTGGCACCATCTCAGCTCACTGCAACCTCCGCCTCACGGGTTCAAGCGATTTTCCTGCCTCAGCCTCCTGAGTAGCTGGGGTTACAGGCACGTGCCACCACACCCAGCTAATTTTTGTATTTTTAGTAGAAACTGGGTTTCACCATGTTGGTTAGGCTGATCTCGAACTCCTGACCTGATGATCCGCCTGCCTCAGCCTCCCAAAGTGCTGGGATTACAGGCGTGAGCCACCGTGCCTGGTGCAGTCTGGGTTTTTAATCAATGTATTAGTCTGTTCCCATGCTGCAAATAAAGACATATCCGAGACTGGGTAATTTATAAAGGAAAGAGGTTTGACTCACAGTTCCACATGGCTGGGGAGGCCTCACAATCATAATGGAAGGTGAAAGAGGAGCAAAGTCATGTCTTACATGGAAGCAGGCAAGAAAGCTTGTGCAGGGGAACTCCCATTTATAAAACCATCAGATCTCTTGAGACTTATTCACTACCGTGAGAACAGTATTGGGGAAACTGCCCCATGATTCAGTTATCTCCACCTGTCCCCACCCTTGACACATGGGGATTATTATAATTCAAGATGAGATTTGGGTGGGGACACAGCCAAACCATATCAATCAGTTATTGAGAGTGGGATACTTAAGTCTTTATCATTGTTGAACTCTTTATTCTTTCTGTCAATTTTTGCTGCATGTATTTTAGGTCTTATTGTTTGGTGGATATATATTTATAATTGTTCTGTTTCTGATGTCATGACTCTTTTATAATATGATTTCTCTCTGTCTCTAATAATACCATTTTATCTGATACTAAGCCCTTTTTTTATTGGTTTGCATGATATATCTTTTTTCATTCTTTTACTTTCAATCTCTCTGTGTTTGAATCTATGGTGTGTTTTTTGTAGATGGCATACAGTTGGATCTTGTTTTTCCAGCCACTCTTAACAATTTCTGTCTTTTGAGTGGAGTCTTTTTTTTTTTTTAATTTTATTTATTTATTTTTTTGAGATGGAGTCTTGCTCTTTTGCCCAGGCTGGCGTGCAGTGGCGCCATATCGGCTCACTGCAAGCTCCACCTCCTGGGTTCACGCCATTCTCCTGCCTCAGCCACAGCTGGGACCACAGGCGCCCGCTACCATGCCTGGTTAATTTTTTGTATTTTTTAGTAGAGACGGGGTTTCACTGTGTTAGCCAGGATGGTCTTGATCTCCTGACCTCATGATCCGCCCGCCTCGGCCTCCCAAAGTGCTGGGATTGCAGGCGTGAGCCACCGCGCCTGGCCAAGTGGAGTCTTTTTTTGAGACGGAGTTTCACTCTTGTTGCCCAGGCTGGAGCGCAATGGCGTGATCTTGGCTCACTGCAACCTCTGCCTCCCAGGTTCAAGTGATTCTCCTGCCTCAGCCTCCTGAGTAGCTGGCATTACAGGCATGCGTCACCATGCCCAGCTAATTTTTGTATTTTTAGTAGAGATAGGGTTTCTCCATGTTGATCAGGCTGGTCTCGAACTCCTGACCTCAGGTGATCCACCTGCCTTGGCCTCCCGAAGTACTGGAATTACAGGCGCAAGCTACTGTGTCAGCCTATTTTTTGTTTTGTTTTGTTTTGTTTTGTTTTGTTTTGTTTTCTTGAGATGATGTCTCACTCTGTTGCTCAGGCTAGAGTGCAGTTACACGATCTCGGCTCGCTGGAACCTCCACCTCCTGGACTCAAGTGATTCTCCTGCCTCAGCCTCCCGAGTAACTGGGATTACAGGCGCCCACCACTGTGCCCAGCTAATATTTTTTGTATTTTTAGTAGAGACGGGATTTTACCATGTTGGCTAGGCTGGTCTCTAACTCCTGACCTCAGGTGATCCACCTGCCTCAGCCTCCCAAAGTGCTGGGGTTACAGGTGTGAGCCACCATGCCCGGCCAGGTATTTGTTTTTTTGTATATGTTTTGGCTTTTTCTGTTTGTTTGTACCTCTTTTATTGCCTTATTTTGTGTTTAATAGTTTTTTAAGCGTATGATTATTTTATTGCTTTTGTCTTTTGTTTTTACTATTTTTCAGTTGTTTTCTTAGTACTTGTCTGGTCATTATAATAAGCATCTTATAGCCCAATTTAACTAAATTAATGCTAATTTAATTCTGTAATATAGCTTCTTTCTCCTTTTATGCAATTGTTTTCATGTTTATTATATCTATATTTGCTATAAACCTAATAATTCAGTATTGTTATTAATCTTGCATTACATAAAACAGTAATACTTAGTTGAATTCTTTTTAAAAATTTAAGAGAAGGAAGTTAAAAAATACATACTTTAGTTAAATTATTTTCAGTAGAAACAGGGTCTTGCTGTGTTGCCCAGGCTGGCCTTGGCCTCCCAAACTGTTGGGATTACAGGCGTGAGCCATTGCACCTGGCCAAAAATACGTACGTTATATGTACCTACATATTTGCTTTTCCTAGTGCTCTTTCTTTGGGTACAGTCGGGTTACCATCTGATGTCATTTTGCCTTTCAACTTGAGAGACTTCCTTTGGAATTTCTTGTAAGTCAGGTTTGCAAGCAATGGATTCTCTGTAAGTCTTTGAAATGTCTTTATTTCACCTTCATTTTTGAAAGATAGCTTTGCTAGATATCAAATTCTTGGTTGCTGGTTTTTTCTTTTAGCACTTTGAATGTCATTTCTTGCCTTCTGGCTTCTTTTGCTTCTGATGAGAAGTCAGCTGTTAATGTTGCTTCCCTGTACATGATGAAGTATTGTTTTCATTTTTGTTCTTGCTGCTTTCAAGATCTTCTGGTTTTGGCTTTAATCAGTTTCACTATGATATGTCTAGATGTGGATCTCTTTGTGTGTATTGCAGCTATAATTCATTGAGCTTCCTGACTCTGTAGATACATTTTTAAAAAATCAAGTTGCAAATTGTTTTTGGTCACCATTTTTGTCCTCTTTCACATCACTTCTTCTGGGGCTTCTAATTTGTGTATAGTGGTATACTTGACATTGTTCCACACATTTCTGAGACTGTTTTACTTTTTTTAAAATTTTTACTTTTTGTTTGTTAATGTTTAAGAGATAGGGTCTTGCCTTGCTGCCCAGACTCATGGCTGATTGCAACCTTGACCTTCTGAGCTCAAGCCATCCTCTTACCTTAGCCTCCCAAGTAGCTGGGGCTACAGGCATGCGCCACCACACCTGGCCGATTTTTAATTTCTTATAGAGACAGTGTCTCACTGTGTTGCTTAGGCTGGTCTTATACTGCTGGCCTCAAGCGATACTCCAACCTGGCCTCCCAAAATGCTGGAGTTATAGGCATGAGCCACTGCACCTGGCTTGTATTTCTTCATTGTTTTTTCTCCCATTTCTTCAAGTTAGATAATTTCTCTTGTCCTTTCTTCAAGTTTTCTGATTTTTTTCTTCTACTCTAGTATTCATCTTCAGAATTTTGATTTGGTTGTCTTTTTTTATTTTCCAAATTTATTTGTGCCCTGTTTATATCATGGTTCTCTTTATTTTTTATTTTTTTTAACCATGGTTCTCTTTAAAAATAATTTCTATCTCTTCGTTAAGATTTTCTTTTTGTTTGAGGCATTGTTCTCATATTTTTTTTAGTCCTTTAAAGAAATTTGGAGTCTGTTTGCGAAGTGTAGCATTTGGGCCTACCCAGGGGCATTTCCAACTCCATGTGGTTGTTTTTTCTCATGCGTTTGGGTCACACTTTGCTGCATTTTTGAATATCTCATAACTTTTTGTTGAAACTGGACATTTTAGCTACTATATTGTAGCAACTTTGATTTCTGGATTTTTCCTCCTTCTGAGGGTTTTCGTTGCTTTATTGTTTTTATTTTTTAAGTAACTTTCCTGGACTAAATCTATGGAATCTTTTTCTCACTGTGGTATGTGGCTGCTGGTTGTTGATGTCTCTGCTCAGTTTTTATACATTTTTTAAAATTATTATTTAAAATCAATTTGGGCTGGGCTCAGTGCTTCAGGCCTGTAATCCTGACACTTTGTGAAGTCAGGGCAGGAGGATTGCTTGAAGCCAAGGGTTTAAGACCAGCCTGGGCAACATAGTGAGACCCTGTCTCTGCAAAAAATAAAAGAGGTTAGCTGGGTGTGGTGGTATGTGCCTGTAGTTGCAGGCACCTAGCAGGCTAAGACAGAAGAATCGCTTGAGCCCAGGAGTTTGAGGTTGCAGTGAGCTATGATCGTGCCACTCCCTGGGCAACAGAGGAAGACCCTGGCTCTAAAAAAGACAAAATCCAAGCATGGGACACAGAATTGCAGCAAATAGCATTCTTTTTTTTTTTTTTTTTTTTTTTTTTTGAGACGGAGTCTTGCTCTGTCACCCAGGCTGGAGTGCAGTGGCATGATTTCAGCTCACTGCAAGCTCCACCTCCCGGGTTCACACCATTCTCCTGCCTCAGCCTCCCGAGTAGCTGGGACTACAGGCTCCCGCCACCATGCCCAACTAACTTTTTTGTATTTTTAGTAGAGACAGGCTTTCACCGTGTTAGCCAGGATGGCCTCGATCTCATGACCTCGTCATCCGCCCGCTTCGGCCTCCCAAAGTGCTGGGATTACAGGCACGAGCCACTGCACCTGGCCGCGAATAGCATTTTTATAAGTAGCTAACCAGACATTAGAACTTCCACCCTTCTTTGTGACAGCTGAGGTCACTAGTGAACTCTGCTTCCAAGTACTCCTGCAAAGTACACCACAAGCCTGTCTATATTCTCAAGCCATCCGCTTCAGTTCATATGACCACACTTGCATGTCAGCAACAGAAGAGAACACACATCATACAGCATTTACAGCAGTGGACAAAGAGGTAGGGGAAATGCAAGTATTGGTTCATTTAATACATTCAACTAATGTGTGCTATCTAAGAACAAAACTCACTTAAAGTCTTCCAACAGATGTAGATGTTCTTTGAATGCAAAAAACATTCATACATCATTTGCTGTTATTGCTGTCTGCATACCCTCTCACCAAAGCTTCAGGATTGAGAGACACATATCACCAAGTTTAAAAATATCCATTATGGGTCAGGCGTGGTGGCTCATGCCTGTCATCCCAGCACTTTGGGAGGCTGAGGCAGGAGGATTGCTTCGGCCTAGGAGTTGGAGACCAGACTGGGCAACATGGTGAAACCCTGTCTCTACAAAAGATAAAAAAATTAGCCAGGCATGGTGGTATGCGCCTGTAGCCGTGACTCAGGAGGCTGAGGTGGGAGGATCATCTGAGCCTGGGAGGTGGAAGTTGCAGTGAGCCAGGGTCACACTGCTGCACTCCAGCTTGGGTGACAGAGTGAGGCTCTGTCTTTAAAAAAAAAAAAAAAACAGTCCATTCTGCACCACCAAGTTTTGTTATGTGCTCTTACCCCTTCACGTTCATGCTAGCCTTTCATATCTCAGCACCACCATCAATTGCACATAAAGTTTCAAAAGTGCACACAGCCTTTACCCTTGTCTTTGTAGCACTGATACGATTTCATAAACTAAAGGGTCTGCTCAGTTTTTACCGTTTTTGTTTTTGTTTTTTTAATTAAAAAAAATTTTAAAGTCTGGCTTGCTGAAGTTACATCTGTATCTATTATCCTTCTGGTCAGTTAGCGATTGGTTAAAGGTTGTGTTAAAACACCATGAGCCAGTAAAGCTTGCACCCTCTGTCTGTAGATCTTTGTGTGTTGGGGACTGCCTTCAAAGCTCATAATTTTTAATTTCCACTGGGCCTTTTTGAGTCTTTGCTGCTGCTATGTGTACGCTTATGGTCAGCCAGAGGTGTGTGGATAGTTTGGACCTTCTCCAATATCTGCATCATGAATGTGTGGAACATTTACCAAGGTCTCCTGTAGTCTTTGTTTTCTGACACAGGGTCTTGCTCTGTTCTGAGGCTAGAGTTCAGTGGCACAGTCATGGCCCTCTGCAGCCTCAGCTTCCCGGGCTCAAGCAGCGCCCCCACCTTAGCCTTCCGAGTAGCTGGGACTACAGGTGTGTGCTACCATCCCTGGCTAATTTTTAAATTTTATTTTTTGTCAAGGTAGGATCTTACTCTGTTGCCAGGTTATGTTTGTTTGTTTGTTTGAGACAGGGTCTCATTCCGTTGCTTAGGCTGACGTGCAGTGGCACAGTCATGGCTCATTGCATCCTAGACCTCCTGGGCTCAAGCCATCCTCCCACCTCACCTACCTGAGTAGCTGGGAGTACAGGCACATGCCACCATGCCCAGCTAATTTTTGTATTTTTTGTAGAGACACAGTCTTGCTATGTTGGCCCAGCTGGTCTCAAACTCCTGGGCTAAAGCAGTCCCCGCACCTTGGCCTCCCAAAGTGCTGGGACTACAGGCATGAGCCATGGTGCCCAGGTCCCTTAGTCTTGTTTCTGGATTTCCCTTTTAAATTTCTATCTAATCTCCTGTTCTTTTGCTTGCACCAACCATGACAGCAACCTCAGGCTAGCTGAGCCCTTGGTCTTGCTTGTTTGCCACCAAGAAAGCGAACTGTTACTGCCTGCCTGTGGGTATGGGGTTTTTCTGTGCTTTGCTTCACAAGTCAGCCCCCTCTGTCAGTGAAGCTGCTGGTTTTCATGGCTTTCCCTGCCTTGGTAGAACTACCTTTCCCAGTCACCTGGGGGTATGTGATGGGAGCAGCCATAGACTGCCACTGTTCTTACCACAGGTTCAGTAGGTTTCTTGTGAATAACCACAGAGAAGATAACATTTGAAAAAAGACCTGAAGGAGATTGAGGAAGTATTCCATGTAGATAACTGTGGGAAATAACATTCCTGGCAGAGGGAACACCTTCAGAGCTCTAAGATGAGAGCATATCTAGAGTGTAAAAGGGATGGTAAAGAGGCCAGTGTGGCTCCAGTGGAGTAAAGGTAAAGGAAGGACATCAGAACAGACAAGACTACTTAGGCCACTGTAAGGACTGGCTTTTATTTTGAATGAAATGGGGAGCTGCCAGAGGGCTTTCAGCAGCAGAAGTGGGACATAATCTGTCTTATAATTTTAATAGCGGCCATAGTGAAATAGCAGCGAGAGTGGCAGAGTAGAAGACTCAGGATGAGAGATTCTCGTGATTTAGACAAGGGTAGTAGCAGTGGATGTGGTGAGAAGTGGTCCAGCTCTGGATGTATTTTAAAGGTAGAACACATGGGATTCTTCTGATGGATTGGAGGTGGTGGGGAATGAACAGATTCAGGTCTTTATTTAAAGGGAAATTTCCTGTTTATTGTCTGCAAATGATCTTTCTGTTCCCTGTATTGAGTCCTATAATTTTTAAGTCCTTGTATTGATTCCAGTTATTCTTAGATTGGATCATTTTTTGTTCCCTAATGTTATCTTCTATTATAATTGTTTTCTCTGTTTTTTCTTCTGAAAGGTTTGCTTCATTCCATTCATTCTATTTTCATCTGTGTCTATTCTGTTTCTTGCTATTTCTAACTTCTTAATTTTTTTCCAGTTTTTCTTTAACTTTGCAATCTGATTTACTTTCCTTCTATTTTTATCATTTATTTTATAGCTTTTTTTGAATTCAACTTGAATTCAAATTCTTATTTGAAATATTCAAATAAATATTCAAGGAGGAATCTGCTTTTGGTTTGAGGGTTTATATTGTTTTCCAGGTTGGGTTCTTCATCTGTTGCATGGAAATTTCTTCTCTCATTGTATTTCTCTTTTTTTATAGTAGGTTTGATAGCTGCTATGTCATTTTTATTTATCTTCTTCATGTTATATGTGGATAGCTCTGTTTGTAGCTACAGAGTATAGATGAAATAACCTTGATATGTTTCTAAACTTCTTTGGGACCTATCTGACCCACCCCTGCTCATCCACTATGGTTAGTTGTTGATTGTTGCTTTCATCCTCTTTTTTTTTTTTGACACAGAGTTTTGCTCTTGTTGCCCAGGCTGGAATGCAGTGGCGTGATCTCGGCTCACTGCAACCTCCGCCTCCCAGGTTCAAGCAATTCTCCTTCCTCAGCCTCCCGAGTAGCTGGGATTACAGGCATGCACCACCATGCCCAGCTAATTCTGTATTTTTAGTAGAGATGGGGTTTCACCATGCCGGTCAGACTGGTCTAGAACTCCTGACCTCAGGTAATCCACCTGCTTCAGCCTCCCAAAGTGCTGGGATTACAGGTGTGAGCCACCATGCCCGGCCTCATCCTCTTTTCTTTAACCTGAGGACATGTGCTGTTGAGAAGCCTGCCACTGAAGGGTTCAGTTGTTTTTGGCAGATCTGAGTTCTGTTCTTTTTTCTAAAATCTTATTAAGTGTGCCCTATCCAGGGGTATATTCTGTATATTTCCATAGCCTTTGGCTGGTTCTCACAGCTTGGCTCAGTGTTCTGGAAGATGGTAAGTTTCAAATACTCACCCTGCTTTTCCTGAGGTCCCACTGTGGTTTGTAGAGGTTCTTAATCTTGATGGAATATTTTTTAAAACTTTCGCAGAATTACCTACTTGACTCCTCAGTCTCCTCTTTTCAAATTGGAAATTATTTAATATAAGTGTACTCTCCTTTCCTTCTTGCATTGCATTTTGTAAATGTTTTTCCAGTCAGGTGCCCAGGTATAAGAGTTCTATAATCCTTATAATGCTTAAAAAAATTATTTTTCAGCCAGGCATGGTGGCTCATGCCTGTAACCCACACTTTAGGAGGCTGAGGCAGACTGATCACTGGAGGTCAGGAGTTCAGGACCAGCCTGGCCAACATGGTGAAACCCTGTCTCTACTAAAAATACAAAAATTAGTCGGGTGTGGTGGCAGGTGCCTGTAGTCCCAGCTCGTTGGGAGGCTGAGACAGGTTAATCGTTTGAACCCAGGAGGCAAAGGTTGCAGCGAGCCAAGATCGTGCCATTGCACTCCAGTCTAGGCAACAAGAGCATGACTCTGTCTCCAGAAAAAGGAAAAGAAAAAAAAAATATTGGCCGGGAGCAGTGGCTCACGCCTGTAATCTCAGCACTTTGGGAGGCCAAGGCAGGCAGATTACTTGAGGTCAGGAGTTCAAGACCAGCCTGGCCAACATGGTGAACCCCTGTCTCTACTGAAAATACAAAAATTAGCTGGGCATGGTGGTGCATGCCTACAATTCCAGCTACACGGGAGCCTGAGGCAGAAGAAATGTTGAACCTGGGAGGTGGAGGTTGCAAATTCCATCTCTTTTTTTTTTTTTTAATTGTTAGCACATCTCTGCTGGCAGGAACTTATGCTTTCTTTACCCAGAAATCTTGGGCATGTATCTTTAAAATGTTTAGTAATATAGAAAAACAGCATTTGTATCTTTGTAATTTAAAGGAGCTTCCTGCAATATGGACTAATCTCATTTTGATGTTTCAGTTTTCCATGTTAAAATTCCTTTGCACTTCCCTCCTTTCATGTGATAAAACATTTTAAATGGTTTGTTTTCAAGGCATGATAAATCTAAGTACTGGCAGCTGGCCTGCAAATGTAGCAAACTGCACAGCTCATGCACCTAGGTCACAATAAGCGAATAGAATGTAGAGGAGGGGTCAGCCCATAAAAGGGAAGAAAGTTTCGTAATTGGGAAATCAAAATTTAAGCAGAGAAGGAGATGGGGTATAACCTTATAAGGGGGATAATAAAACTTCGGCAATGTCCAGGAAGATTGTAACCCCATAGTACTCAACCAGTGAGGAACTGGTGGAGGGACTTGTGTGCTAGAAGATAAATTACCTGTTGTGACTGTCCCGGTGTGCCTGCCCACCAGACACCTGATCTTGCAAGACCATTATTATTATTATTATTATTTATTTTATTATTTATTTATTTTTTGAGATGGAGTTTCACTCTTGTTGCCCAGGCTGGAGTGCAATGGTGCGATCTTGGCTCACGGCAACCTCCACCTCCTGGATTCAAGTGATTCTCCTGCCTCAGCCTCCTGAGTAGCTGAGATTACAGGCATGCACCACTATGCCCAGCTAATTTTGTATTTTTGGTAGAGACGGGGTTTCTCCATGTTGGTCCGGCTGGTCTTGAACTCCCAACCTCAGGTGATCTGTCTGCCTTGGCCTTCCAAAGTGCTGGGATTACAGGCGTGAGCCACTGCACCTGGCTAGACCGTTATTAAAAAGTCTCACGTTTGCTGTTCTTCGTGCCTCTAAGTCCATTCTTTGGGTTTGTATGGTGAGTGTGTTTCTCATTTCACGTCCCCCCCCCCCATATTTTTTATAGCTATATTTGAGCTGGGAAACCTGAGGAGAGGTTAGATATAAGAAATTCTAGGCTCACACCTGTAATCCCAGCACTTTGGGAGGCCGAGGCAGGCGGATCACGAGGTCAGGAGTTCGAGACCAGCCTGGTCAAGAGACTAGCCTGGCCAATATGGTGAAACCCTGTCTCTACTGAAAAAAACAAAAACAAAAAATTAGTCAGGTGTGGTGGCAGGCGCCTGTAATCCCAGCTACTTGGGAGGCCGAGGCAGGAGAATCACTTGAACCTGGGAGGTGGAGTTTGCAGTGAGCTGAGATTACACCATTGCACTTCAGCCTGGGCAACAAGAGCAAAACTCCGCCTCAAAAAAACAAACAAACAAACAAAGAAATTCTAGAGGAAGAGAATAGACCCTTGATTTGGATGGGAAGATCAAATGGCTCATGCCTGTAATCCCAGCACTTTGGGAGGCCAAAGCAGGTGGATCACGAGGTAAAGAGATAGAGACTATCCTGGTCAACATGGTGAAACCCCATCTCTACTAAAAATACAAAAATTAGCTGGGCGTGGTGGTGCACGCCTGTAGTCCCAGCTACTCGGGAGGCTGAGGCAGGAGAATCACTTGAATCCGGGAGGCAGAGGTTGCAGTGAGGAGCCAAGATCATGCCACTGCACTCTAGCCTGGTGACAGAGCAAGACTTCATCTCAAAAAAAAAGAAAGATCTTAGGGAGTGGTAAGAGGTGTAACATTTTAGTTTGCAAAGTAGAGATGGGGATATTTCAGATGGATACAAAAAATAAGACTAAGAGAACATACTTTCTAAACTAAGAGGATAATCTGATTCTAAGATTAACTTTTCTTAAGAAAAATTCTGCTTTTCAGCAGCCACATTGTTTCTATAGTACTTAAAAACTAGTTTTGTATACAGAAATACAAAAGAAACCTTGTGGATATCTCAGAAATTTTGTACAGATAGTCATTACTGTAATAGTATATGTGTGTTTGTGTTTTTCCCTCCAGAATCTCCCTGGAAAAGGAGACATGAATGTCTGCAATGATACTTCCTGACAAGAAGTTGATACAAGAAAAGGAAAGGAGATTAACAGCTAGCGAGCAGAATTTCGAACAGCAGGATTTCGTATTTTTTGCTTCCAACTGCACACTTCCGTTGCCCACTTTTAAATCAGAGACACCTATACTCAAAACCCAGACAAGGCAAAAGGATACTTTTCTTGTATATTTTTTGAGATCGAAGAAACGACAATGTCCAGGAAACAGAACCAGAAGGGTAAGATTACATGTGGGCATAAATTGTTAAAAGCATAGTTATAATGATCCCCATTTATAGCTGTATATTTAAAAACTGTCCTTCTAATGTGTTTTGAATGGTTTTACAAGTATTTATGGATATTAGATTATCGCTTTGTGTATGACTAGTCTGGGAATTAATTCATATAACAATAGCTTTTCTACTCACACAAACTTATCAGATTGTAATATGCTTAACAATCTTGAAGATGCATTTTTGAATACTGAACATAGGGAGATGTGTTAAGAGGGCTAGCTTGCTGCAGGATATTCTATGTTGTTTGAGTTGGCATATTTCTAGAGAAAGGCAGTGGAGCAAGAGTAAATGTTTCTGGGTTTTGTTTCCTTCTTTAGCTTTCCTTCCGGGAATGTTCTTCTAGCTTCTTATCTAAAGTGAAATACAAGGTGCAAAGAGTCAGGAAATAGAAGGGTAGTTATAATGGAGGGAAGGACAACAAAGACTTTGTAAAACCTTTTTCTACTTTTGTAGAATAGCTGCAAAAATTTCAAGGGACAAAGTGAACAACAGCACTAGAACTATTGTACATAATTGGAATATATTGATTAAAAGAATGATCATAGATATCTTGGTGTTTTCCCCTCATTCAATTTAATTTCCAGTTCAAAGTTAATGTTCTTTAATTCAAAGCAAAGCTTCATAGATCCAGGTCTCACATGTTAAATATGAAGAAAATTCTTTTAAACCTAATTTTGACTTGGTAACTCAAAAACCTCATAAGAAAGTAAATAAACCAAATTTGTAGTTGTAGCTTCATTGTGTAGTAAATCTATAGGAAGAATCTGAGCTCTAAGGAATGCTTAGATTACTAAAGCTGAACTGTTCTATGGAATGAAATTTACCAATGGCAAAGTTTTTTTTAATAACCCAAGTTTGTTTTTTCTTAGTTGTTATAATTCAGTTTGTTTTTTCCCAGTTATGCTTGAAACATTGAGCATCTGTTTTCACCCTGCAAATGAGAAATACTATAGTAAAAATAGGGTTCTGGAAAAGTTGAGCATTTAATTTTTCCTAAAAAAAAGTTAACTTCAGCAAATTACTTTGACCTTTTTAAAACTAGAGAGTCTTTATTTCATGTCTGTGTTTTGCCAGAGCTGTAGAAAAAAAGTATCATTGTGAAGCAGGATATTTCCCTGGCCGCTTTGCAGGAGTCTCTCCTTTACTCAGCCTGCCTCTCTCAACTCCTCACAGGAAGGAGAGCGCGAGTGAACAAGGAAGGAACTGGAGGGCATGAGTGCTGGAACCGGCTGGCTGCTTCAGTGCCAGCAGGGGTGAACTCTGTGTGGGCCCCGTGGCAGCATCCAGGCTGTGGGGTGCCTGTGACCCCCGAAGCTCCAGAGGGCATGTTACAGTGCTCTTTTAGCTCTGCCATCTGTGGACGGCTGAAGTGTTAACAGCTCAGTGGGCCCTTTTCCCCCCTGTGTGGGGTGGCTGCCCTCTGCCAGCAAGGGCAAAGGGCCAGTGTGACAGCCTTTTGTATCTGCACTCATGGCTCCTGAGCTCTTGTCTGGTGTCCAGGAAAAATGAGGTCACACGAATGAATTGAAGGATGGTAAATGCGGGAGATTTTATTGCTGATGAAAGTGGCTTTTAGCAGGAAGGGGAGCTGAAAAGGGGTTGGTGGGGTGCGGGTAGATAATCTTTCCCTGAAGTCCAGCTGTCTCCAGCTAGTTTTTTCTCCAAAGTTACACCATCAAGCTGTCCCTCTAAAGTCAACCCACTTCTCTCCGACATCCTGACGTCCAGCTAGTTCTCCTCTCTGCCAGCTGAGTCTGGGGTCTTTATAGGCACAGAATGGGGCAGGGTGGGGCCATGGGTGGTTTAGGAAAAGGCAACAAACAGGAAAACAGGGATATAAGTTCTCACATTGGGCTGAGGTTTCAGGCATTTTGGCTTGAGGGTGGCGTTTTAACCGGTGACCCACCCTTTTCTGCGTAGAATTTCTCTGCCTCCTGTCCCCATCAGTTTCTTTTTTCTAATTACTATAAAATGAATTTAAATATTACTATAAAAGAATTTAAATTTTAGACTACAACATAGGCCGGGTCTGGTGGCTCATGCCTATAATCCCAGCACTTTGGGAGGCCGAGGTGGGTGGATCACAAGGTCAGGAGATTGAGACCATGCTGGCTAACACAGTGAAACCCCGTCTCTACTAAAAATACAAAAAAAAAAAAATTAGCTGGGCATGGTGGCGGGTGCCTGTAGTCCCAGCTACTCAGGAGGCTGAGGCAGGAGAATGGTGTGAACCCAGGAGGCGGAGCTTGCAGTGAGCAGAGATCATGCCACTGCACTCCAGCCTGGGCAACAGAGAGAGACTCTGTCTCAAAAAAAAAAAAAAAAAAAAATAGACTACAACATAGACACTAAGTGCTTACCAGTTTTGGTTGAACTTAGCCTAGATTTACACTTAGTTGGAAACAAAGTAAAGCTTATGTGTTGTTGGGACTTTCTCTGAAACAAATCTATGCATGTAATTCATTTGCACGTCTGATATTTGGTCCCATGACATATAAAATATTACAACATTTCATTTATTCATTTATACGTTTAAAGTGTCATTGCTTTGGGTTTTAGTAGTCTAATCTGTAAATACACTGACTTTATCAACTTGGTTATACTACATTAAAAAGAAGGGTCTATGGTAGTCATTGTTCTTAGTGGTATTTCATTTACAGGCTCTCATTTTGTAATGAGTTATGTTTTTATTCAGCAATAGACCATGTTTTCATATTTTCCTTTTGTCAGTAATACTTGCAAATTCCTTATTTAATGAAATACTTAGTGGAGTTAAACTTGTGAACAGCTTAAATTAAATTAAGTCAGTTTCAGTTAAAACTATTGATTACTCCAAGCCTATTAGCCAATATCTAGCAGAAGTCAGAGCTGTGCTTCTTAGAGTGTGGGCTGTAGACCCTATTCCTGTCTGTGAACTGGAGAAGTATATAGAAATGAAGAGTGTTTAGGAACTCTTTGATAGTGATTTGACAGTGTGGCAACATCTAAGCCCTTTTAAACACAGTTTTATTGAGGTATAATTTAAATACCTTAAAATTTGCCCAAGTGTATAATTTGATTATTTTTAGTAAATTTATGGAGTTGTGCACCATCACCAAAATCTTGTTTTAAAACACTTTCTGACTGGGTGTGGTAGCTAAAGCCTATAATCTCAGCACTTAGGGAGGCTGAGGCAGGAGAATGGCTTGAAGCCAGGAGTTCAAGATCAGCCTGGACAACATAGTAAGACTCTGTCTTAGCCAGGTGTGGTGGCTCACGCCTGTAATCCCAGCACTTTGGGAGGCCAAGGTGGGCAGATCACCTGAGGTTGGGAGTTCGAGACTAGCCTAACCAACATGGAGAAACCCCGTCTCTGCTTAAAAAAAAAAAAAAAAAAAAATTAGCTGGGTGTGGTGGTGCATGCCTGTAATCCCAGCTAATCAGGAGGCTGAGGCAGGAGAATTGCTTGAACCCGGGAGGTGGAGGTTGCGATGAGCCGAGATCGTGCCATTGCATTCCAGCCTGGGCAACAAGAGCAAAACTCCATCTCAAAAAAAAAAAAAAAAAAAAAGGACTCTGTTTCTACAAAAAATAAAAAAATTAGCCAATTATACTGACACATGCCTGTTACAGTCCCAGCTATTTGGGAGGCTGAGGTGGGAGGATTACTTGAGCCCAGGAATTTGAGGCTACAGTGAGCTATGATCACTACACTCTAGCCTGGGTGACAGAGTGGGACCATGTCTCTTAAAAAAACAGAAACAAAACCCTCTTTTCCTTATCCCCCAATATTCTCTTGTTTGTGATCAATTCCTGCTCCCTACCCCAGCCACAGGCAAACATTGATCTTTTGTCACTTTATTTTTGCGTTTTCTAGAAATTTCATATACACGTATTAGTACAATATAGATATTATGTCTGGCTTCTTTTCACTTAGTGTAATGTTTTTAAGGTTCCTCCATATTGTTGAATGTGTCAGTAGTTTGCTCCTTTTTACTACTAAGTAGTCTTGTTATGACACATTTATCCATTTACCAGTTGCTATTCATTTTGGATTGTAGTTTGTGCTGTTATGAATGATTGTCAATTATGTACATTTGCTTACAAGTCTTTATGTGGACATGTGTTTGCATTTCTCTTGTGGAGGTACTTAGGAGTGGACTTCTTTAACTTTGTAAGAAACTTCCAGACTGTTTTCCAAGGTGGCGATACACAGTTTTACAATCCCACCAGCAGTGTATCAGGATTTCATATTTTCCATATCCTCACCAACACTCGGTATGGTCAGTCTTTTTTTTTATTATTATAGCTATCTTAATAGATGTGTAATGGTATCTCATTGTGGTTTTGATTTGTACTTCCCTAATGACTAATGATGTTGACTATCTTTTCATGTGATTATTAGCCATTTATATTTTTTTTGGTGAAATGTCTGTTCAAATTCTTGATCCATTTAAAAATTTTGGAGTCTTATTATCGAATTCTAAGAGTTCTTTGTATATTCTGAATACAAGTTCTTTATCAGGTACATGATTTGTAAGTATATTCTCCCATTCCATGGCTTGTCTTCTACTTTTCTTAATGGGCCGGGCGCGGTGGCTCACAGCTGTAATCCCAGCACTTTGGGAGGCCAAGGCAGGTGGATCACCTGAGGTCAGGAGTTCAAGACCAGCCTGGCCAACCTGGCGAAACCCTGTCACTACTAAAAATACAAAAATTAGCTGGGTGTGTTGGCGGGTGCGTGTAATCCCAGCTACTTGGGAGGCTGAGGCAGGAGAATCACTTGAACCCGGGAGGCGGAGGTTGCAGTGAGCCAGGATCACGCCATTGCACTCCAGCCTGGGTGACAGTGTGAGACTCCGTCTCAAAAAAAAATTCTTAATGGTGTCTTTTAAAAAGTAGAAGTTTTAAATTTTGATGAAGCCCAATTTATCTTTTTTTTTTTTTCTATCACGGATTGGGTTTTGGTATCGTGTCTGAGAATTCTCTGCCTAACTCAAAGTCAGAAAGACTTTTTCCCAGAAGTTTTATAGTTTTATCTCATATATTTTAAAGTCTGTGATCCTGTTTGAGTTAGTTTTTTTGGGTTTTTGGGTTTTTTTGAAACGGAGTCTCTCTCTGTCACCCAGGCTGGAGTGCAGTGGAGCAATCTCAGCTCACTACAACCTCCGCCTCCCAGGTTCAAGCAGTTTTCTGCTTCAGCCTCCTGAGTAGCTGGGATTACAGGCGCCCACCACCACGCCTGGCTAATTTTTGTATTTTTAGTAGAGACAGGGTTTCACCATCTTGGCCAGGCTGATCTTAAACTCCTGACCTCGTGATCCACCTGCCTCATGCCTCAGCCTCCCAAAGTGCTGGGATTACAGGCGTGAGCCACCCCGCCTGGCTGAGTTACTTTTTATATGAGGTATAAGAGTCTAAGTTTACTTTTTTGCATATGGATATCCAGTTGTTACAGCACGTTTTGTTGACGAGGCTATCCTTTCCTCCATTGAATTGCCCTGACACCTTTGTTGAAAATCAGTAGACCATGTGAAGATTTATTTCTGGACTCTGTTCTGTTACATTGATGTATATGTCTGTCTTTATGTATTGATTAGTATGGCTTTATAGTAAATATAGTTTAATAAGTAAGGAAGATACATCCTCCAATGATTTTCCCCACAGAATTTTTTGGGCTATTTTGGTTTCTTTACATTTACATACAAAATTTAGAATCAGATTGTCAGTTCTTACAAGAATATCTGCTTGGAATCTGATAGAGAGTGCACTGTATCAGTAGGCCAGTTCGTGTAGAATTATCATCTTAACAATATGGAGGCTTTCAGTCCATGAACTTACTACTAATCTCTGCATTTATTTAGATCTTAATTTCTCTCAGCAATGGTTTACAGATTTAAATGTACAACTCTTGCATTTTTGTTAAGTTTATTGTTAAATAATTTGTTCTTTGTTTTTTTTTTTTTTTGATGGAGTCTCACTGTCATCCAGGCTGGAGTGCAGCAGCACAATCTCGGCTGACTGCAGCCTCTGCCTCCCAGGTTCAGGAGATTTCCCCTGCCTCAACCTCCCGATAGCTGGGACTACAGGCCCACACCACCATGCCTGGCTAATTTTTTTTTTTTTTTTTTTTGTATTTTTGGTAGAGACGGGGTTTCACCGTGTTAGCCAGGATGGTCTCGATATCCTGACCTCGTGATCCGCCCACCTCGGCCTCCCAAAGTGCTGGGATTATAGGCGTGAGCCACTGCGCCTGTCCCAGATATGTATAACTCTTTATATTTTCCTGACTGATCTCTGAGTCTAGCACTGGTTAGAAGAAAGCAGACTTGGGGAGTAATTCAAGGTTGGAAGTGGGCTTGTTTGTGATTCCCACAGATTGCTAATGCACTTTACATTGTTCCTAATTTCCTCTGAAGACAGACTCTAGAGATTAGGGAAGGATGAGATCAAGCCATTATAACTTTTTTTATATTTTGGGAGTCCTGATTTTGTCAGACGATATTTTTCTCATGTATCTGACTATATATCAGAATCATCTTGAACATTTAAAACATCTTTTTGCATCTCTCTCTCTGGGGATGGTACACTAGACTCTTTTTTTCTTTTTTTTTGAGACGGAGTCTTGCTCTGTCGCCCAGGCTAGAGTGCAGTGCAGTGGCGCGATCTTGGCTCACTGCTAGCTCTGCCTCCTGGGTCTATGCCATTCTCCTGCCTCAGCCTCCTGAGTAGCTGGGTCTCCTGCCTGAGCCTCCCGAGTAGCTGGGACTACAGGCACCCGCCACCACGCCCGGCTAATTTTTTGTATTTTTAGTAGAGACGGGGTTTCACTGTGTTAGCCAGGATGGTCTCGATCTCCTGACCTCGTGATCCGCCCGCCTTGGCCTCCCAAAGTTCTGGGATTACAGGCATGAGCCACCGCGCCTGACCTTCTTTTCTTCTTTTCCTTTCTTTTCTTTTTCTCTGTTCTTTTCTCTCCTCTCTTCTCCTTTTCCTTCTCTTCTTTTTCTCTCTTCTTTTTCTTTCACTCTTTTATTTTCTTTCTTGTTTTTCTTTTTCTTTTTTTTTGAAATGGAGTCTTGCTCCGTTGCCCAGGCTGGAGTGCAGTGGCACGATCTTGGCTCACTGCAACCTCCACCTCCCAGGTTCAAGCAGTTCTCCTGCCTCAGCCTCCTGAGTAGCTGGGATTACAGGTGCCCACCACCATGCCCAGCTAATTTTTGTATTTTTAGTAGAGACGGGGTTTCACCATGTTGGCCAGGCTGGTCTCAAACTCCTGACCTCAGGCTATCTGCCTGCCTCGACCTCCCAAAGTGCTGGGATTACAGGTGTGAACCACCGTGCCCGGCCTTTTGTGTTTTTTTTTGTTTTTGTTTTTTTGAGACAGAGTCTCCCTCCGTCACCAAGGCTGTTGTGCAGTGGTGTGATCTGTGCACACTGCAACCTCTGCCTCTGGGGCTCAGGCCATTCTCCCATCTCACCCCCTCAAGTAGCTGGGACTACAGATACGTGTCATCATGCCTGGCTAATTTTTGTATTTTTTGTAGAGATGTGGTTTCACCATGTTACCCAGGCTGGCCTCGAACTCCTTGGCTCACATGATCCACCTGCCTCAACCTCCCAACGTGCTGGGATTACAGGTGTGAACCACCACACTGGGCCTAGAATTTTTTTTCTTGCTACGTAATTTTGCTGAGCTATAGAACTTTTGAGAACTGTGGTAATGTGGTATAATTGTTTTTAATAGATGTGTTTGAAAGTAACCATAAGTCCACTTCTTTCTTCTTTTATAAGTTCTGTAACCATTTGATTTACATAAAGGAGTACTTAATAAAAATCTTTACAAAGTAAAATAAGGCTGGGTACAGTGGCTTACACCTGTAATCTCAGCACCTCTGGGAGGCTGAGGCAGGAGTATGTATCACTTGAGATCAGGAGTTTGAGACTAGCCTGAGTAACACAGTGAGACCCCATCTCTACAAAAAAATAAAATAAATTAATGGCCAGGCACAGTGGTTCACGCCTGCCATCCCAGCACTTTGGAAGGCCGAGGCAGGCAGATCACTTGAGGTCAGGACTTCGAGACCAGCCTGGCCAACATAGTGAAACCCTGTCTCTACCAAAAATTACAAAAATTAGGTGGGCGTGGTGGCAGGCGCCTATAATCCCAGCTCCTTGAGAGGCTGAGGCAGGAGAATCACTTGAACCCAGGAGGCGGAGGTTGCAGTGAGCCGAAATTGCGCCACTGCATTCCATCCTGGGCAACAGAGTGAGACTCTTGTCTCAAAAAAAAAAAAAAAAAATTAACCAGGCATGGTGGTGTGTGCCTGTAGTCCCAGATATTTGGGAGGTTGAGGCAGGAGAATCACTCAAGCCTGGGAGTTTGAGGCCACGGTGAGCTGTGATCCTGTCACTGCACTATGGGCTGGGTGACAGAGCAAGACCCTGTCTCTAAAAAAAAAAAAAGAAAGAAAAAACAAAGTAAAATAAAACTTTTCACAGCTGAGAAATATGGGCCAGGCACAGTGGCTCACATCTGTAATTCCAGCACTTTAGGAGGCTGAGGCGGGCGGATCACTTGAGGTCAGGAGTTCAAGACCAGCCTGGCCAACATGGTGAAACCCCATCTCTGGTAAAATACAAATTAGCTGAGCGTGGTGCTGCACGCCTGTAATCCCAGCTGCTTGGGAGACTGAGGCAGGAGAATTGCTTGAACCCAGGAGGCAGACGTTATAGTGAGCCAAGGTCACGCCACTGCACTTCAGCTTGTGCAACAGAGTGAGATTCTGTCTCAAAAAAAAAAAAGAAGGAAAAAACATGCAACTCAACACTCTCTCCCTGAAAAATGTTTGATTTTTCATTCATCTCATTCAAAAAGGTTGAACTGTACTTTTTTGACAACTCAAAGACAAGATTTTATTCTGGCTACCAAGTTGTTTCTCCTTTTTTTTTTTTGAGATGGAGTTTTGCTTTTGTTGCCCAGGCTGGAGTGGTGTAATGGCACAGTCTTGGCTCACTGCAACCTCCACCTCCCAGGTTCAAGTGATTCTCCTGTCTCAGCCTCCCTAGTAGCTGGGATTACAGACGTCCACCACCACGCCCAGCTAATTTTTGTATTTTTAGTAGAGACGGGTTTTCATCATGTTGGCCAGGCTGGTCTTGAACTCCTGAACTCAGGAGATCCTCCTGCCTCGGCCTCCCAAAGTGCTGGAATTACAGGCATGAGCCACCACTCCTGACCCCATTTCTCATTTTTAGGAGTAATTTTTTTCTATGTGAAATAGACTGGTTTTATTGATAGTGCTAGAAATGTTTTGAGCCTTTTGTTCACTTCCACCTGAAGTATTTACATTATTTATATACCATTTTAAGTCTATTATTTTCTCTAAAAGTTAAATTCCAAACTAAATTGTAAATTATATTTGTGGTTTTGGTACAAATTAAAACAATAATAGAGATCAAAGAAAGAAAAATATAACTTAGGAGCAGTTCACCAGCTGGTAAATCAACTGCATTTGCTTCTCATGTACCTTCTGGTTCTTATCTGTTAGCAAGACTTCTTAAATTCTGCCTAGTGATAATCATGCCATAAGATCATCTCCTTCAGTTACCTTTTTTTGAGTGTGTCCCAACCACCTAGTACAGTTAGTTGTGTATGATCTTCTTGAGGAGCAATCAGAAGAGACTTGTGAAATATCATCATTAGCCTGTTAGCCTTGTTCCAGTGTTTTGTTGCTTACCCATCAAAACTTTAAACTTATATTCAGCATATTTGTTTCTGCCTTAATTTAAGCTCGTACTTCCTTTGTAGCTTCAAGGGAATAAAGAACAATTGTGTGACATCCTCTTTTTTAAAAACTTTGAAGGTAAATAAGAAAGGCAATGTGAACATGAGTAATAGTATAAAACACTGACTGTTAGAACCAAACAAACTCAATTTTTAAATTCCATCTCTGTCACTAGCTAGTTAGGCTGTCCTAGCAAGCTAGGAAATCTGTTTACTGCTCTAGGTCTCCTCTTCCTTTCCTGTAAAATGGCAAGATTGCAGAAGACTTGTATGTAGGGATATCAAGAGGATTAACTGAGATGATTCATGTAGAGCTCCTTCACAGTGTCTAGCAGAATGAAGCACTCATTAATGCCAGCTGCTGTTATGGTGGTCTGTTTAGCCTTTTTCAACTTGAGACCATTTATAATTCCTGTAACTCAGTAGTTCTCACCTGTTAGACCCATTGTTCCCTTTTTATTTATTTTTTATTATTATCTTTTGAGACAGAGCCTTGCTCCATCAACCAGGCTGAAGTGCAGTGGCACAGTCAGCTCACTGCAGCCTCAAACATTTGAGCTCAAGCGATCATCCTGCCTTAGCCTCTTGAGTAGCTGAGACCACAGGAAAGCACCTCGCTAATTTTTTTAAAAACTGTTCTATAGAGACAGGATCTCACTGTGTTGCCTAAGCAGGTATCAAGTTTTAGGTTTCAAGTGATCTTCCTGGCTTGGCCTCCCAAAGTGCTTGGATTACAGGTGCGAGCCACTGTGCCTGGCCAAAATTTGTATTTTAACCATTTTTAAGTGTATAGCTCAGTGGCATTAGTACACTCCCATTGTTGTACAACCATTACTGTCATTCATGTCCAGAACTCTTTTCATATTGTAAAACTGAAACTCTATACCCATTAAACAGTAACTTACCATTCCCTCCCAGTTGTTGGCAACCACCATTCTACCTACTGTCTTTGTGAATTTGACTACTCTAGGTAACACATATTTAAGTGAGATTAAGCTGGGTTCAGTGGCTCATACCTGGATTCCCAGTACTTTGGGAGAGTCATTTGAGCCCAGGAGTTTGAAACCAGCCTGGGCAACACAGTGAGACCCCGTCTCTACAAAAAAATTTAAAAAATTACCCAGGGCATGGTGGGGCGTGTCTTTAGTCCCTGCTTCTTGGGAGGCTGAGGTGGGAGGATCACATAAGCCCAGGAGGTTGAGTCTATAGTGAGCCAAGGTTGCGCCAGTGCACTTCAGCCTGGGTGACAGAGCAAGACTCTGTCTCAAAAGCGCCCCCCAAAACAAAAATTTATTATTGAAAAGTTTAAAATTATAAAAATAGAAGAGTATGAGGAACTCCTATATACCTGTAACTCAGGTTCAATAATTAGCTACATATGGCTATTTTTTTTTGTCTGTCTTTCCACCCACCACCGATGGGTTTATTTTGAAGCAACTTTCTCCCACTATCTTAAGGAAAGACTTTAAAAATAAAACATAAAATGTACTAACCAAAATTGAAAAGAATTGATGTCAGTACATTATTACATATAGAATTAAGAACATCTGTTCATTAAAAGGCACAATTAAGAGAATGAAAAGGCAAGTTACAGAATGGGAGAAGAAACTTGGAATTATATTTAACAGATAGAGAAACACAACAAATCAATAAGAAAAAGACAACTCCCCTTCCCAGAAACTGGGCAAGAATAGGCATGTCAGGAAAGAGAATATCCAAATGGCTTATTTTATATATTTATATATATATATATATAATATTATATTATATTATATTATTATATTATTCAGTCTCTTTAGAAGTAAGTGAAATGCAAATTGAAACCCTAATGAAATAACTGTAATACTGATCTCATGCCAGAATCACTAAAATTGAAAAGAATAACAGGGCCAGGCGTGGTGTCTCATGGCTTTAATCCCAGCACTTTGGGAGGCTGAGGTGGTCGGATCCCTTGAGCTCTGGAGTTTGAGACCAGCCTGGGCAACATGGCTAAACCCCGTCTCTACAAAAAGTAAAAAATTAGCCAGACGTGGTGGCGCATGCCTGTAATCCCACTGTAATCTCAGCTACTCAGGAGGCTTAGGCTGGAGGATTGCTTGAGCCCGGGTAGTCGAGGCTGCAGTGAGCCATGATTATGTCACTGCACGCAGCCTGGGCAACAGAGTGAGACCCTGTCTCAAAAAAAAAAAAAAAAAAGACAACAACAACAACAAAAAACAGAATAATGAAAGCAAAGAGTGTATGGAGTGTATGGGGAACAATAGAAACTTGGCTGGGCATGGTGGCTCATGCCTATAATCCCAGCACTTTGGGAGGCCGAGACAGGCAAATCACCTGAGTTCAGGAGTTTGAAACCAGTCTAGCCATCATGGCAAAAAACCCATCTCTACTAAAAATTAAAAAATTAGCTGGTCGTGGTAACATATGCCTGTAATCCCAGCTACTCGGGAGGCTGAGACAGTAGAATCACTTGAGCCCAAGAGGTGGAGGTTGCAGTGAGCTGAGATCACACCACTGTACTCCAGCCTGAGCAACAGAGCAAGACTGTCTCACACACACATACACACACACAAAAATCTCAAACACTGCTAGTGAGAATCTAAATTGGTACAGCGTCTTTGAAAAACTGTTTGACAGTATGTACTGAAGTTGAAGCTACACATATCATATTTAGTTCTATTTTTGTATATATTCAACAGAAGTGCATTCCTAGGTACACCGTAACACTTGTACAAGAATATTGAAAACAGCATTGTTTGTATTGTCCCAAAACTGGAAGCAACCCAGTTGCCCATCACTAGCAGGATAAGTAAATAATGGCATAATCATACCGTGAAATATTATTCAGCAATGAAAACGAATAAACTGCCTTTACTTGTAAGAAGCTAACATGAGTCTTACAACATGATGTTGAGCAAAAATCCAAATGCACACCAAAAATAAAATGCATACAGGGTTATTCCTTTTATAGATAATGATAAAACTAAACCATAATATTTAGGGATGTATGCTTAAGTGGTATGAATTCAGTGATTGTATTAGTCCGTTTTCCTGCTGCTGATAAAGAAAGGAAGTGGAAGTCCAGAGAGCGATTACCTTTGGTGAGTGGGAGAGGATTGAGAGGGGGCGTGAGGAAGACTTCTAAGCACTAGCAGTGTTTTACTTATTCACCTGGGTAGTAGTACTGGGTATTTGCTTTGTGATAAATTATCAGACCAGAATCCTTTATGTGTTTGCATCGTACCTGTGTTATATATCACCATAACTTTTTTTAAGAGGACATTTCATTTGGCCAGAACAGGCTTAATTAAACAAGTGTGTTACATAGAGTGTCTCTTATCTTCACAAGTTTAACACTTAAAGCTGCCTTGTGATAATTTTAACAATTAGTTGGAGACAGGAATATTTATAATTGAAGTTGATTATTGACTTCTAAGTCAGTTTAAGAAAAAAGAATCTGACAGGTTTAATTCTCATTGACATGAAGGTTAATGAGTGAGGAGTGACAGATTTTGCAGTGCCGTAGTGTTATGAGAAAGGTCATGGTTTAGTTGGAGACAGAAGCAAGCAATTAGGATTGGCCTATTCATTTCTGTACTTTGAAGCAAGGTAGATGGGTGGAGAGGGAAAGCATTCACTCTTTTACAGTTCTAAAAGGAATATCCAAAACAAAGTCTTTTATAACAACAAACAACTTCTCTCAGATCTAAACTGGAATTAGTGCTATTATGTATGAAATGAAACACAGATTTAAAATAAGAAATCATTTCCCATTCCTCACCGTCCAGATTCTTACTAGCTATTCTGTACTGATCTTAGTTAACTGGAAGTTTAATACCTGGTTGTCTATCACTGGCAGAATAGATAAATAAATAATGGCATAATCATACAATGAAATATTATTCAGTGATTGTATTAGTCTGTTTTTTTGCTGCTGATAAAGACATATCCGAAACTGGGCGATTTACAAAAGAAAGAGGTTTATTGGATTTACAGTTCCACGTGACTGGGGAGGCCTCACAATCTTGGCGGAAGGCAAGGAGGAGCAAGTCACATCTTAATGTGTATCTCTATTTGCAACAGGCAGAGAAACTCCCGTTTTTTAAAACCATCAGATCTCATGAGACCTATTCACTATCACAAGAGCAGCACAGGAAAGACCCGCCCCCATGATTCAGTCATCTCCCACCGGGTCTGTCCCACAACACATGGGAATTATGGGAGCTACAAGATGACATTTGGGTGGGGACGCAGAGCCAAACCATATGAAAATGAGTAAACTGCCTTTACTTGCAAGAACATAAGATGAGTCTTACAATATGATGTTAAGCAAAAATCCAAATGCACGCCAAAAATAAAATGCATACAGGGTTATTCCTTTATAGATAAAGGTAAAACTGAACCATAATATTTAGGGATATATGCTTAAGTCGTATGAATTATAACGAAGTATTAAAGATACTTTAATTTTTTGACTTACAGAATTGAATTTCTTTGAGTATTCTTGTTGCTACAAAAAAATTACAATTGAATTTCTTTACTGGTATACTGGTAGAATTGTTGTTGTTGTTGTTGTTGTTGTTGTTGTTGTTTTGAGATGGAGTCTTGCTCTGTAGCCCAGGCTGGAGTACAGTGGCGTGGTCTCGGCTCACTGCAAGCTCCGCCTCCCTGGTTCAAGCAGTTCCCCTGCCTCAGCCTTCCGAGTAGCTGGGATTACAGGTGCACGTCACCACACCTGGCTAGTTTTTAAAATATTTTTAGTAGAGACAGGGTTTCACCATGTTGGCTAGACTAGTCTCGAACTCTTGACCTCAGGCAATCCACCCCACTTGGCCTCCCAAAGTGCTGGGATTACAGGCGTGAGCCACTGTGCCCAGCCTGGTAGACTTCTTAAGAATCTGAAAGACGGAGAGGAATAGGAAGGAATTTTTTTAAAAACTGCATTTCATTTCGTATGTAGGAAAACAAATTCCAGACTAATGAGAGATGTCCTGGAGACAGAAGAGGGGGCATTAAAGTCAATATCATTGCCTCCTGGCTGTTCTCTAGAGTATAGTACTAATGATAGGGAAGTCGGGAAGGGAAGTGCTGGGAAGGGAAGGGCCGTGGTCCCTTTAAATGATATGGAAGGGTGGAAGGGCGTGGTCCCTGGCTAGGGCTCCATCCCGGGCCTAAGACCTAGGTGAGGATAGGCATTTTTGTTTTCCTGGCCAAATGTTGCATTTCCCAAGACCACCCTGGCCTGCCACGCCCCCATCCTGTGCCTATAAAAACCCAGAGACCCCAGCAGGAAGACACACAGGTGGCTGGACGTGGAGAGGAGCACGTCAGGGGAGGAACACACAGGTGGCCGGAGGTAGAAAGGAATGCACCGACAGTCACCAGCATGCCAGCAGGTCACCAACCGGCAGAATGACATGGAGTTTGGCTGGGGCAGTAGGAGGAGAGCCTGGGCCGCCTAGTGGCCCGACTCCAGGGAAAAACCGTCTCCCTTCTGGCTCCCCCATCTGCCGAGAGCTACTTCCACTCAATAAAACCTTGCACTCATTCTTCAAGCCCATGTGTAATCTGATTCTTCTGGTACAAGGCAAGAAACCCCAGGATACAGAAATGCCTCTGTCCCTGTGAGAAGACAGGGGTCTAATTGACACAACACAAGCAGCCTATGGATGGTAGGTTGCTAAACCGAAAGAGCATCCTGTAACACACACCCACTGGGGCTTCAGCTGTAAACATTCACCCCTAGACACTGCCTGTCCGTATGCTCCCCTAGAGGTTTGAGCAGCAGGGCACTGAAGAAGCGAGCCACACCCCCACTGCATGCCCTGTGAGGGGGACAAGGGAACTTTTCCTGTTGCACTAAGAAGGTTTGTGAAAGGTGGACTGACTTGGAGGAATTGACAGGATTATTACCAGAACAAACCTTTTAAACAATGAGACCCTCAATAGTTCTTGGAACTTAGCTGGGCGTGGTGGCTCACGCCTGTAATCCCAGCACTTTGGGAGGCCGAGGCGGGCGGATCGCCTGAGGTCAGGAGTTTGAAACCAGCCTGACCAACATGGAGAAACCTTGTTTCTACTAAAAATACAAAATTAGCCAGCCATGGTGGCACATGCCTATAATCCCAGCTACTTGGGAGGGTGAGGCAGGAGAATCGTTTGAACCTGGGAGGCGGAGGTTGCAGTGAGCCAAGATCGCCATTACACTCCGGCCTGGGCAACAAGAGTGAAACTCCTCTCAAAAAAAAAAAAATTCTTGGAATTTAACAATTAAAAGCTTATTCTATTGCACCTACTGAAAACTCAGGAAATCTATGAGGGAAAGTAAGGTAGGATTTAATTGTTTGTCTACCTCCTTCCCATAAAAACCCTGATGTTTCCATCAAGCTCTACCTGGAAAATTCAGAACTCATTCTAGAAGTTTGGAAACTTCTTGATTTAAGTGCTTTGTCTCATAAGAAGAGGCACAGCATCCTTCAGAATATAGTTGAAATGGCACTCAAAGGAGCAAAGTAAGGAAAAAATTTCATCAGCTGTTGAGATTATAGGCAAGTGAAAGCTGAAATAACAGGAATATGAAAGGCTGTTTTCTTGCATTGAAGCAGATTGACTGGTAATTGGACAAGTGTGGATTTTTTCTGAACCTGTGAGTTGCAGTAGTCATCTGATAGAAGATTGATTGATGAACCGTCAGTCGGTATGCTTACAACCTCTGGAGAGGATATGTATAGTTTGACCATTGGCAACAAAGATGGCATTACTCTTAAATAAGTTTTGAAGAATTAAATATATATAAAAGTGTTAGCATTTCAAAAGGCTACAATAGCACACTATAGTAGTATTAATTAAAGCAGACTAGAAGTCCTACAAAATGGCATTTGGACATATTTTTCTAAATTTCCCTGATGTGCTCTGATTTGGTCCCCTTCCAAACTTGATACCCTATTATTTACACATTCTCTTTTTCATAAATATTTTATTTCCTACCAAAACAGTCGTATTTCCTCCAATAAGTGGTAAGTTGGTAGATGAAGATTTACCACCCAGGAAATTAAAGTTAGTGGCATCTTTAGTTTTTGGTTTTTGTGGTTTTGTCTTTTTTTTTTTTTTTTTTTTAATTTTTGAGACAGGGTCTTGCTCTGTTGCCCAGGCTGGAGTGCAGTGGCATGCTCATAGCTCCCTGCAACCTCAGACTCCTGGGCTCAAGCAATCCTCTTGCCTCAGCCCGCCAACTAGTTAGGACTACAGATGCATGCATGCCAGCATGCCCAGCTACTTTTTAAATTTTTTATAGAATTGGGGTCTAGCTGTGTTGCCCAGGCAGGTCTCAAGCTCCTGGCCTCAGGCGATACTCCTATCTTGGCCTCCCAAAGTGCTGGGATTACAGGTGTGAGCCACTGCAGCCAGCCGGAATCTTTAGTTGTGAAGTTCTGAATAGGCCTGAAGTACTAATTCTTGTGACAATAACTTCCTTTTCTTTGCACTTATATTTGTACAATATAACCCCAGTCCCCACATTTGCCATTAGTGCACATGAAGAAACTGAACTCCACTTGTAATTTTATTGGTGACTTACATGTGGATTATTCTCAAAGTTGGCATGAGGCAAAGCAATTCCAAGCAATTGGTCACTTTCTTTTATGGTCCAATATTGGCTGTGTTCAGTCTGAAGGAGAACTTCAGGTTAATTGTTCATTTCTGTAAGCATTGTCACTTACATAGGCTCTGCTCTTGAGTTTACTTTTTAGGAGAAAGTTGATACCATTAGAGAAAATATGTCAAGTAATAATCATACTTGTCAGGTTATCTAGACTTCTGGGCTTTACCTGTATTTAACTGGATCTTACCTCTTCTGGTCTTTCTTTGGCCATGGTGAAATTGTTACGGATCTTTGGAGTGTCACTTTTCTGGCCAGAAACCTCTGTGGCCAGTGATGCCTTTGCCTGAGTTCTTGTCCTGCATCCAGGAAGAATGATGTATACAAAGAAGTGGAAGGTGAACAAGATGAAAGAGAAGCTTTATTGAGTGTTACAACAGCTCAGCAGAGACCCGCAGTGGGTACCTCCTCTCTGTAGGCAGGTCGTCTCCTACAGAGTATTCAGCTCTCAGCAGAGAGGAGGCCCTGTAGAGGATGGTTTGCCAGCAGGTCGTCCCATTGTCTCTGCAGCTCTCAGCAGAGAAGGTGGCTCCTCTCTGCAGCAGGTTGTCCCCGTCCTCTCTCCATCCCCTGCCCAGCTCTGGCTGAGCCTGGGGCTTTTGTCGACCTTAGAGGGGAGAAAGTGCGTGCCAGTTGGACCGTGGGTGGCCATGGGCGGGCCTGGAAAAGGCACCACAAGTCACTACCCGAGTATGCTGGACTAGCAGCCTGGCCCCCAGCCTTCAGAATGCCCTCCCTGGCCTGACAGTGGGGCCTAACCAGGGACCCACCCCCTTCTGCCCAAGAATCTGCCTGCCTCCTGCTGCCATTCATAGCACCCTGGCTCAGCCAACTTTGCTGAGACTGGAGCAGGTGCCGACAACAGGGAGAAGCCAGACAAGCAGGAGCAGGCTCTTCCTAGCCTGTGAGGGCAGGGAGGCCTTCCTGTGGCCTCAAGAGTACACGGATGCCTGAGTGTGCAGCTATGGTTTGGGCAGCTACAGCTGGGAGATGGGGGGCTCCTGCCTGCTTCATGGAGCGGGAGGCCTGAGTCTACAGCCACAGTTTTGGCAGTGGCACCTGGGGAGTTCCTGCCCCAACTCAGAAGGGGTAGGGCTCCTGCTCCCCCTGCCACCCACTTTCAGGCTCCACTGAGTGTGTATCCCTGCTGGCCTGGTGGTGCCTCCCTGCTGCAGCCAGTGTGATGTGAATAATGTTATTACTCAACTTACTTTATGTATGTGTAAGGAATATCAGTAGATTATAGCAAGAATCTGAGATCCTTAGAAGAAAGGCTATATATCAAGGTACTGTTAAAATAATGGCAACTTGAGAACTAGTATATTTGGTGAGTTACACAGCACTAATGTAAAGCATAAAACCTGGACTGCCTTTTTGATTATACAGTAGGATTTACTGTGTGACTTTGGGCAAGGAGTAGTACCATGACTGATTTTCTCATCAATATGAGATTAAGAGAGGATATTCTGGGAGGGATTATAATTCCATTTTTCTCCTTGCTTGTCAGAGGGAATAATTTGCCATTATGTTAACAAAAGAAAGATACAAGCAATCCAAAACTGTAAGGTTTTGGTTGTCGAATTCAGATACAAATTCAGTAACCCCCATGAGAATCCTTAGACTTACTCCATACCTGGGTTCCACCCCCTCTACACTTGTCTCTATGGTGAGCAGCCTAGAATTTGGGCACAGGCTTTTCCATGATGGAGATAATCTGCTCATGGATAATTGTATCAAATTCACTTCAGTACCTCTAAGAGCCTTACTGTGTGTTCATATTAGCTCTGCCATACCTCTTTAGATAGCACCCAAGGTGGTAGAGCTTTTAATAATTTTCACTCCATAATAGTGTTATTGTGGAGGTCTAGCATATGTATTTGGTATTGTACAGTTAGATAAATTAATGCATTGTTGTTATATTGAGATGATTATTCTTTTTTTATCAGTCTCTTGCACTAGACAGTAAAACTCTAAGAGGGCAGGAAACGTTTCTTGTTCACTGTTGTATCCTAGTGTATCCAACGCCTACAGCAGTACATGGATGTACAAAACACCTCTTAGAGACCTTGGTGACATTTCTTTTGTGAGTATAGCAAGAAGCAGAATTGCTGCATCATGTGGTAGTTCTATGTTTTATCTTTTAAGGAACCAACATGTGGTTTTTATTGGGGCTGTACCATTTTACATTTCCACTAGCAGTGCCCCAGAATTCCAGTTTTTCCACATTCTTGCCACACTTGTTGTTTTCTGTTTTTTTTTTTAATAAATAAATATGCACCCTGGGTATAAATATAATCAGAACTTTAAACCAAATTAATTCTAAAACACTTAGTACAGTATGATCTTCAGGTTAAATTATAAATTAACAGCAGAATGAGACTGTGTTTTAAAGCTTGTCAAGACACCTGTTCAAGGTTGATTTAATACATGGAATAATCAGGCTCAGCTATTTCTATGTCATTCTCAGTGCCTAAAAACAACTTTTACCTAATTTTTGAAGCCAGCAAAAACAATAATAACAAAACCTGTAGTATTTACAAATATGTCATTTGTACTGTAAATAACATACTTTTTCTCAAATATACCTGAATGTGTGCTATTTGAAATAATTCCAACCAGCCTGACCAACATGGTGAAACCCTGTCTCTACTAAAAATACAAAAATTAGCCAGGCGTGGTAGCGTGTGCCTGTAATCCCAGCTACTGGGAATGCTGAGGCAGAAGAATGGCTTGAACCCGGGAAGCGGAGGTTGTAGTGAGCCAAGATCACAGCATTGTACTCCCCGCCTGGGCAACAGAGCGAGACTCCGTCTCCAAAAAAAAAAGAAAGAAATAATTCCAAAAAAACTTCTGAAATGGTTCCTGATAGAGTGAAATAAATAAGAAAGCTCAACAAGCTCAAGGCTTCCTCATTTTTTTTTTTTTTTTTTTTTTTGGAGATAGAGTCTTGCTCTGTCACCCAGGCTGGAGTGCAGTGGCTCATTCTCGGCTCACTGCAACCTCTGCCTCCCGGGTTCAAGCAATTCTCCTGCTTCAGCCTCCCCAGTAGCTGGAATTACAGGTGCCTGCCACCATGCCTGGCTAATTTTTGTATTTTAGTAGAGACGGGGTTTCACCATGTTTGCTGATCTCGAACTCCTGACTTCAAGTGATCCGCCCGCCTCAGCCTCCCAAAGTGCTGGGATTACAGGTGTGAGCCACTGCATCTGGCCTAGGCATCCTCATATTCTTTATGAATCTTGCCTGAGAATTTTTTTTTTACCTGAACACCCAGGATTAGAGAAATTTAGCAGCACTTTTTCCTTAAAAATGTGTTTCTGGTAGAATACATGCTCTTGTATCACAGCTAAATATTAATAAAAAAAAGAAATCCTGCCTTATTTCTTACCAATAGAATTAGGTAAATCTTAAGCTTTCTTTTCATGAAAAAATAAGAGTTTAAAAATCACTAAGTATTGATGGGAATTAAAAATTACTTTCTGTATAATACTAAGAGATATTTAGGTGCCAGTTGATTAAAGTAAGGTTTTGAATCTACTTGAGGTGTTGGTTTAAGTTTAAAAAGGCAGTATCAGCTAGTGAGTAGACAAATTAAGATGTTAGATTATTGCTTTGTCTTTTTGGTGACCTCATGTCATAGAATATAAATGCAAAATTGTCATTTGTGCCCTCCTGACCTATATAGACCATCTCAGTGCCTCCCATGCCCTCTGGCTTACTTAAGTTTGGCCATTGGGCAGCATTGGCAGGAGATTCCGAGGAAGGGAGGAGAGTAAGGTAGGGACTTTTATTCCTCTAATCTTTCTCTGAGGGGTAGCTGTGGGCTGAGTGTGTCCTTTGGCCAAAGGTCACAGCAACTGTCTGATGGTGCTTTCTATACCAGATGAAACAAAAATAAAAGGGCCCTTTCTGTCTTTGGCTCCTGTAACTGCTTCCTCCTCACACTCAAGTCTCAAGTAGCAGTGCACATTGCTTAAAAGCCAGCAAAAACAGTAACAAGAGGTACAGCCCTATCTTGGGTGGTTTCCCTACTCTTTGCTAGCACCTTTGAAAATACTCCTGTTATTAAACTCTATTAAGATTGCCCAATTTGAGTATGCCATTCGCTTCCTCTTTGGGATCTTGACTGAAATAGCTGCTTTATATATTTTTAATTATTATCATAACAGTGTTCCAGATAAACCCTAATTATACTAATTTATTTTGGCCAATAATTGAGTGTTTGCAGAACTACCCTTTGTTTTTTGTTTGTTTTTTGAGACAGGATCTCTCTCTGTCACCCAGCTGGAATGCAGTGGTGCATTCACGACTCATTGCAGCCTCAACCTCCCAGACTCCAGCTGTCTTCCCGCCTCAGCCTCCCAATTAGCTGGGGCTACAGGCAAGTGCCACCATGCCCAGCTAATTTTTCTCCTTTTTATAGAGGCAAGGTTTCACCATATTGTCCAGGCTGCTCTTGAACTTCTGGGCTCAAGCGATCCACCTGCCTTGGCCTCCCAAAATGTTCGGATTATAGGCGTGAACCACCACACCCAGCCTTTCCTTTGTTTTTCTTGCAGTTTGTGTCATCTAGTATGTTGTTAAAGGGAAAAAAAAAAAAAAACAGAGCTAGATAAGAGGCTAGTAATAGAACCCAAAATGCTGTTTTGTGTTCCCTCTTTTCCCTAAAAGAGATTGGTGGTTTGATTCACTAATAAGTGGATTATTGATGTCCTTCATATCATCCCACTGCTCATTAATACCTCTTTGGGGGAGGATACATTAAAACATTCGAGTTATATCATTTGGCTGATCTATAGGAATTCTGAGAAGGTTCTAAATAGTGCTTTGGTTCTATAAGATCTTCGTTTTTGTAGACTGTGTCTCTTTTCAATTAATAAAGATAATTGGGAGTTAACCATATTATATAGTCATCTAGAAAACTCAAGCTTAAATACTGTTTGTATAAGTGTTAGCCGATTTTTCATTTGAGTAGCAGTCTAGAAATGGCCAGTATTAACAAAAGTTAAATCTAAATTAATTCAAGGTTCAAGATTAAGCCATGAAAGAATCTTTAATTGAAACATATCTGTAATAACAGCAAAATAATTTGGAAAGTGTACTAGAGTATTACCGTGGTTTTTTTGTACCCCTTTTCTTAACATTTTTCCTTTTACTTGCCTTGTTGAAATTCTAACTCCTAAGCTACTTCCAAGTACAGTGCAGAGATCAGTAATATTGTTATCACCTGGGAGTAAAAATCTGCCACAGGCCAGACTGCTGAATCACAACCTACATTTTAGCATAAGATTCCCTAGGTGGTAAGTATGCACATCAGAATTTGAAAAGCACTCTAACCATTTCCTGAGATTTTATCTTATTGGGTTAAAACAAAGCTGTTGAGTGTTAAAGCTGAAGTAATTTATTGATCACATAGGGGTAAAGAAACTGATTAAATTTGCACATAGCCTTTTTCTTTGTAAGTACAGAGAAACCAGAATCTTTTTTGTAATCAATCATATTGAACTGTTTTTCCATAACCTACAACTTGGATGCCTTGCTTCATCAAGCATTATATTAGGGACACACACATGAATGTATTCACGGCTTTATAGTCTACAAACATAATATGTATGGTTCCGGCTAGAAGAGGAAATAACTGTGTGTTGTTAATGCTACAGAAGCTCCCATCCCACTCACATTTTCAGATTCTTTAGTGTTAAATTTTACCATGGGGAGCTATTTACTTGTGACATTTTTAGAAGGCCTTAAGGTGGGATAATTAACAACGATATCAAGGATTACAGGACAGTCTAATATGTTGATGTATTTAGTGTTTACCTCAAGCTGTGACAGTTTTTATTAAAATTAAATTTCTGTATTATAAGTTTAATTCAAAAGGCAGTTATACGTTATCTATGTAACAGAATTTGCCAAATAGCAACTAAGTTGCTGTTAATTGTTTTATGGTACGAAAGCAGCCAGTCTTGGCCCTTCTGTCTTAGGGATGGATTATATTTGGATTATGTTGAATATATTTTTCCCTTATTCTTTCAGGTTCATCAGGATTCATTTTTGATTTGCAGTCCAATACCGTACTGGCCCAGGGAGGAGCTTTTGAGAACATGAAAGAGAAGGTAAGACTAGTCACTATGGATAGTAAACTTAAATGTCATAGGAAAATTTAGGTACTAATACGACTAGTGGCTACCACAAACTCATTATGAGACTGAAATTTTAAGAATAAAACAATGCCACTATATATCAGAGAGTGACGGCCATAAATAGGTTCTGATTGCGCAGAACCTATTAACCTATTAAATGCAAACATTTTCTTTGCCTATCTCCATGTATATTCATTCTAAATTCTTTTGAAGATATTCAGTATTAATTAGTTGATTAATATTTATGTGGCTGAGTGTATCTCACTTGGCAACATTCCTTAAGGAACAATCTGAATAGGATCTTCCCAAGTACTTGAAGAGCATTCTTAAGTCCAGGAGGCTTCAGAGCCAAGACAAGAAATAGGTCTTTTTTTTTTTTTTTTGAGACAGAGTCTCGCACTGTCACCCAGGCTGGAGTGCAGTGGCCGATCTGGGCTCACTGCAAGCTCTGCCTCCCGGGTTCGCGCCATTCTCCTGCCTCAGCCTCTCCAAGTAGCTGGGACTACAGGTGCCCACCACCATGCCCGGCTAATTTTTTGTATTTTTAGTAGAGACAGGGTTTCGCTGTGGCCTTGATCTCCTGACCTCGTAATCCGCCCGCCTCGGCCTCCCAAAGTGCTGGGATTACAAGCGTGAGCCACCATGCCCGGCCAAAATAGGTCTTTTGTGGGTTTTTTCGGGACAGTCTCACTCTGTCACCCAGGTTGGAGTGCAGTGGCACGATCTCAGCTCACTGCAATCTCTGTCTCCTGGGTTCAAGTGATTCTCGTGCCTCAGCCTCCTGAGTAGCTGGGATTACAGGCGTGCATCATCACGCCCAGCTAATTTTTGTATTTGTAGTGGAGACAGGGTTTCTCCCTGTTGGCCAGGGTGATCGCAAACTCCTGGCCTCAAGTGATCCACCCGCCTCAGCCTCCCAGAGTGATGGGATAGTCACGACACCTGGCCAGAAGTAGATCTAAGGAGCATTCTTTTGGAAGAAAACCAAGTGGTTTTAGTAATGTAACCCTCAACGAGCTGTACTGAGAAAAACATAAAAGCTTTATGGGCTCTCTTTTTTTTTTTTTTTTTTTTGAGACAGAGTCTTACTCTGTAACCCAGGCTGGAGTGCAGTGACGCAATCTCGGCTCCCTTTAGCCTCCACCTCCTGGGTTCAAGTGATTCTCATCCCCCAGCCTCCTGAGTAGCTGGAATTACAGGCGTCTGCCACCATGCCTGGCTAATTTTTATATTTTTAGTAGAGACGGGTTTTGTCATGTTGGCCAGGCTGGTCTCAAACTCCTGACCTCAGGCTATCTGCCTGCCTTGGCCTCCCAAAGTGTTGGGATTATAGGCGTGAGCCACTGCACCTGGCCTCTCTGTCTTATTTAAAAAAAAATTGTTGACTATGGAGTCCTGTACAGTGGTTGAGTACTATAAATACTTGTATTTTAAGTTATCAGAATCTTACCTTTATCGTAGAGTCTGTAAGTTTGGTGCCTTTTTTTGTTGTTGTTGTTGTTTTGTTTTCTGTTGTTTTGAGACGGAATTTCACTCTGTCGTCCAGGCTGGAGTGCAGTGGCGTGATCTCAGCTCACTGCACACCTCCGCCTCCTGGGTTCAAGTGATTCTCCTGCCTCAGCCTCCCATGTAGCTGGGGATATAGGTGCGTGCCACCATGCCTGGCTAAGTTTTTATATTTTTAGTAGAGAGGGTGTCACCATGTTAGCCAGGATGGTCTCAATCTCCTGCGTGATCCACCCGCCTTGGCCTCCCAAAGTGCTGGGATTACAGGCATGAGCCACCGCACCCAGCAGAGTCTGTAAGTTTTACCTAAACTTCCATTTTTTAGGGATCATTGCTGTGATTGATACATACTAAGTTGCTCATCTCAAAAATGTATTAACCTTCGTTGAATTACAGACTGTGTACCTTCTCACTTGTATGGTTTTTTTATTTTTTGAAACAGAGTCTCCCTCTGTTGCCCAGGCTGGAGGCTGAGGCAGGAGAGTGGCGTGAACCCGGGAGGCAGAGGTTGCAGTGAGCCGAGATTGTGCCACTGCACTCCAGCTTAGGCGACAGAGCGAGACTCCGTCAAAAAAGAAAAAGAAAAGAGAGAGAAACCAGTATCTAGGAGCTAGGTGTGCTTGTTGCTATTGAGGAGTCATTGTTTTTAGACTTTTTCATGGATGAAACTAGGAGATTTTTTTTGTTAAAAAATGAGTTCACATTGACATCTTCAATTCAAATATACTATTAAAAGATCTTTTCTCATCTTATTTTAAACATGTATTTCTTCTCTCTTAACCAAATTTTTAGTTCCTAAAAACATTATTCACTGATTTGCTTTATTTTTATAATACTCATAAAATAATAACAACCCTACAGTATAATATTACTACTATGTTACTAATGATAAAACCATTGAATAAAATTTAAGATTTGCAATTCTTTTACCCTTTAAATGTATCTCTCTAAACCCACATAGTAAGAATATTGTGTTCAAAAGTCAGTGGGGCCAGGCGCGGTGGCTCATGCTTGTAATCCCAGCACTTTGGGAGGCCGAGGCAGGCAGATCACTTGAGTGAGGTCAGGAGTTTGAGACCAGCATGTCCAACATGGTGAAACCCTATCTGTACTAAAAATACAAAAATTAGCCAGGCGTGGTGGTGCACGTCTCTAATCCCAGCTACCTGGGAGACTGTGACAGAATTGCTTGAACCTGGGAGGCAGAGGTTGCAGTGAGCCAAGATCTCACCACTGTACTCCAACCCTGACAGAGTGAGACTCCGCCTCCAAAAAATAAAAAAACGGTCAGTGGGAAGATTTATTCTAGTTCACCCTTTCCCTGAAGGTGCAATATTTTTAAAAGGGCAAGCTTACATAAGATCTCAGTTCCAATCTTTTTGTTTGGGTTTTTTGGTTTTGTTTGAGACAGTCTTGCTGTCACCCAGGCTGGAGTGCAGTGTTGTGATCTCAGCTCACTGCAGCCTCAACCTCCCAGGCTCAAGCAGTCCTCCCGCCTCAGCCTCCTGAGTAGCTGGGACCACAGGCATGTGCCACCACATCCGGCTAATTTTATTTTTTGTAGAGACAAGGTCTCACTATGTTGCCTAGGCTGATCTCAAACTCCTGAGATCAAAGGATCCTCCCACCTCAGCCTCCCAAAAGTGCTGGCATTACTGGGCTTAATGGCACTATGTGGTAAAACCCATGTGTTATTGAGACTGGCAAAACATGCCACAGTTACCTATTAATAGTTCAAGCTCACTATTCTGGGTTTTAGTTCCCTCTAGGGATTTCCCTTACTTCTTATGTTCAGCTATACATTTAAAATGATGTATATTATTTTTCATCCTGTATTTTTTTTTTGAGACGGAGTTTCACTCTTGCTGCCCAGGCTGCCATGCAATGGTGCGATCTCGACTCACTGCAACCTCCACCTCCCGGGTTCAAGTGATTCTCCTGCCTCAGCCTCCTGAGTATCTGGGATTACAAGCGTGCGTCACTGTGCCCAGCTAATTTTTGTATTTTCAGTAGAGATGGCGTTTTTCCATGTTGGTCAGGCTGGTCTTGAACTCCTGACCTCGTGATCCGCCCACCTCAGCCTCCTAAAGTGCTGGGATTACAGGTGTTAGCCACCATGACCAGCCATATATTTTTAGTCTCAAAAAATATGAAATACAGGCCAGGTGTGGTAGCTCAAAGCCTGTAATCCCAGCACTTTGGGAGGTGGAGGCAGGCAGATCACTTGAGGCCAAGAGTTCGAGACCAGCCTGGCCAAACAGCAAAACCCCATCTCTACTAAAAATACAAAAATTAGCTGGACGTGGTGGCACATGCCTGTAATCCTGACTACTCAGGAGGCTGGGGCACGAGAATCACTTGAACCTGGGAAGTGGAGGTTGCAGTGAGCCGAGATCACACCACTGCGCTCCAGCCTGGGTGACAGAGCGAGACTGTCTCAAAATAAATAATTAAGAGATGCATTTATCAACATGGAAAAAATCTAAAACAATAATGCTATGTGAAAAAAACAAATTGAAGATAAATATATATGATATAATATTTATGTATTTATGTAGTGCAAAATAATAGTGTATATTACCTATGGATATATGCACATATCATAAAAATGCAAAAGCACGTATGGAAATAATACCAAGTTCAGGGTAGAAATCTCTAGCGAGACGAAGAAGGGAAATAGGACTTATTAGGTGTTCATGGGGGCTTCAATTATATTTATTTTGTTTTAATAAACTCAGTGGCATGCAATGGGTGTCATTATGTTTTATATGCCTAACATAGTTTATAATTTAAATTGTTTGTATAAATTATCTTTATTTTACAGTTAAATGATACAAGGTAAAATATGTTTCAAAAAATCTTACACAAAAATCTAAGTTGTTATTGTTGCTAGTTCATTTACCTTTCCACCTTTCTCTACAGTATGCTAAAAATGAGGGAATATTGATGCCACATTAATACCTGATACCGAAATTAAACCACCTTTTCTTTATATGAAATCTAGCATATAACTTCTATTTCTAGCAATGTTCTGCATTTCTAAGTTTTGAAATTAATTTTTCTTTTTTTTTTTTTTTTCTTTTTTATTGATCATTCTTCGGTGTTTCTCGCAGAGGGGGATTTGGCAGGGTCACAGGACAATAGTGGAGGGAAGGTCAGCAGATAAACAAGTGAACAAAGTTCTCTGGTTTTCCTAGGCAGAGGACCCTGCGGCCTTCCGCAGTGTTTGTGTCCCTGGGTACTTGAGATTAAGGAGTGGTGATGACTCTTAACGAACATGCTGCCTTCAAGCATCTGTTTAACAAAGCACATCTTGCACTGCCCTTAATCCATTCAACCCTGAGTGGATACAGCACGTTTCAGAGAGCACAGGGTTGGGGGTAAGGTCACAGATCAACAGGATCCCAAGGCAGAAGAATTTTTCTTAGTACAGAACAAAATGAAAAGTCTCCCATGTCTACCTCTTTCTACACAGACACAGCAACCATCCAATTTCTCAATCTTTTCCCCACCTTTCCCCCCTTTCTATTCCACAAAACCGCCATTGTCTTCATGGCCCGTTCTTAATGAGCTGTTGAGTACACCTCCCAGATGGGGTGGTGGCCGGGCAGAGGAGCTCCTCACTTCCCAGTAGGGGCGGCCGGGCAGAAGCGCCCCTCACCTCCCGGACGGGGCGGCTGGCCGGGCGGGGGGCTGACCCCCCCCACCTCCCTCCCGGACGGGGCGGCTGGCCGGGCGGGGGGCTGACCCCCCACCTCCCTCCCGGACAGGGCGGCTGGCCGGGCAGAGGGGCTCCTCACTTCCCAGTAGGGGCGGCCGGGCAGAGGCGCCCCTCACTTCCCCGACGGGGCGGCTGGCCCGGCGGGGGGCTGACCCCCCCCACCTCCCTCCCGGAGGGGGCGGCTGGCCGGGCAGAGGGGCTCCTCACTTCCCGGTAGGGGCGGCCGGGCAGAGGCGCCCCTCACCTCCCGGACAGGGCGGCTGGCCGGGCGGGGGGCTGACCCCCCCACCTCCCTCCCGGATGGGGCGGCTGGCCGGGCGGGGGGCTGACCCCCCCCACCTCCCTCCCGGACGGGGCGGCTGGCCGGGCGGGGGGCTGACCCCCCCACCTCCCTCCCGGACGGGGCAGCTGGCCGGGCGGGGGGCTGACCCCCCCACCTCCCTCCCGCACAGAGCGGCTGGCCGGGCAGAGGGGCTCCTCACTTCCCAGTAGGGGCGGCCGGGCAGAGGCGCCCCCCCCACCTCCTGGACAGGGCGGCTGGCCGGGCAGGGGGCTGATCCCCCCACCTCCCTCCCGGACGGGGCGGCTGGCCAGGCGGGGGGCTGATCCCCCCACCTCCCTCCCGGACGGGGCGGCTGGCCGGGCGGGGGGCTGACCCCCCCCACCTCCCTCCCGGACGGGGCGGCTGGCCGGGAGGGGGGCTGACCCCCCCACCTCCCTCCCGGACGGGGCGGCTGGCCGGGTGGGGGGCTGACCCCCCCACCTCCCTCCCGGATGGGGCGGCTGGCCGGGAGGGGGGCTGACCCCCCCACCTCCCTCCCGGACGGGGCGGCTGGCCGGGCAGAGGGGCTCCTCACTTCCCAGTAGGGGCGGCCGGGCAGAGGCACCCCTCGCCTCCCGGACGGGGCGGCTGGCCAGGCGGGGGGCTGACCCCCCCACCTCCCTCCCGGACGAGGCGGCTGGCCGGGCAGAGGGGCTCCTCACTTCCCGGTAGGGGCGGCCGGGCAGAGGTGCCCCTCACCTCCCGGACGGGGCGGCTGGCCGGGCGGGGGGCTGACCCCCCCACCTCCCTCCCAGACGAGGAGGGAGGACGCTCCTCACTTCTCAGACGGGGTGGCTGCCGGGCGGAGGGGCTCCTCACTTCTCAGACGGGGCGGTTGCCAGGCAGAGGGTCTCCTCACTTCTCAGACAGGGCGGCCGGGCAGAGACACTCCTCACATCCCGGACGGGGCGGCAGGGCAGAGGTGCTCCCCACATCTCAGACGATGGGCGGCCGGGCAGAGACGCTCCTCACTTCCCAGATGTGATGGCGGCCGGGAAGAGGCGCTCCTCACTTCCTAGATGGGATGGCGGCCGGGCAGAGACGCTCCTCACTTTCCAGACTGGGCAGCCAGGCAGAGGGGCTCCTCACATCCCAGACGATGGGCAGTCAGGCGGAGACGCTCCTCACTTCCCAGACGGGGTGGCTGCCAGGCAGAGGCTGCAATCTCGGCACTTAGGGAGGCCAAGGCAGGCGGCTGGGAGGTGGTTGTAGCGAACCGAGATCACGCCACTGCACTCCAGCCTGGGCGCCATTGAGCACTGAGTTAACGAGACTCCATCTGCAATCCCGGCACCTCGGGAGGCCGAGGCTGGCGGATCACTCGCGGTTAGGAGCTGGAGACCAGCCCAGCCGACACATCGAAACCCCGTCTCCACCAAAAAAAAATACGAAAACCAGTCAGGCGTGGCGGCGCACGCCTGCAATCGCAGGCACTCGGCAGGCTGAGGCAGGAGAATCGGGCAGGGAGGTTGCAGTGAGCTGAGATGGCAGCAGTACCGTCCAGCTTCGGCTCGGCATCAGAGGGAGACCGTGGAAAGAGGGGAGAGGGGAGAGGGGGGAGGGGGGAGGGGAGAGGGGGGAGGGGAGAGGGGAGAGGGGAGAGGGAGCTCTATCTACCACACAGTCCTTCTCTGAATATATCCACATTTTCATTTTATATTGGCCTTGGCTTTCAGATTTATCTGTCCCAGAATTACAAAGGCAGAGACCCAGGGCTAAGAACCTGTCATGGACACCTTTGAATTCCTCATGGCACCTTGAGAATGCCCACAGTACATGTTTTTAACATGAAGGAGCTGGGTGCCATGGCTCACACCTGTAATCTCAGCACTTTGGGAGGCCAAGGCAGGCAGATCACCTGAGGTCAGCAGTTTGAGACCAGCCTGGCCAAGATAGTGAAACCCGATCTCTACTAAAAATACAAAAATTAGCCGGGCATGGTGGTGGGAGCCTATAGTCCCAACCTAGGAGGCTGAGGCAGGAGAATCATTTGAACCTGGGAGGCAGAGGTTACAGTGAGCTGAGATCACACCACGGCACTCCAGCCTGGGCAACAGTGAGACTCCACCCCAGAAACAAACCAAACCAACAACAACAACAAAACATGAAGGGAAAACTCCTTATCTCTGAAGGGCTTTTTTTCTTATTGTTTGTTTTTGTTTTCCGAAGCCATATACAGATATCTTTAGTGATGATCGACAAACACGGAAGCCTCCAGAATTTTTTTTTTCTTTTTTTGATATGGAGTCTCACTCTGTCGTCCAGGCTGGAGTGCAGTGGCGCGATCTCAGCTCACTGCAACCTCCCCCTCCCAAGTTCAAGCAATTCTTCTCTGAAATTAATTTTTCACATGCTGTTATCACTCATCTATTAATCATTCCCAGTGAGATGCTTGTATGTACTGTCACTGACACTAAAAAGTGATACATATTGTTAAAAATGAAATATCACTCTTTTCATTATTCTCTGTATAGGCCTCAGCTGCCTAGTGACCTACTAATGTTAGAATTAAATGACCCTGTCATCTTTTCCAGATAAATGCGGTACGTGCAATAGTTCCTAATAAGAGCAACAATGAAATTATCCTGGTTTTGCAGCACTTTGATAACTGTGTGGACAAAACAGTACAAGCATTCATGGAAGGTAATCCTGACTTAGTTTTAAAAATAAATTTATATTTGCTCAAATAGAATTTGCTTCAGACTTTTATAACATTCAGCAATCCAGTGATTCATAGATGATATAGCAGACCCCATGAAAGCATAACATACCATGACATTTGACGATACCTCTTTCAGCTGAAATAAGCTATGTGGTGTCTATAATAAGAGACAAGCTGAGAAAACTCCATTGTTTCACGCTAAATGTTCTCTAATGGTATTTAAGAGGAAATCATGTGGCCAGTGGTATAAGGGACTTGATTGGACTTGGGTTGAATAAGAATTTAAGAGACTCTTAATAACAAAGCAGTGATTCAGTGGCTCACCAACAGATGGCAAATTCAAGGACTCAGTATTGTCTTCCGGATTCTAATATCGTTAGTTTGGCTGTGGCAAGTGACTCAAATGTGTGGGTTTGAATTTCCTTATCTAATACGTAGAAGAATGGCAGGCTTAGTCAACCCTTCAGATTTATAACATTGAGAAGTGTTTTATGAACCTTGCTTCCATGTAACCTGTTGGAGAAAAACTATCTGAAGCTATTGTGTCTTTGAATAGCAACATCAGGTTAGGTCTCCCTGTTTTTATTTTCCTGAATCTGCCAACATAGGATGCACAAGTTTGAATGTTGTAAAGTTTTTCTTTATCTTCATCTTTTTAAAAAATAATTTAGTGTTTTGGTCTAGGGTAATGTGCAGCTGTCTCCAAAACAACATAGCCAAGGTGGGTGTGTAACTGGAGGGGAAGGGATGGCACACTTGGCTAAAACCAGTGTGCCATCCCCTTTGTATTTGGTCTAAGATGTATGGATAAGAGAATCTTCAAAATGGCCCAGCTACATTAGTCTCTTCTTAGAAGAACTTACTGAGGAAATTACTCGGAGAGGAGGGGTCTAAGTAGGCAGGTATTCCAAAAGGGAAGCATGGCATGATTATCTCATTACATTACTTTAGACCTGATCCTTAACTTTAACTTTTCTGTTAGGAGCTTTGTAAATTCTCCAGCAATTACAAAATGGGAGGACGCTGACTCCTGCTTGACTACTGTGTGTGTGGTAGGAGACAAAATCTGTAATTGGTTTCTCTTACAGGTAGTGCCAGTGAAGTACTCAAAGAATGGACAGTAACAGGCAAGAAAAAGGTAAAATGAATTACATTTAAAAGCATGATGATGTGTATATTATTTTTAAAAATTTAGGCTCTGCAAAAATATTTGAAAGAAAAGGTTCACATACATATCTTCTGTTTACCTGGTTAAAAAACATCTTTGGCCAGGTGCAGGGGCTCACACCTGTAATCCCAGCATTTTGGGAGGCCAAGGCAGGTGGATCACTTGAGGTCAGTGGTTCAAGACTAGCCTGGCCAACATGGTGAAGTCCCGTCTCTACTAAAAAAATAGAAAAAATTAGCCAGGTGTGGTGGCACGTGCCTGTAATCCCAGTTACTCAGGAGGGTGAGGCAGGAGAATAACTTGAACCCAGGAGGCAGAGGTTGCAGTGAGCCGAGATTGGGCCACTGCATTCCAGCCTGGGTGACAGAGTGAGACTCCATCTCAAAAAAAAAAAAAAATTCTTTGACCTTGAAACATAGCTGTGTCTCACAGAGTACCACACAGTCCTCTCCGTGTGATTTAAGGCAGGAAACAGAATGACTTTGCCATGGTGCAGTTATTAAACGGGTGAAAAAGACAGCAAATCAAGGAAAGCAAGAGAAAGCGATCTAATTGAGTGGTTTTCAACCATATTCATACCATAAATCAGTTAAAACAGTTCAGATTTTTGGTCGGACAACTGGGTTGTAGTCCTGATATTAATGAGCTTTGACATAAAGCTGTTAGGTGCTGGCCAGGCACGGTGACTCATGCCTGTAATCCCAGCACTTTGGGAGGCTGAGGTGGGAGGATCACTTGCGCCCAGGAGTTCAAGCCCGGGCAACATGATGAGACCTGATCTCAAAAAAAAGGCTATTAGGTGCCTTGCAGAGGGGTCTGATGTTCCACTTTGGGAGGTAGAAGGCACTCAGGCTATGGGATCAGTCAGAACTGGATTCCTACCCTGTTCCACTATCTACTGGCATTGTGACTGATATTGCTTAACATTTGTGCCTTAGTTTGCTCATCTCTAAAATAGAAAAATAGTTCTAATAAATACAAATACATAATACAACGCCTAACATATTAGTTCTCGTTCCTTTCTCCTTATTTACTTAAAATCAGATGCTTTTCCCAAAGGATACCAGCTGGTCTCAAAATTCTTCCCACAGCTCTGCACTGTAAAGGTAACCCCTTTAGGAAATGCTTGAAGTATGGATTTTCATCAGGTATCTCTGTGAAATCTGTTTGGGGTGTTCTTTTCTTTATTAAGTCAGTGCTGGAGTTCTGAAATGCTTTCATCATGACTCTTACATCACTTTTTAGGAGTCCTGTCAGGTCTTGAACAAAAACCAGGCTTGGCCTCAGTGACGCTTGAGAATTTTTTCCAAGGGTCACCTAATACTACACAGATTCTCCTGAAGCTCTTCATACCTGTAGTTTTGAATATTTGTTTAACTTCTTCCCGCTGCTTTCAACCTGTTACATAGATAACTGTGAGTGTCCTGGAAAACACCAGTTTCTTTTTTTTCTTTTTTCTTTCTTTTTTTTTTTTTTTTTGAGATGGAGTTTTGCTCTGTCGCCCAGGCTGGAGTGCCGTGGCGCGATCTTGGCTCACTGCAGCCTCCGCCTCCTGGGTTCAAGCAATTCTCATGCCTCAGCCTCCTACGTAGGGCGGGACTACAGGTGCATGCCACTGCACCTGGCTAATATTTGTATTTTTTAGTAGAGACAGGGTTTCACCATGTTGGCTAGGCTGGTGTCGAATGCCTGACCCCAAGTGATCTGCCCACCTTGGCCTCCCAAAGTGCTGGAATTACAGGCATGAGCCACTGCACCCAGCTAACACCAGTTTCTTAATTTATTAGCCCAGAATTATAAGTTACTAGTGATATAAGATGTGCATGGAGCTGGAAGAGGATGTGTGTTAGAGACACAGACATTCCTTAAAATTTGGAGAAAGAAATATGGCTTCAGTTTAGCAGTCCCAAATGCACAAATCCAGTCCAGTCCACTTAACTGTTGGGATTAGTCCAATAGGATGTGACTCTGAGTGGGATAGTTATGATATACATGACCCAATGATATGAAAACTTAGCCAGTTCACATGGGGGAAAGTAAGAAAAAGAAAGATGAGGCCGGGCACGGTGGTTCACGCCTGTAATTCCAGCATTTTGGGAGGTCGAGGCAGGTGGATCACTGGAGGTCAGGGGATTGAGACCAGCCTGGCCAACATGGTGAAACCCTATCTCTACTAAAAATACAAAAAAATTAGCTGGGTGTGGTGGCACATGCCTGTAATCCCAGCTACTCGGGAGGCCAAGGCAGGAGAATTGCTTGAACCTGGGAGGTGGAGGTTGCAGTGAGCCAAGATCGCACCATTGCACTCCAGCCTGGGCAACAAGAGCGAAACTCCGTCTCTTAAAAAAAAAAAAAAAGAAAGAAAGAAAGAAAGAAAGATGAGAGCTGTTAAGGCGAAAAGTTTATCTAGAGTTCAGTCATGTTTCTGCTGGAGAGGGCCACAGAAAGGACTTGGGGAAAAATTGATTCAGTTATTATCAGCCTAGCCTTAGGAATAGAATTAGGTGTTGCCAGTGGAGCTACGAGTTTGACAAAACAAAAGGTAAAGGACTTTTGTTTGTTTATTTTAACTTTACTATTTGCCTATGCAATATACTCACATGGCTCAAAATTCAAAAGTACAAGAGTTAATACACTGAAACATGTTTTTTTTTTTATTTTTTTATTTGAGATGGAGTGTCACTCTGTTGCCCAGGCTGGAGTGCAGTGGTGCAAGCTCAGCTCACTGCACCCTCCACCTCCCAGATTTAAGTGATTCTCCTGCCTCAGCCTCCCGAGTAGGTGGGATTACAGGCATGTGCCATCACATCTGGCTGATTTTTGTATTTTTTATTAGAGATGGGGTTTCGTCATATTGGCCAGGCTGGTCTCAAACTCCTGACCTCAGGTGATCCACCTGCCTTGGCCTCCCAAAGTGTTGGGATTACAGGCGTGAGCCACTGCACCCACCCAATACACTGAAACATCTTTATCCCATCCCTGTTCCCCAGCCATTTGGTTCTCCACCCCCAAGGCAAACAGTATTTTCAATTTCTTATATATCTTTCAAGATATTTTATGCATATATAAGTAAATAAGATCATTCTCCTCTTTGCCTGCTTCCTTTTTTCATGTAATATATCTTGGAGCTTATTCCATGTCTCAATATATAAAGAGCTTTCTTGTTTTTATGGATACATAGTCATCCTACTGTTTAGATATGCCACAATTTATTTAAGCAGTCGCCTATTGATCAACATTTGGGTTGTTTCTAATCCTGTGCTGTTAATAGTGATACTGCAATGAATAACCTTGTGTATATATAGAAATCACTTTGCATATGTGTTATTCTCATCTTGAATAAATTCCTAGAAGTAGGATTGCTAGTCAAAGAGTATGTGCATTTGTAATTTTGATAAGCATTACTAGATTGTCGTGGAGAGTACCACTTTGAACTCCCAGAAGTAATACATGAAAATGGCTGTTTCTCTATACCCTCAACCTTTATCAATTCTACAGTGTTAACATACTTTTTGACCTTTGCTAATCTAATAGATGAAAAATGATAATTGCAGTGCAGTTTTAATTTATATATCTCTTATTAGACTGAGGTTGCATATCATTCTATGCTTATAGCTTATACTATTTTTTTCTATGGGATTATTTTGCTTTTTCTGAGAACTCTGTATATATTTAGCTCTTTGACTATAAGCTGCACATATTTTTTTCACATTTTGTAATTTATCTTTTGATTTTGTTGAAGGTGGGTTTTGTCATGAAGAAATGTTTTATATTTATGTGTTTGAGTTTATCTAAAGGATAGGATTTCACATAGTAAAATTTTATTTTAGGCAATAGTTCAGCATATGTGAAAATATTAAATTTCTGAAAGAACATACAAGAAATTGGTAACATTGGTTACCTTTGGGTAGCTAGAGTTACCTCTCTAGGTTGTGGGGGAATCTTTTTTTTCTTTTCTTTTCTTTTTCAAATTTTTAATAACTTTAGAACAAAAAGAAGAAAAACAAACCGAAACCTGCCGCAGAACCAAGTAACAGCATCCCAGATTCCAGTAAATCAGTTTCCATTCAAGAGGAACAGTCTGCGCCTTCCTCAGAGAAAGGTGGTATGAATGGCTACCATGTCAATGGTGCCATCAATGACACTGAGTCTGTGGACTCACTCAGTGAAGGTTTGGAGACACTTTCAATAGATGCCAGAGAATTGGAGGATCCCGAGTCTGCCATGCTAGATACGCTGGATAGAACAGGTGAGTTTATTAACAGATTTTGAAAAAGTTGCATTCAGTTGAAAAACAGGGTTCTCCTCATTGAGAAAGCGATCAATTAAATCTAGTTAGTCTTTTTTTATCCAGTGCTTGCTGATTAGTCTTTTTACTTTTTAGTTTTTGTTACTTTTTGTCTGAGTCACATTTTATAATTATCAAAGGCCTAGAAAAAAATACAGTTCTTTTTTTTTTGAGATGGAATCTCGCTGTGTCGCCCAGGCTGAAGTGCAGTGGCGCAATTTCAGCTCACTGCAAGCTCCACCTCCTGGGTTCACGCCATTCTCATGCCTCAGCCTCCTGAGTAGCTGGTACTACAAGGCACCCGCCACCACGCCTGGCTAATCTTTTGTATTTTTTTTAGTAGAGATGGGGCTTCACCGTGTTAGCCAGGATAGTCTTGATCTCCTGACCTCATGATCCACCCGCCTCAGCCACCCAAAGTGCTGGGATTACAGGCGTTGCCCACCGCGCCTGGCTGAAAAAATACAATTCTTGTTCCATTATATTTTAACTCTTGTCTAAATCAGTTTTGTGGAAATCATCTAACTTGAACCCTAGTGTTCCATTATTGGAACGCTGAGCATGTGGGAGTTATTCATATCCTACTGCTCAAGGTCATCGCCAAGATCTAATTTTTCCACTCATGCAAAAATTAAAAAAATTGCAGCCTCCAGCATAAATGGGTTAATAGCAGAGAAATACCTCAGTATTTAGAGACTACAGAAGGTGACTTTAAGTTGTTTTTTAAAAATTGTGGAGTTATTCAGGAAGATGATGATGTTGATATTATTATTTTAAGACCCAACATAGTGAGAAATATAATAATGATAATTTCAGCTTTTGTGAGAACTAGGCTGTTGGTTTTTATAGTCCCACATTTGTTTTCTAGTGAAGAATTAAGATTAGTGTTAGTTGTAAATTCACATATCTTGTACCTTTCTTTGTTAACCAGTTTTTTGAGGGTAAGATACTGGAAATTTCTCTTTTAAAACATTACTTGTTAATCCAATTCCCCTGCCCTGCTGCTCCTGGCTTTAGAAGTGTAATGCCAATGTAAGATTTATGGTGTGCTGTTTAGGTGTTCTTTTATTGATTAGTATACACACATACACAAAAAAAGACTTAGAGAAAAACATTGCACTGACTCAAACCAACAATAGCCAGTGGTTTCCATTTTTTTCTGAACTAGCTTTCCTCTCATTTCCTAACTCTTCCTAACTTATTACACTTCTATCCCCTAGAGCGTTGTTGTTTGTTTGTTTGTTTGTTTTGAGAGACCTGGTCTCTCTCTGTTGCCCAAGCTGGTCTTAAACTCCTGTGCTCAAGTGATCCTTCTGCCTCAGCTTCCTGAATAGCTGGGATTACTGGCGTGAGCCACCATGCCTGGCCCCTAGAGCTTTTTAAATTCTTCTTTCCTCGAGAGAGTTTAAAACTCTTTTTTTCTTAACATGGAGGCTTGCAGAAGTTGGTGATACTGACTTTCTTTGATTCCTTGTGCCAGACTTACATAGAAACTACCAAGCTACAAAGAAGCCACAGAGCCACAGGGATTGAGCTCCCTATCTAAAGATGTGTTGCCACAGACTCTTCTCTTCATTCCGGACGCCACTTAAGACTAAGCCCGAAGCTGCCAATAGCCATACCCAGCTGATTCTGATCTTTGTTCTATTGTTTCAGTTGATTTTGTTTACAGTCTTTTAAGAGGCATGGTTTTGCCTCAAACATTTTTACCTGTTTTCTTTGTGTACTTAAGAATGACTGGTTTACTCCTAAATTGTGCTCTAAAGTACAGTCTTCTTTCTTGGACAGGATCCATGCTGCAGAATGGTGTCTCTGATTTTGAGACCAAGTCTTTGACTATGCACTCTATTCACAATTCTCAACAACCCAGGAATGCTGCCAAATCTCTCTCAAGACCTACCACAGAAACTCAGTTTTCAAATATGGGGATGGAAGATGTTCCCCTCTCCACCAGTAAAAAGCTAAGTAAGTCAGAGGCCCACCTGTGAGAGAAAATGAAAAATCTGTGTTTTTGGCTGAAGAGGGCAAATTATCTCTGTTGCCATAAATAAGGTTTCAGAAGGGCATCAGTTAATATTTTTCCATTTTCCAGACAGTGACTGACTACTCAGCCCTTCCCCTAACCTTTGTGTACACAGTTGGAGTCTGAAAGTAGTTTAAATGCTGTATAATCTACTTACGACGACAAGTTTTGTGAATTAAAGTCAAACTCTACTGCCAGAATGACTTACCTGCTAACATTAACCTGTTTCTTTATTTGCTTTATTGCAACGTTTTGGTGCTATTTCTTTCATTTTTATCTTCTGGTTGACCCAACAAGTAAAAGCTCTACCTTCTCTGACATTGACTTTTTTTTTCCCCCCCCCCGAGAGTGAGTCTCACTTTGTCCCCCAGGCTGGAGTGCAGTGGCGCAGTCTTGGCTCACTGCAAGCTCCGCCTCCCGGGTTCATGCCATTCTCCTGCCTCAGCCTACCGAGTAGCTGGGACTATAGGCGAGTGCCACCATGCCCGGCTATTTTTTTGTATTTTTAGTAGAGATGGGGTTTCGCCGTGTTAGCCAGGATGGTCTCGATCTCCTGACCTCGTGATCCGCCTGTCTCGGCCTCCCAAAGTGCTGGAATTACAGGCGTGAGCCACTGCGCCCAGCCAACATTGACATTTTAAAGAAATATTTTCACTCCTCTTCATAACTTCATGCTCTTACTGAGCTAGAGTCCTCTGACAGACTCTAGCTTAGAAAAAGTAAGGTCATTTTCTCTTAAGTATGTGGCATTGACTGGTGATAGCTCTTTGCTTAAAAAAAAAAGAAAACTACAATAATCATTTAAACAAACAGCCAGTAATTCAGCAGACAGAGATAATAGCCTGTGTTTCCTATATCTGAGTTTCATACATCTAAGCATGGTGGTCCACTCCACTAAACAAATGAAACATAGAAATATAAAGGACACTTGTAATCAGTAGCTCTTTATGGAATTATTTATTACACATGAGCCAAATTTTAATTAGGTAAGCTCCCCTTTTTCATTGTTCTGGTAGCCCTCAGCCTGTTGCAGATCAGCAGGTTTGAGACTATCCAATCAAGCCAAAAATATACATACATATATATATATATATATATATATATATATATGCGCACAAGGCTTGAAAGCTTTTAGGTGGATTCTAAAAAATAAAATCAAGTTGAGATGAGGAATAATTTAAATTAAAAAATTGGAAATGCATATCTTGGCATAGTTACAAACTTTTTAGATCCATGTTTCCAGCAATCAATTATATATGTAATTTGGGGATTGGTGAATATAGAAAGGTAAATAGAACTCTTGGAAATTGGTTAAAATGTGTTGAGTAGGTAAATGCAGTCCATCCTTTTCTACAAAGCTGGCTTCCTCATATATACAGTGCTTTGAAGTGTACTATACAGACAGAACATTTTAATTTTGTAATGTCCACATGGTGAATTATATTCTATTAAATCCTGTAACTTAGGGAATTTTGAAAATTTGGTACCTTTTTTAAAGTCTTTTTTCTCTGTGTGTTTCATTTCATTTTGGATAGTTTGTAAAACTGCTGTCTTCAACTGTATTCATCTTTTGTTAACAGTTTCTATTCTGCTGTTAATTCTATGCAGTATATTTGTCGTCTCTGGCATTGTTTTATTTGTCTCTAGAAGTTCAACTGGGGTCTTTTAAGATATCTTCCATATCTCTTCTTACCATGCTTATGCTTTCCTCTACCTTCTTGAACATATGGTATCTATTTTTTTTTTTTATTTTTTGAGATGGAGTTTCACTCTTGTCGCCCAGGCTGGAGTGCAATGGTGTGATTTCAGCTCACTGAAACCTCTGCCTCCCAGTGATTCTCCTGCCTCAGCCTCCCGAGTAGCTGGGATTACAGGTGCGTGCCACCACACCCAGCTAATTTTGTATTTTTAGTAGAGACAGGGTTTCACCATGCTGGCCAGGCTGGTCTTGAACTCCTGGCCTCAGGTGATCCACCCATCTTGGCCTCCCAAAGTGCTGGGATTACAGGCATGAGCCACCACACCTGGCCCTATATTGTCTAATTATAATAGCTGTTTGATGTCCTTTTCTACTCAATTCTATCATCTGTGTCATTTCCGCATCTGCCTCTGTGATTGATTTTTTCTCTTACTTATAGGTCATATTTTTCTGTTTCTTTTAAGCTTTTTTAGGTGGGACTAGAGCAGCCTTTAGTCTAGAAATAATTTTGCCCTGTTGCTGAGGCAGTATCCTTCCAACTACTCTGCCTGCCATATATTTTGAGGTTTTTCCACTCTGGCTGGTGTGAGCACAAACTGTCCCTGGCCTGGTGAGCTCTGGGGATTGTTCTGCCTGGTTTTTTTGTTTTGTTGTTTTTTGGTGGTTCTTTGGTTTTTTTTTTTTTTTTTTTGCCTGTTGTCTTTCCAGTCTTGGGTAGTTTCTTTTTACTCATGCACTGGTCCACACTCAGAATCCTCTGTGGATCTCCGTGCAGCTCTCTCATGTGTGTAGCTCTTTCCTCACCAATACTCTGCCCCAGAATTTCAGCCATCTTGGCCTTTCCAAATTCCCAACTTTGTCCCTTCAATTCAGGGGGTCCAACAGGCTGTTGAGGATTTCTCCTCCCTGCATTGTAGCCTAGAAACTACTGAGGCAGCAAGTTGGGGCAATCATAGGCCTCACTTCATTTGTTTCTGTTGTCTCGGGAAAAGTACTACCTGTTACACATTGTCTGAAAACCATTGTTTCATATATTTTGTCTTTGTATGTTTTTAGTTGTTTAAGATAGAAGAATAAATCCAATTATTATTATTCCATCTTGACCAGGATCCTTTTTTTCCCAAAAATCTATAAAAACATGTTTTTCTCATTGGGGAAGGTGGTTATTTAGGAAAGATTCTTAGTCTACATGACATTTGGCGTTGGTGTTCAGATCCGACTTTCAAGTTACCTATATAATTATTCTTTTTTTTTTATTTAATATTTCGGTTTTTTTCCCCAAGGTTCCAATATTGAAAAATCTGTAAAAGACCTCCAGCGCTGCACGGTGTCTCTTGCACGGTATCGAGTTGTAGTTAAAGAAGAGATGGATGCCTCCATTAAGAAAATGAAACAAGCCTTTGCTGAATTGGAGAGCTGGTAAGTTAAGCTGCATTTGATATCAGTAGCATAAAAATGATCATATATAAATATAAAGATGGTCAGCCATTCCCCAAGTTCTTTCATTCATGACTAACTACATAGTAGGAGAGACTTATAAATCCTATGGTATATTTAGCTTTCTGCTTTGTTCTATTTCTCTTGGTCACAGTGTGAGAATGGTACAGATAACTCAAAATGCTCTAGAAATGAGCTGGAGTTTAATATTGTTTGGAAAGGGACACATAATTATAGAGTAGATCATATACTCTAAAGTCTCCTTTTAGGCCGGTGCGGTGGCTCAAGCCTGTAATCCCAGTACTTTGGGAGGCCGAGGCGGGCGGATCATGAGGTCAGGAGATCAAGACCATCCTAGCTAACACGGTGAAAACCCGTCTCTACTAAAAATACAAAAAATTAGCTGGGTGTGGTGGCATGCGCCTGTAGTCCTAGCTACTCGGGAGGCTGAGGCAGGAGAATGGCGTGAACCCGGGAGGCAGAGCTTGCAGTGAGCCAAGATCTCGCCACTGCACTCCAGACTGGGCGACAGAGCGAAACTCTGTCTCAAAAAAAGAAAAAAAAAAAAAAGTCTCCTTTTAAACTAAGATCCTATAACAAATGACATGATGTATGTTTTTGAACAAAATTATAAAGTAGAAAAAATCTGTCTTTGCTTTCCTACCTTCTTCCATCCTTTTTAATGTATGCCACTCCAATAAAGTGCCCTTTTATTAATTATTATTATTATTGTTGTTTTTTGAGACAGGGTCTTACTCTGTCTGTCACCCAGGCTGGAATGCTATGGCACGATCACATCTCACTGTAGCCTCAGCCTCCTGGGCTCCAGCAATCCTCCCACCTCAGCCTCCCAAGTAGCTGGTACTACAGGCATGTACCACCACACCTGGCTCATTTTTTAATTTTTAAATATTTTGTAGAAATGTGGTCTCACTGTGTTGCCCAGGCCAGTCTTGAACTACTGGGCTCAAGTGATCTGCCTGAAGCTGGGTAATTTATAATGAATAGAGATTTATTTTTTACAGTTTTGGAGTCTGAGAAGTTCAAGGTCAAGGGGCCCACATCTTGGCAAGGACCTTGCTGTGTCATTCCATGGCAGATGGCAGAAGGGCAAGGGAGCATGCATGGGAGAGCCAGAGAGGGCCAAACTCAATTTTCTAATGAACCCACTCTCTCAATAACAAAATTAATTCATTTGTGGGACTCTCCCCTCATGACCTAATCATCTCTTAAAGGTCCCACCTCTCACCACTGTAGCACTGAGGATTAAGTTTCCAACACACGAGCTTTGGGGATCACATTCAAACCATAGCAATATTCTGATGTTTCCTGGAACACTGAAGCTGTTTTAACTGTTAGATATTAAGGTGTTAACTGATATTTGTTTTTTTGTTTTGTTTTGTTTGTTTTTTGAGACGGAGTCTCTGTCACCTAGGCTGGAGTGGAGTGGCCCAATCTTGGCTCACTGCAACCTCCACCTCCCAGGTTCCAGCCATTCTCCTGCCTCAGCCTCCCGGAGTAGCTGGGACTACAGACATGTGCCACCATGCCTGGCTAATTTTTTGTGTGTTTTTAGTAGAGACGGGGTTTCACCATGTTGGCCAGGCCAGTCTCGAACTCCTGACCTCAGGTGATCTGCCCATCTCTGCCTCCCAAAGTGCTGGGATTACAGGAGTGAGCCACCGTGCCCAGCTGGTGTTAACAGATGTTTAAATTCTAGCTCCTTTGTGGGAGGTATTTTATAAGGGATTTTTTGAAACTAGAAAAGACTTAAGGACCATATTAAAATGACAGGAAGACAAGCAGCTAGGGTGATGTTTTGAGACTTAGAACTTGTTCATTATACTTATTTTTAGTAACTGTCTAGATCTGAAATATGACAGGAAGTGTTCATGAAAAGAACAAACCATACATGCTTTCTTGCTGCCTGTAGACTGTTCCCTCAGGTTATACCTAACTGTGTCTCTGTTCACAAATTTAGTCTAGTCACTTTTGCCACAACATATAAGAGAGAGAGGAGAGGGTAGGTCCCCTCAGTCCTCCTGGTCTCTGGAATTGCAGAGGAGTAGTTAATCAAAATGAAATAATGCCTCCAAAAAGTTAAATCATCAGAACCAAAACTTACTTTGGGGCTAGATAATTCATCTTAGTGTACCCATGCCTTGTCCTGAACTCTAAGTTTTACTTTTCAGGTTTTATGGCTAGGAATTTAATGTCATGTCTTCTGTTTTTCTTTGTTTGTTTGAGACAGGGTCTGGCTCTGTCACCCAGGCTGGAGTGCGGTGGCACAGTCGTGGCTCACTGCAACCTCCACCTCCTGGGCTCAAGCCATCCTCCCACCCTCAGCCTCCCTAGTCCCCTAGCTGGGACTACAAGCATGTGCCACCACACCTGGCTAATTTTTTAATTTTTTGTAGAGATGAGGTTTCACCATATTGCCCAGGCTGGTCTCCAATTCCTGGGCCCAAGCAATCCTCTCATCTAGGCCTCCCAAAGTGCTGGGATTACAGCCATGAGCCACTGCGCCTGGCTGTCTTCTGTTTTTCTTGACACATATTTTTGCTCCTGCCAGATTACTCATTGTCTCAAAACTTAACATTCACATTTCCTCTTCCATCTACTAGTTAATGCCACTTTCCCAGCCTGAAAATGTTCTCCTATTCCTCTGTATTTATCTAAATCCCACCATTTCTCCAAACTTTCCTTAAATTAAGGTCTAACTTCTGGAAATTATTTTAGGTAACTGATTTTTCCCCTTTCTGAACCTCTAGGAGGAAGCACCATGCCCTTTGCACTGCATTCTTGTCATATAAGATATTGTTGGCTTGTTTAGAAAATAAAGAGCTGGCTGGGCACAGTGGCTCATGCCTGAATCCCAGCACTTTGGGAGGCCAAGGTGGGCAGATCACAAGGTCAAGAGTTCAAGACCAGCTTGGCCAACATGGTGAAACCCCACCTCTACTAAACATTCAAAAATTAGCTGGGCGTGGTGGCATGCACCTGTAATCCCAGCTACTAGGGAGGCTGAAGCAGGAGAATTGCTTGAACCCAGGAGGTGGAGGTTGCAGTGAGCTGAGATCGTGCCATTGTACTCCAGCCTGGGCGATAGGGCGAGACTCCATCTCAAAAAACAAAGAAAAAAGAGCCGGGAGCGGTGGCTCATGCCTGTAATCCCAGCGCTTTGGGAGGCCGAGGCGGGTGGATCACGAGGTCAGGAGATGGATACCATCCTGGCTAACAAGGTGAAACCCCGTCTCTACTAAAAATACAAAAAGTTAGCCGGGCATGGTGGCGGGCGCCTGTAGTCCCAGCTACTCGGGAGGCTGAGGCAGGAGAATGGCGTGATCCCGGGAGGAGGAGCTTGCAGTGAGCCAAGATCGCGCCACTGCACTCCATCCTGGGCGACAGAGCAAGACTCCATCTCAAAAAAAAAAAAGAAAAAAGAGCTAAGTGTAGTAGGTCATCACAACTTTGCTTTGATAAGCCTCTGGTCTCCATGATTGTTCAGCTTACTGATTACTTAGTCACAGGATCTGATTCCATTCGGAACAAGCTTGAACCAGGAGGAAACGCAGTTCCGGGAGAGAGATTTGTGAATTCCTGCTGACTGGGAACCGAGCCAGGAGGAGCCTCCTTCAATAAATGACAAATGACATGGTTTCCTACCTGGGAACTGTGTATTTAGGATTGATTAGCTGACGTAACAACCAGGTCAATTTAACTTGAGGAAAGAGATTACCTGCCCTTTCCTGCTAGTATAAAGCCCTTTGCTCTGGTTGATTGAGTTTATAAACCACCTTATTTCAATGTTCTTGTAGCCGCTACTTCAAGACATAATTGGCAAGTGAGCTAACTCCATTTGGCACCAAACCAGAGCTTGGAGTTAATGTCACTTAGAAAGACATTTCTGTGTTGGTTATAGCATTAAAAAAAAAGCAAAGAGTTCTAACAGATTTGCCCCAGTAAAAGTACATTACCCCTGACAAGGCACTAGGGAAATTATACAGATAACTCCTTTCACTTTGATGCCGAACAAAAACTGACACACCTATAGAAAGGTAAACTCAGAAGCATTCTAATGTATAAAACTTAAAATTTCTTCTTATTGGTGACTTAGCAATAATCATCTCTAGACCCAAGTTTACTTTTCTTGTTAATTAGTAATATTTGTCTGCTTTTCATTGTTGGAGCTGTTAGTTGACTTAAGTTTAAGGATATTAAGGAGGCAGGATATGGAGTGGAACATGAAGCTAGAATATATAAACTCCTTTGGAAGATTGTCATATAATGTGTTGATGAAAAATGCCAACAGGATACACACTCAGCTTCTCTTTTAAATAAAAAGTTTCCATTTTATGAAAGTCAAAAGGTATTTTTTAAAAGGAGAAATGGGTAAGAGAAAAAGATTATCAAGAAATTTGAGATTATATATCACAGAAAGTCATGTAAGTTTATGGTTAAGGTTTTGAAATTTTTCCTGATTCCTCTATGTCCTTTTATTGGCGCGTTTTGTTTTTTTTTTTCCTGTTTCTTTTCTTTCTTTCTTTCTTTTTTTTTTTTTTTTAAGACAGGGTCTCTGTTGCCCATACTGGAGTGTAGTAGCGCCATCATGTCTCACTACAGCCTCCCAGGCTCAAGGGATCCTCCCACCTCAGCCTCTTGAGTAGCTGGGACTACAAGGCGGGTGCAACCATGCCCAGCTAATTTTTCTATCTTTTGTAGAGATGGGGTTTTGCCACATTGCCCAGGCTGGTTTTGAACTCCTGGGCTCAAGCGGTCCTCCTGCTTCAGCCTCCCAGAGTGCTGGGATTACAGGTGTGAGCCACCTCGCCCAGCTCAGAGCTTTTTTTTTTTTAACGTTAAATCAAGCTTAGTCTTACCGAAGGCTTTTAAGTCCTTACATTTAAAGGCCACATATAGATGCTGAAAACTTAGGAATCATTTTATGAACCAAACTACCTGCAAAATATTATCTCCAAAAATATCTAAAATGTGTAGAAATAAAGGAATGTGCTAATGTAATATGTATTATCAAAAATGTACATAGCACTGTAGTTCTAAATCATTCTTTGGTTTTTGAAGCTTAGTTTGTTGATATCTTGTTTCTACTAGTACTTGACACCATGGTTCTTGATTTTTTTTATTTAAAATTTAACTCTAACCATCTGTGAAAATAATTACAGGTTGAGTATCCCTTATCTGAAATGCTTAGGACTAGAAATGTTTTAGGTTTTTTATTTTTATTTTTTTCAGATTTTGGAATGTCTGCAGAAACTAGTTGAGCATCCCTAATCTAAAAATTCAAAATCCAAACTGCTCCAATGAGTATTTTCTTTCAGTGTCATGTCAGTGCTCAAAAAAGTACAGCTTTTGAAGCATTTTGGATTAGGAATGCTCAACCAGTAATAACATATGAAGAATATTTTACTGAACATGTTCAGTTATATTATTGGATTTTTTAAATCCTGATTTCTTTTCCACAAAGTAGGTATTGTTAATTCTGTTTTACTGAAAATAAATGTATGTCTTAGGTTAAGCAGTTTGCCTAAGTTGCAGATCCAATATTTGAATGTATATATTCAGACTCATTAACCTATGATTTTCATCTCATACCTCATTGATGGCTCACTTCCCCACTAAAGCTTGGCAAGGCTAGAGACTGTTGGTACATGTCATATTACAGACAGTTCCCTACTTATGATGGTTCAACTTAATAATTTTCCAACTTTATGATGGTATGAAAGTGATACACATTCAGCAGAAAGCATACTTTGTATACCCATACAACCATTTTGTTTTTCACTTTCAGTGTAGTGTTTAATAAATTACATCAGATATTCAACACTTCATTATAAAATAGGTGTTGTGTTAGATGACTTTGCCCAACTGCAGGCTAATATAAATGTTCTGAGCATGTTTAAGGTAGGCTAGGCTAAGCTTTGATGTTCAATAGGTTAGGTATATTAAATGCATTATCAACTTAAGATATTTTCAATTTGCACATGCCTGTAATCCCAGCACTTTGGGAGGCTGTATTCGTCTGTTCTCACACTGCTAATAAGACATACTCAAGACTGGGTAATTTATCAAGGAAAGAGGTTTAATTGACTCACACTTCTACGTGGCTGGGAAGGCCTCACAATCATGGCTGAAGGCAAAGGAGGAGCAAAGTCACATCTTACATGGTGGCAGCCAAGAGAGCTTGTGCAAGGGAACTCTCATTTATAAAACCATCAGCTCTTTTGAGACTTACTACTACAACAACAGTATGGGGGAACCACCCCTATGATTCAGTTATCTTCACCTGGCCCCACCCTTGACACTTGGCGATTATTACAGTTGAAGGTGAGATTTGGGTGGGGACACAGCCAAACCATATCAGAGGCCAAGGCAGGAGGATTACTTGAGTCCAGGAGTTCAAGACCAGCCTAGGCAACATAATGAGATCCCGTCTTTACAGAAAGTAACAAAATTAACTGGGTGCAATGACACGTGCCCATAGTCCAGCTACTCAAGAGGATTGCTTGAACCCAGGAAGTGGAGGCTGCAGTGGGCCATGATCGTGCCACTGTACTCCCACGCTGGGTGACAGAGCAAGACCCTGTCTCTTTAAAAAAAAAAAAAAAATTCGATTTACAGTGGGTTTATTGGGACATAACCCCATTGTAAGCTGAGGAGCATCTGTATTGTTTCCTCTTCAGCTTAAAGGCTATGTAACAGAGAAACCCCAATGTAGGAGAATTTAGGGACTAAGGAACTTAGTCATTATGAAACAGGTTAGGATGAGAAGCACCAGGATTTAGGCTGAGCCTATGAAAGTATTTTCTAAGTTCAATAAAGTAAAACTATAAGAATACTCCATCTGAATATTCAATGTTCTTTTGATTTTGTGATTCAGAAGGTCCTAAATCACTATTATTCTTAAGTCACAACTTGTAGTGCCTTGTGATTCTGGGATTCTTCAGGTCAGATCAGAGTAGCGGGAAAGGTTTTAAGATTAAAGGCAGGGACACTGTGGGGTGGGGTTAATTAGAAAATATTTCTTTGGGGAAATGAATCATTATCAAGCTATGTAAAAAGCATGGTATTTACACTGGCGGAAAGGTTGGGGTGGACCACTGCATTTCAGAGATATGAGCAGAGGCATAGAAGGGACACGTAGGGACCACACACAGTCTAGCTGTTGCTATGGGGCAATAGTGAAAGTAGCGAGGGATGAAGTCAGAGGCTGAGATATAATGAGAGCATTTGATGGAGGGATCTGAATTTTGTTTTCCCTTTTTTTAAAGATTTCATTATTCCCTCTTACTTTTACTATATTGCCCATAATTATAATCGTTTTATTAGATATAAGTAAAACTAAAAATTCTACCACCTTAACACATAAGTAATTTTTATTTTCTGTGTTCCCTTGTGTTCCTTATGTATATTCATACATATTCTTGAATAATTGTAATCGCAGTGAGAGTGTAATTTCAATGTGATCTTTTCACTTAAAATTAGTTTGATTCATCACTTCATAACTGCCTACATTGTGTTAGTGTGCATACATGTTTATTTAATAATTTATATACAATGAATCTGGAATGTATAATGATTTACCAGTTAATACGATTGCATTTTACTAAAGAGATATTCTGCTGAAACTGAGAAATCAAGATGAATACAGGAATTAAAATAATAATTGCTGCCACTATTTACTGAGCTCAATTACTAAGCTTTTATTATATGTCAGAAACTTTTATGTACAGTGCTTCTAATCTATATAACATTATCACTTGTGGTATTACGTTCATGTTATAGGTGAGAAAGATGGGCACAAAAATATTTTACCCAAAGATACTTTTCCACTACACCATTCTTTTGTTTTCTGTCTTACCAGGTATTCCTGTTTGCTTTATTCTGCAGTGTTTACCTTCCTACACCACACGTTTTCACCTTTTTTGGTTTCTGGAGCTTTTAGACATTGGTGTCATAATTCCAGTTTCTTTTTTTCTTTAGACTGAGTCTCGTTCTGTCTCTCAGGCCGGAATGTAGTGGCGCAATATCGGTTCACTGCTACCTCTGCCTCCCAGGTTCAAGCGATTCTCCTGCCTCACCCTCCCGAGTAGCTGGGATTACAGGCTTGTGCCACTACACCCGGCTAATTTTTGTATTTTCAGTAGAGACAGGGTTTCACCATGTTGGCCAGGCTGGTCTCAAACTCCTGACCTCAGGTGATCCGCCTGATCCGCCTGCCTCGGCCTCCCAAAGTACTGGGATTACAGGCATGAGCCACCATGCCCAGCCAAAATCACAGTTTCAAATGAGGATCTGGTCAGCCATTCACTAAGGGGGCTTAACACCCCAGCCATTTTTATTTTGTTTTATTTTAATTTTTATGTTTTTGGAGAGACAAGATCCCACTTTGTTACCCAGTCTGGTCTCGACCTCCTGGGCTCAAGTGATCCTCCTGCCTCGACTTCCCCAAGTGCTGGGATAGCAGGCATGAGCCACAGTGCCTGGCCCTGGCTCAGCCTTTTTTTTTTTTTTTTTTTGTAGCCAACTAAAAACTTGAGGCCAGGCGCGGTAGCTCACGCCTGTAATCTCAGCACTTTGGGAGGCCAAGGCGGGTGGATCACCTGAGGTCAGGAGTTTGAGACCAGCCTGACCAACAAGGTGAAACCCCGTTTCTCCTAAAAATACAAAAATTAGCCAGGCTTGGTGGCGTGCGCCTGTAGTCCCCACTACTTGGGAGGCTGAGACAGGAAAATTGCTTGAACCGGGGACGCAAAGGTTGCAGTGAGCCGAGATCGTGCCACTGCACTCTGGCCTGGGCAACAGAGTGAGACTCTGTCTCAAAAAAACTTGAACAACATACTCCTTAGCAATACAGATTGTTACTGGTTCTTTTTCCTTAAGCAGATTATAAAATATCATCATTGAGTCACATGATCTCCTGGATTAGCTTATAACTGAGGTGCTTTTGACCATTGGAAAAGGAAAGAAAGGTTACTCCATTGAAAGCCTGTCACATGAGAACCGTGGCTTATGTTCACATTCTAACTTCTTTTTTTTTTTTTTTTTTTGAGACAGAGTCTCGCTCTGTCACCGAGGCTGGAGTGCAGTGGCACGATCTCGGCTCACTGCAACCCCTGCCTCCTGGGTTCAAGCAATTCTCCTGCCTGAGTCTCCCATGCAATTGGGATTACAGGCGCACGCCACATTTTTGTACTTCTAGTAGAGACAGGGTTTCATCATATTGGCCAGGCATCATCTTGAACTCCTGGCCTCAAGTGATCCCTCCAGCCTCGGCCTCCCAGAGTGCTGTGATTATAGGCGTGAGCCACTGCACCTGACCTTTTGGGGAGGCTGAGGTGGGTGGATTGCTTGAGGTCAGGAGTTCAAGACCAGCCTGGGCAACATGGTGAAACCTGTCTCTACTAAAAATACAAAAATTAGCCAGGCATGAGTGGTGCACACCTGTAATCCCAGCTACTCAGGAGGCTGAGGCACGAGAATCGCTTGAACCCTGGAGGCAGACGTTGCAGTGAGCCAAGATCGCGTCACTGCACTCCAGCCTGGGCAACAGAGCAAGTCTCAAAAAAAAAAAAAAAAAAAGGAAGGAAAAAAACTATTGGCAATTCTCTTTTTTGGTTATTTTATATGGAAAGAGGAAACCGTCTTCAAAGAAAAAAAAGGCGTCTGCATTGGCTTTGCTTGAGTTTTTGCTTGGTTGGTTAGTGGAATTAGAATGAATAGGTTTTAAGGCCATTTATGGTGGCTCATACCTATAATCCCAGCACTTTGGGAGGCCAAGGCGAGAGAATCAGTTGAAACCAGGAGCTCAAGACCAGCCTGGACAACATAGTGAGACCCCCGCCTCTATAATTTTTTTTTTTTTAATTAGCCAAGTGTGGTAGCACACACCTTTAATCCTAGCTGCTCAGGAAGCTGAGCAGGAGGATTGCTTGAGCCCAGGAGGTCAAGGATGCCGTGAGCTATGATTACACCACTGCATTCCAGCCTGGGTGACAGAGCAAGACCCTGTCTTAAAAAAAAAAAAAATTCGTCCAGGTACAGCGGTTCATGCCTGTAATCCTAGTACTTTGGGAGGCTGATGTGGATGGATCGCTTGAGCTCAGGAGTTTGAGACCAGCCTGGGCAACATGGTGAAACCCCCATCTCTACAAAAAATGTAAAAAATTAGCTGGGTGTGGTAGCTCGTGCCTGTAGTCCCAGCTACTTAGAGGGCTGAGGCGGGAGGATTGCTTGAGCCCAGGAGGCGGAGGTTGGCAGTGAGTCTTGATGGTGCCACTGTACTCCAGCCTGGGCGACAGTGAGACCCTGTCTCAAAAAAAAAAAAAAAAAAAAGATTCTAAGTTTTAAGCAAATAAAATTGAGTACAAATGTTTTCTGACAGTATTATTGAATGGTTTTGACTATTATCCCTTGAAATAATTGACCTGTGGAATTGTCAAGAGTTGCGTTTCCATTTTAATATTATTTTTCCAATGCAACAGTCATAAACAAATAATTAACAATTTTTTGGTACCAATGAATTATTGAAGGCAAGAGCTAGAATCTCTAACTGCATGTTAGATATCTGTATATTAATTAGAGGACTTGCTTCAAATGATAGACACAATTTGTGTTAGAGATATGAATGGGGATGCTTCAGTAACAACTATTCTGAGCAACTAAAATTATGCAAAAGCTTTAGGATAAATTGGGTGGGTGCAGTGGCTCATGCCTGTAATCCCAGGCAGGCAGATCACTTGAAGCCAGGAGTTTGAGACCAGCTTGGCAACATACCAAAACCCCATCTCTGCTAAAAATAGAAAAATTAGCTGGGCGTGGTGCCACGTGCCCATAGTCCCAGCTACTTGGGAGGCTGAGGCAGGAGAATCACTTGAACCCAGGAGGCAGAGGTTGCCATGAGCCAACATCATGCTATTGTACTCCAGAGCAAGACTCCATCTCGAAAAAAAAAAAACACATCTTATAGAATAAGTCGAGCAAATGTGAACGTGGTAAGGAAGTCCTGAAAAGGAAGGAAGGAAATATAGAACATTTAGTTACCAGTCTTTTTCTTTAGTAGCAGGAAGCAGTCATCCAAATCTATCTTTCATGATTGAAGAAAGGATATGGAAATTCTCAACACTGAATAAGGCCCAGGCTTAATAAGAACTAGTGTTGTTCCAAACAGGTTCCCAGCAATATTTAGCTGAATTTCATTAGCAATTTTAGAATCTAGTCTGCCAGATGCTTGGTGCTTATTATGGCATATTTCCATTCAAGAAAGCCTTGAGAGAAGCTTAGTACCCTGAGGTATTGGAGTGAGCAAGGTAATAGAGAGTCTGAATGAGCCTTTCATCACTCTCTGGGAGGACTCATTGCTTGCCTTTCTGGCATCTGAAAACCATTACCTCACACCACAGGTACTTTTGAACCTCTTGGCCACACATACATACTGGGACCATTGTTTAGCTCAGAAACAGATGGAAAACTTTAGCTTAAGTTTCTGTGTTAAAAGTTGTGTTACAATAGATTATTGTTTTTAATTGTAAAAAATGCCTATGTTGTTATCCTTACACCTAACCTACTTTCCACTTTTAACTTGTCCCACCTTCTCCATTTATTTTGTGATGCCAACATTTCACTAACTTTTTATTATTAAAACTTTCAGATATATAGAAAGGTTGAAAGGATGGTACAATGACAGTGTATTTGCTGTGTGTGTGTATAATATTTTGGTGGAACCATTTGGAATTTGCAGATGTAGATGACATGTCACCCCTAAATGCTTTAGCATAAATAACCTAAAAATAGGTCATTCTTCTATACAACTATAATGCCATTATATAATTTACTTTTTTGATGTGCTTTTAATAAGAAATTTACTATTAAATTTTGACATTCATTTTTGTATTTTAAAGATGTAAAAATTTTAATGGAGAATTATAAATGCTGATCAACCTTTTCTCTGAGAAATATATCAGCATCAGTTAACTAGTAGATTCTCTTGTTTAACCCTGGGCTGACATCTTAGGACTTTTCACTAGATGTTATCAATAGATGGCAACATGACAAACAACAAACAAAAAGAAACAGAAGTTCTTACTGCTTTTCATTGTTTTTTGGCATGAAAACATAAGCTAATATATGTATTTTAATTTTAATTTTTGTGGGTACATGGTAGATGGATATATTATAAGCTAGTTTTTTTTTAAATGGAGGGGTTATATGGTTGTCCATGCACTGTCCTATGAATTTCTTGTGATCACCGAGTTAATCAAAAAACAAAGTTTATTTAAATGAACACTAGTGATTCTCACAGGGAAAAAAAATGCTATCAGAATGTACTAGCACAAATTTCCACAAAAAAGTCTGATTGTGTTGATGCAGACCTTGCTAAAAGTGTCATCTGACATTCTACTTCTCATAATAAAGATTGTAAGCTGCAAAAGGCTTACTTGTTTGCTGTAGTCTTTTAATAAATATTTTACAAGCTTTGTCAGAGAAAAAGGATTTGTCATCTGATGGACACAGCGTCTGCATCTTAAGGTGATTTGGCAACAGAAGAGAGGTAATGTCAAACTGTAGGCCTGGCAGCTCCTGTCTCAGTTGTGCTTTTGTTTTGTCTTTTAGGTATTCCAATGCTGCTAGAGTTCTTGGAGCAAAATATTGCCAAGGTTTGGGAAATGCTTTCTTAGCAAACTACCCCACAATAATTGTATCTTCTCTCCAGTTTGATGCTTTTGGATTAATATGCCAACCAAATTTGTTTAGTTACAAGTCTGTTTATTAACATCATGCGTAACGATTATCAAACCTATGTTCTCTGGCACTTCCCTATAAAAGATTTGCTCCTTGAGGAAATGACCCTGCCTTAGACATTTTTGTATGTCTTACACTATAGTCTCCACATTAACTACTTTGTGCTAACATAACTATGTATTGAGCTAAATTGAATTAGAGCAAGAGAGAAAGAGAGTGTGTGTGTGTGTGTGTGTGTGTGTGTGTGTGTGTGTGTGTGTGTGTGTGTGATTACAACCAGAAACAAGAGTGGAACTTTTATTTACCCTGTAGTTATATTCCCCTTCAAAAGGAGAAATCAGAATGAACTCCAAATTTGAAGAAAGTTGGAACATTGCATGTTTGTGCAAGTATTAACATTCTAGATTTTTTTTTCTTTTTGCCACCACAAAGCAAAACCGATATGGTAAGGAAAATTATTTTCATCCAGAGGTTGAATACTAGGGTACTACTGTCTCCTGATACATTGAAGGCTGTGGGCTCTTTTATAACAACATGGAAAAGCTTTATGTGCCTATAAACCATTTACATTTGCAGTGGAAAAAATTCTAATTGCCTATTTAATGTTCTTTTTCTGTAAAAAGCCTACCAGAAATCTGTAATTCCATCCTTCCTAGTTACTATTATGTGTTTCTCAGAAACTAGCACACTATATGTCTATCTTTTGACTACTTTGCATTCTAAGTACTAAAATGTAAGTGGACTTGGTGCAACCATGGTCAGCTGTTGAAGACATACAAGTCCTAATCATGGATAAATTTACTATGCCCTAGTGGGGATATTGCTTGGTAAAAATTAATTAGATGCAAGGCCATCAAATTTTATAGACCAAAATATAAATATAGAAAGTATGAGTACAGGCCGGGTGCCGTGGCTCACACCTGTAATCCCAGCACTTTGGGAGGCCGAGGCGGGCAGATCACGAGGTCAGGAGATCGAGACCATCCTGGCTGACACGGTGAAACCCCATCTCTACTAAAAATACAAAAAAAATAGCCGAGCGTGGTGGCGGGCGCCTGTAGTCCGAGCTACTCGGGAGGCTGAGGCAGGAGAATGGCGTGAACCCGGGAGGTGGAGCTTGCAGTGAGCCAAGATCGCGCCACTGCACTCCAGCCTAGGAGACAGCGAGACTCCGTCTCAAAAACAAAAAAAAGTATGTGAGTACATACATGGTTAAGTAAGTAATTTCCACACGGACTTTTGCTTTAGCACAGCTTACTAAAAAATGTGTTTTGTAGCTTGCTACTGCCATCTGCTGGTTCTCAACTCTTAGACGTCTACAATTGGTATACTGCTGCAATGTACCAATATTGCAATATAAAAGGGAATTGGGTCTATTTATTTTATTTATGGGAAAATCTTAAAATATTCTTTGTTGAGAGTAAGACATCAGAATTTGTATGTGGTCCATACAATATTATTTTTTAGTATGCTTTTAGCAAACAAACTCACTGGTCTTTCTCTACTATTAATAATGTGCTAATTTTGTATTTGAGTTTCTGATCAAACTTTTTATTCCTTTGTCATCTTTTCCTAGTTTAATGGATCGAGAAGTGGCGTTGCTTGCTGAAATGGACAAAGTGAAAGCTGAAGCAAGTAAGATGATTGATCTTTAATTAAAGCTATTACCTTCATAAATAGTAGGTACCTACTTCCCAACCCTTATAACAAAAGTTCCATATAAATACCATAATAAGAGTTTATATATTTAAATAATCTTAAGCAGTTTCACTGTACTGGCATATGAATCCTTTCAGGTGAAATAACTTTAAAGAGCCTGTTTTAAAAATATTTCCAAATCTTAATATTTTGAATGCAGAGTTCAGTGTATAAGAGACTGCATCATGGTATCTGCCACCAGGTTTTTATTTTATTTTGTTTCTTCCTGTAGTGTTTAAGCAATTCCACTGGGATTTTTTCTACTCGGAAAAAAACGTTTAGCATAATCAGAGAAGACTTCATTAGGTTGCCTACGATTGAATGTGTATACTCCTATCATTACCTATCTCAGAACTTTCTTTGTTTTCTCAGTTTATAGAACAGTCTTCACTCAATGTCTGTTATCAATGGGTAGGGAAAAAGTTAGAGAATTGAGGGTTCAAGATACCAGGTTTCTTGAAAGCTTACTAAAATAGATTCTGGAGGAATGAAGTCTAACTTTGGTGATTTGTGGGGTTTTGTACAGAAAAAACAGATACCTATTTTTTGATCATTTCTGTTAAGTGTTAGGTTAAACATACACAGCTACATGAAGACAAGGGAATACCAACTGCAACTTGTACAATGGCATTGATTTGAGGCATTTCGGTGGCAGGTTTTATCTTCCTGCATTGAATACCAGATTTATTATTAGGAAAGTTGTTTATTTTAACCCACCCCCAAACTGGTAAGAATAGAAATGCTGGGCTAGGTCGAGATCATGACTCACAGTTAAATCACTTGTGTGTGTGGTCACGGGCCAGAGGATGCAGCTTTGAAGCACTGAAATGACTTCAGCTTTGGTCCATTTTAACTTGAAAATTTGAGAATGTAGCAGAGATGCCTTCCACTGTTTTTCAGAGGTGAGATTTCGTTACATTGAGCAATATATTTTGAGTTTCTAAATTTGACATTTCAGTCCATTATTTTATCTGTATATTCTCTTTTTGAAAATGGAAATGCAGATAAACTAAAACCACTAAGAAGACATATTTCTTACTTTTGAGAAGAAGGTCCTTTTAGGCCAGGCATGGTGGCTCACGCATATAATCCCAGCACTTTGGGCGGATCACCTGAGCCCAGGAGTTTGAGACCAGCCTAAGCAACATAGTGAAACCTCATCTCTACAAAAAATAAGAAATAAGGCTGGGCGCAGTGGCTCATGCCTGTAATTCCAGCACTTTGGGAGGCTGAGGCGGGCAGATCACGAGGTCAGGAGATCGAGGCCATCCTGGCCGACATGATAAAACCCCGTCTCTACTAAAAATACAAAAATTAGCTGGGCATGGTGGCACACACCTGTAGTCCCAGCTACTCGGGAGGCTGAGGCAGGAGAATCGCTTGAACCCAGGAGGTGGAGGTTGCAGTAAGCCAAGATCACACCACTGCACTTCAGCCTGGCGACAGAGCAAGACTCCGTCTCAAAAAAAAAAAAATATATATATATATATATATATATATAAATATATAAATCAGGCATGGGGTCATGTGCTACATGTAGTCCTAGTTACTTGAGAGGCTGAGGTGGGAGGATCACTTGAGCCCAGGAGGTCGAGGCTGCAGTGAGCTGTGATTGCACCACTGTACTCCAGCCTGGGCGATAGAGCAAGACCCTGTCTTGAAATTAAAAAAAAGAAGGTGCTTTTAAGAATATTAATACATCTTTTATATTAATAGAAAATTTTGGCCGGGTGCAGTGGGTCACGCCTGTAATCCCAGCACTCTGGGAGGCCGAGGCGGGCTGATCACGAGGTCAAGAGATCAAGACCATCCTGGCCAACATGGTGAAACCCCGTCTCTACTAAAAATACAAAAATTAGCTGGGCATGGTGGCATGCGCCTGTAGTCCCAGCTACTCGGGAGGCTGAGGCAGGAGAATCACTTGAACCCAGGGGGCAGAGGTTGCAGTGAGCCGAGATTGCGCCACTGCACTCCAGCCTGGTGACAGAGCAAGACTCCATCTCAAAACTAAAAAAAAAAGAAAAGAAAAGAAAATTTCAGATAGCGAGGCTAATGTAACAAATTCCCATCACTCAGCTTCAACCAATTATCAATTTGTGGCCAATCTTATTTTATCAAATTCAGAGCTCAAAGTTTTACTTAACTTCATCAGTTTTATATCTTTAGCTCTTTTCTCCCTGAAAATCCTGGTTCTCAATGATATTACTCATTTACCAATGCTATCAAGAGTAATTACTCATTTACCAGTGCTATCAAGAGTTGCTTTTTGTTTTTTACATATTATAATTTTATTAAGTAACTGATAGGTTTGTAGTATTTCAGTCTTTTCCAGTGTTGTATAATTAGGTCCTATGAGTTATCTGTTACGTGTAGAAAGCTTTTTATTCACCTCATTTTTGCCATTTTGAGAGCTATAATTTTGTCATAGAATCACTGAATGCTAGAGCTGAGAGAAACTGAAGTTGATACAAATGGCAAATAGGTTTTATCTTGGGACCTAAACCAATAGATCATTTGTAACTGTTGGGCTTTGGTGTTAAGAAACTTTTGTAGGCATGCTCCTGACTCCTGAGAAAGTGGGCCCTGACTGATTAGTGTGACTTGGGTCTAGGCAGCCCATGTGTGCATCTCTGTGGCAGTTGGGCTGAGTAAACTTGCTAAATACATCCAGCTCTCTGTAATACCTGGTGTAACTCTTTAAAACTTCTGTTTTTTTCTGACGTGAATTTGGCTAATTCCTCAGTATGTTACAGGATTCTATGTATATCAGTTAGGGATTGAGTTTGACTACATGGAACAGAGTGGCCTAAATCAATGTGAGTGTCCTTTTTTCTCAGAAAATGAAAAGTACAGAGGTAAGCAACCCAGGGCTGGCAGGACATTTCCCAGATGACATTAGGGACCCAGGATCTTCTGTACTTCTGCCCAGCCATTCTGAGAGTATGCTTATGGTCAAAAGACAACTCCCTAGGCTCCAGTCGAGAAGGAGTAAAACGTTACATGCTAAGACTCCCTTAAAACGCTTTCCTGTAAAGCCTGCCCTTTGAGTTCTGCTTATATCTCAATGGGGAAACTATATCACATGACCGTTTCATCTGTAGCAAAGCCAGAAAATATAGATTTTTTTTTTACCCAATTATGTTGGTACCCAACAACATTGGATTTCTGATAGCCCTGAATGTTCCTGAATGTAGTTGGAAAGACTGTGTTCCATCAGCTAATGGTCTTTGCTACAGTCCTCCACTACCCAGTATCCCTCTTTTTTCCAAAATGAGAATATGTTCACCACCTCCTCAATAGCAATACCTCCAAAGTCTCATCTAGTTAGTTAATATTCAGCTGAAAGGCCAGGTCTTCAGAGTGATTTCAGATCTTCCGAGGATGGGGTCTCATAAATTAAAAGAAAGGCTAAATGCCCCCTTCTCCCACATTACATAGTTGGAGAAAGAAAAGGATAATTATAGTAAAAATTCCCACTTGGAAAAGCAATGATCAAATCTTGCTGGACGGGAAGGAATAGCAGAGTCCCTTCCCTGGTAGTAGAGAACATTCGTTGGGTGGTTTATCTGCTTCCTGGGAGGATTTCTTTGGTTTTGTTTCCACTGTAGCCCCTGTCTCTCTGGGAGATTTTTATTGTATGTTCTCTGCCATGACCATATCCAAGTTATATATCAGAAAGCATGCCAGAGAAGGTGGTTCTTAAAAGGGTGTAACAATCTAAATACCCATCACTAGGGAACTCAGTAAATAATTGTGGTATATCCACATACTGGGTGGCTGTTAAACAGAATGAAGGTGATCCAGATGTATTAATAGGGAATAAATTTCAAGATATATTAAGTAAAAATAGCTAAGGTAAAAGACCATGTGTATGATATACTTCCATTTGTGAGAAGGGAAAAAAGAGAGCTACATATGTATGCATGTTGTATGTACATACACAATATTTGGACGTGTACGTAAGAAATGGTGAACAGTCGTTTCCCCTGGAGAGGAGACCACAAAATCAGAAATAAGAGAGATGCTCTTTTCATTTTATACCCAACTTACTCTAGATGAATATTTTTTATTATGTGTACATATTTCCTTTTTAATTTATATGCATCTTGATAAAATTTTTTTGACTGGAAGGAGAAATAACAATGATTTATGAGTGTTTGTGATTTATAAAAAATATTTACCACTTAACTGCCTTCAGAGACCCAATGGAAGGTAGAGACCAGACTTTTGATATTTTCATTTTCTGGGTGGATAGGCAGCTAAGCCTTTGGCTGACCAAATACCTACTGCAAGGCTTATATTTCTAGTTCTTCTTTATCCTATTTAGCAGCAACATAAGGTTCACACTCACTTTTCCTCTACAGTGGAAATTTTGCTCAGCCGACAAAAGAAGGCTGAACTTCTAAAGAAGATGACTCATGTGGCTGTTCAAATGTCAGAGCAGCAATTGGTTGAGCTCAGAGCTGATATCAAGGTAAAACTTCTTTCTGCTTTCTGCCTTTCTTCTTATCCTCAGGGGCTAAAGTAAGAAATTTTCATAATTCATGGCCATATCTAATATATTAAACTCATGATCTTCCTTTCCCAAACCTGGCCCTCTTCCAGGTCCCTTTCTCTGTAAGTGGTATTATCATCTACCCAGTTGTCCCAGCTGGAAACCTTAGGAAATTTCTCCATTTCCCACCTTAAATCTGTCAGCACACCCCATCCATTTGACTAAATCTCAGATCTCACCTTATCTCTTCATCTCCACCACCACCATTATGATCAGGTTACCACCATCTCTTGCCTGGACTTCTGTAAGAGCCTCTTAACTGGTTCTGTTCATCCATTCTGTCTCTGCCCCACCCGCCCCACCCTCCATGTATGTTCCCCACACTACAGCAGTCTGCTTCAAACTTTCTGTTGCTTTTAGGATGAATACTATAATCCTTAATCCGGTCTGAAGGACTGTGCAGTCTTGCTCTGCCATTACCCTCAGTTCATACCATCCCCCCGGTCCTCTGCCCTCAAGCAGAGGCTGGAGGCTTCTACACTCCACAGACACATCTGCTTTTCCATCTGTCCAAATGCTCTTCTCCCTGCCTCCAACTACAGTTACCACTATTTTTTTTTTTTTTTTTGAGACAAAGTCTCACTCTGTCACCCAGGCTGGAGTGCAATGACATGCCATCTCGGTTCACTGCATCCTCCACCTCCTAGGTGCAAGCAATTCTCCTGCTCCAGCCTCCCGAGTAGCTGGGATTACAGGCGCCTGCCACCACGCCTAGCTAATTTTTTTTTTTTTTTTTTTGATTCGGAGTTTCGCTCTTGTTGCCCAGGCTGGAGTGCAATAGCGCAATCTCAGCTCACCGCAACCTCCGCCTCCCCGGTTCAAGCGCTTCTCCTGCCTCAGCCTCCCGAGTAGCTAGGATTACAGGCATGCGCCACCATGCCTAGCTAATTTTTGTATTTTTAGTAGAGATGGGGTTTCTCCATGTTGGTCAGGCTGGTCTCAAACTCTCAACCTCAGGTGATCTGCCTGCCTCAGCCTCCCAAAGTGCTAGGATTAGGGGCATGAGCCACCACGCCCAGCGGCTAATTTTTATCCTTTTAGTAGAGATGGGGTTTCATGATGTTGGCCAGGCTGGTCTTGAACTCCTGACCTCAGGTGATCTACCCGCCTCGGCCTCTCAAAGTGCTGGGATTACAGGTGTGAGCCACCGCGCCCGGCCCAGTTACCACCCTTGACCTCCTCATCCTTCCTGACTTCCCCATCATATCTCCTCATTCTGTGCTTTCAGAGCATAGTTATGACTTTATGTGCATTGGTTAATTTGTCTTCCCCACTAGATAGTGAACTTCACAGTGGCATGCAGGAGCTCCTGTCTCTCCAAGTGCCTAGCACAGCACCTTGGCATGTACTTGGTCTTCTGTAAATAGTTAGTTGACCAATTCTGATTTTATAGAGAAAAATTATCTTTGAGATGTTTGTTATAATCTATTTATAACAATTACTTGGGTTCAACATTTATACCTTTTTATTTTTATTTTTATTTTTTTTTGAGTCTCGCTCTGTCATCCAGGCTGGAGTGCAGTGGCACTGTCGCCACTCACTGCAACCTTTACCTCCTGGGTTCAAGCGATTCTCGTGCCTCAGCCTCCCAAATAGCTGGAATTACAGGCATGTGTCACCACGCCCTGCTAATTTTTGTATTTTTAGTAGAGACAGGGTTTCACCATGTTGGCCAGGCTGGTCTTGAACCCCTGACCCCAAGTGATGCACTCATCTTGGCCTCCCAAAGTGCTGGGATTACAGGCATGAGCCACCACGCCTGGCCAAATTCTTATATAAAGAACAGTGTTTCTGAGACTAAGCATGTGAACCTGAGGGAAATTGGGATATTCACGGATGGTTGTGGTCATTGGCATTCTAAATAATTGCTTATAAACTGCAAGCTGTAACAAAGGGAGTTGGCCTTCTCCACACCTGTGCCCTTTACCTCTTCTCTTTCTGAACACATAAGATTTATTGTCACACTGAGAGAACACTTGCTGCAGAGGCTGTACAACAGTCTCTCTAAAATAAAAACAGAGGTGGAACATCATCCAGGACCTTACAGGGATCCTTGCGATCGTCTGACCCAGTGTTAGACCTGTGGAGTGTTGTTGTTCTCTCACTGCCTCCCCTTTAATTCTATTGGGGTGAACTAGCCAAACCATGCAAATGTTCAGTTACTGTTTTCTGTTTAACTAAAACTATATGATTAAATTTTATAGAAAGGCCTCCTCACATTGATGCCAGTCAGTCTCATTCAACTCTCGGGGAGAAGCCGGAAACCCCTTTGCAATTAGATGAGAATGCTGGCTCTCACAGGCTTCATCTGTTCCTCTTCCCACGTGGCTGAAAAGCTGCTAGAAATATTTCTGCAGGCTGACTAAGGATCTGTTTCTCTCCACTTTTTCAGTGTACTGAAGTGGGTGCTGTGCAATTTAAATGTCTTATTTCCAGATCATTTTATTTCCGTCATTCCTATTATGTCTTTGACTCAACAAACCCTAGAATTTGTTTCAGAATTAATCTCAGACTGATATTACATGTCTGAAGGCTTTGTAACAAGAGGTTCGTGTGCTTTCCTAAGCCACAACATACTCTGAAACTTTAGGAATTCAAGGCCGGAAGGTCATTTTTCTCTCTCCTTTCCCTTTCAGTGCTTCTGGTTGCTTCCCGAGAATTCTCATGCAGAGTGGTATTAGCCCACCCCCAGTTAAGAGGAGTGCTCTGAGGGGTTCAGTTCTTCCAAATTATATCTAGGCCTTTCACTTCTCTTTTTTATCTCCTTTTCATCTGAAAAAAAAAATGATTCCAGTCTACCTTAGACATTGTTTAATGAAATAGACCCCCAGAAGCACTTTATTCCTGACATGTTTCTAGTCCCATGATTTTTATAGCATGGTTAGTTTTTGACTCAAGGGGTTGGTTACTTCTCAGCTCAGTCTGCTTAAAAGGATTAAATTACTTGCAGCATAAACTTCTCATTTGCAAAGTTGACTTTTCACATGAATGATTTTCCATCTCAAGAAATTGTTCCTATTTCAAGGACTAAGAAATCCTACTTTATTATAAAGAGATGAAGTAGGTTTCCTAAGGAAGCTCCTATTAACACCAAACCATCTATCTAAATGGTATCATTGTAGTACCTTGTAAAGATTTTTGCTGCCTCTGTTTCTATATAAAATGGAAAGACATGGAGAATAGCCAACAGTAGAAAGATGGCCCTCTACTATAAATTCTTCCCCCTTTTTTCTTTCTCTGTAGTTTCTCTTGATTATATCTAATGGGCTTTAGCCATCATGTAGCATTTCATAAACTTACAAACTTATCTGTGGGCTCTTGAGAAAATGAATGAATTTATTCGATCACCTGGCATTGGTCATGTGATGGCCATTTAATAAACTTTGAAGCAATAAAAAGACAATTGAAAATGATTGTTTTATCTGTATAGCAAGTTATAGATTCCATGGATGTTGTTTGTCTAACCTGGAGGCCTTTCTTTGTCCTTTCTCCAGCACTTTGTTAGTGAACGTAAATATGATGAGGATCTGGGACGAGTAGCCCGGTTCACCTGTGATGTAGAGACCCTAAAGAAGAACATTGATTCATTTGGACAAGGTGAGATGGTGAGAGGGTCTGGGCACTACAGGTGGTGATTATTAATTAGAGACTGACGTGCTGATTGTCTTCACCACTGATTCCTCATTAGTGCCTCTTGTTTGCTTGTTTATATGAAAACTAACTCTAGGATGCTTATGAAGTCCATGGGTGCAGATACTTTGAACTCTGAGGACAAGTATTTGCCAGCTCCCTAAATGTGAAAGACTGTTTTTTCATGCCATATTGAGAGGTGCATGATATGTGGTATAAAGAGCATGGGGCCCTACAGTCAGATCAAGTTTGAATCCCTGCCCCTACAGTAACCTCATTTTACTCCTCTCCAAAGTGGAGATAACAGGCCACGCGCCGAGGCTCACATCTATAATCCCAACAACTGGAAAGGCTGAGGCCAGAGGATCACTTTAGCCCAGGAGTTCAAGACCAGCCTGGGCAACATAGCGAGGTTCCATCTCTTCAAAAAATTCAAAAGAAAAAATTAGCCAGGTGTGGTGGCACATGCTTGTAGTCCTAGCTACTCAGGAGGTGGGGTGGGGGTGGGTGAGAGGGGGAAGATAGCTTGAGCCAGGAGTTTGAGGTTCCAGTGAGCTATGATTGCCACTGCACTCCAACCTGGGCACCAGAGCAAGACTGTGTCTCTAAAAAAATTAATAAATAGGAGAAAACAATACTTGTCTTGTCTGGCACATAATAGATCCTTAAATAAAGCATTAAAGGATAGGGGAGTGCCTGTGAGATGAGAGTTTCTAGTGACCTATTTGTCAAACCCTGAACTCAGCCTCTCTCTTCTTTCTGTCTAGTATAAAAGTGAAATATTGCCAGGCGCGGTGGCTCATGCCTGTAATCCCAGCACTTTGGGAGGCTGAGGCAGGTGAATCATGAGTTCAGGAGATTGAGACCATCCTGGCTAACATGGTGAAACCCCATCTCTACTAAAAAATACAAAAAATTAGCCAGGAGTGGTGGTGGGTGCCTGTAGTCCCAGCTAATTGGGAGGCTGAGGCAGGAGAATGGCGTGAACTCAGGAGGCGGAGTTTGCAGTGAGCTGAGATTGTGCCACTGCCCTCCAGCCTGGGCGACAGAGCGAGACTCCGGCTCAAAAAAAAAAAAGTGAAATATTTAACCTATGGCAGCAATTATAAACTCATCATTAATCCAGCTTAAAGCCAAGAAAAAAATCTAGAGAGTAGTTTTAAACCACTGGAATTCTAACACAATTTGAACTGAAAATATTAATATTTTTTTCAGTTAGGTACTTTGAATTTGGGATTAATTTTGCAGAAAGAAATTTGGCAATATACATGTTTGTTATAAAGATTAGTTCTATTCATATTTAACTGATCTTGATTATTTATACCTTGTGTCATTCAAAATTCTTTAAAAAGAATTTAGTAAAGATTTTATTTATGTACCTTTTTCTTTCTTTGCAAAGGCTGTTCTTTAGAATGTTTCTTGCATAGGAAACTGAACATATGGTCTGTACTATTGTTCCCAGGCTTAGTCAGCTGCTAGAGCCATAGTCAGGAGTTTAGGTAGTACTAGATCCAATCCCAAGAAGTCATTAGTTGGTGGGGAATGGGTAACTTTGATTTTAACTGTTCGCTTGTGTAAGAATTCCTTTACAAAGCAGTGGGGCTTTGGAGGAAGTGGAGGAAGAGGGCAGAAGGGAGATTTTTCTTCCTGTTACCAGTTTTATAGGTTTTTCTTTATTCGAATAGACAGTTCTTTATCTTAAATTGCTCGTTGTGAAATTGAGAAAGTAGAAACCTTACCCATTGTGCTGTTCTATCATATGATCATATATTCCTCATATTTCTGTTTCAGTGTCTCATCCAAAGAACAGCTATTCAACCAGATCCCGATGTAGCTCAGTTACATCTGTGTCCTTGAGTAGCCCAAGTGATGCCTCTGCTGCTTCCTCTTCCACCTGTGCCTCTCCTCCCAGCCTTACAAGTGCTAACAAGAAAAACTTTGCACTGGGAGAGACTCCTGCAGCCATAGCAAACTCCAGTGGCCAGCCCTACCAGCCACTTCGGGAGGTAACCTAGCTTCTACACTGAGCATGTTAGGAAGAAAACCCTCCAGATTGTCAAAGCTTAAATGCTGTTAGCTCAGTATATTATCTTCCTCTCTATTCCCATTCCATGCCTGTTTTGAATCCCTCCAACCCAAGTTAGTTCCTGAGAAAGCATTAGATACGTATGTTCCAAACTGCCAGCCAGTTTAGATTTCCTGTTGCCAAGAACTGCTGACTTTCTTGTGTTGGCAGTGATCCCTGCTGTTGTAGATAGTATTGCCTGGTAATTAGTCACACTGGGAGTCGTGCACCCATCTCAAGGTAGACAGGCACCACAAGTGGCAGTTTTACCAGTGTGCATCTGAAAGCAGCAGCTCCCTAGAAGCACAATGTGGAATTTACAGGGAAAGAGAGAGTGAACTGGTGCGGATGAGGGGAAAACACTAGAAAGCTGAGGAGTAATCCATAGGTTCTTCTCCTGTTTGAAGAATAAACACAAGAGCAATCCAAGGCAGTACTGTCAGTAATTCTTCAGAACTGGTATGATGTTTGGAATTGGAGGACAAAAATAAAATCCCATACCATAAGCTTTCCAGATTATAATGCGAAAGATGTGCTGAATGCCACAGCAGCATACTTTAATCTGTAGTTCATGACATTTAGCAAAGCAGGCCATAGTGATGTTTACTTTATTATTCCAAATGTGTATTATCTTTACCAATGGCCTTTTATCTGCAGAGTTCAGACATAATATAATGTACTTGTCCAATCGAGGGCTTGTAACAACCCAGAGAATGTTCTTTCTTCCTTATCTTTCTTCTTGCATCCAGCTAAAGAAAAGTAAATTCTTCAGTGGAGAAGAGCCTGGGCATGAAGAGCAGGGAAAGATGGATTAGTTCTGAAGTAGTGGCTAGGTTGGATTGGCTGAGATAATTCTTTGAGTCTTGAGAGATAACTGAGTCCCAAGCATGGAATACCACAATTCTGCTTTCAGAATACTCCTGTAAAGTGAACGAATGGGGTACCATAATGCTAGAGCACCTTGAACATTGTATTCTTTCATCTTTAGGTATTGCCAGGGAACAGACGAGGAGGACAGGGCTATAGGCCACAAGGCCAAAAGTCCAGTGACCCCATGAACCAAGGGCGGCATGACAGTATGGGTCGTTACAGAAACAGCTCGTGGTATTCATCTGGTTCCAGGTATCAGAGTGCTCCATCTCAGGCACCAGGAAACACCATTGAAAGAGGCCAGACTCACTCTGCAGGGACCAATGGAACTGGAGTCAGCATGGAGCCCAGCCCTCCCACGCCTTCATTCAAAAAGGGGCTCCCCCAGCGCAAACCCAGGACCTCTCAGACTGAAGCCGTGAACTCTTGAGAGAAAATCCAGTTGGCCTCTCTCCTCTATCCACACAATTCAACTTGATAACTGGACTTTAGGAAACTTACAGTTAGATTTAATAACAAAAAGAAGTTTATGCGTATCACTTTTTGTGCCATTCTAAGTATTTTTGGTTTCTTGTCTCCTTATTTCCTCTTTACCATTTTTGGAGGGGAAGCTATTTTTTTTCCTTGATCTTTCCCAGTGATATGGATTGAATCTGGTTGGTCATTTCCACCAGGAATCAGAGGCAGCTGTTACCAGGTTTCGGCCTTCCAGTTGACCCCTCCACTGTCCAGGCTGTCTCAGGAGGAGGTGAATCAGAGCTAGTCTGTCACCTTTCCAATCTAAGCAGAAGCCACAGGTGCCTGACAAGTTCCCTTCGAACAACTATTTGACCAAGAGAGGCAATCAGGGGATTGTATACTGCACTGGATTCGCCAGAGAAGGGAAAATTTAATTAGTGAAAAGGAAAGAACACTAGGAAACATTTGAGAACCTGCCTCTATCCCAGAATGTGCTGGAGATTTGACACTCAAATCAGTGTTTAGTCTTCTGCTTGGCACCATAGCTTAACCTGCAGTTTCTTCAAAATGCCCAATGCCTTGTTTCCTATTACCTTAGATTGCAAACCAGTCTAGGGAAGTCTATGAGAAAGTAGCATTTAATTAAAGTTAAAAAAAAAAAAAAGGTTGGGCGTTGTGGCTCATGCCTGTAATCCCAGCACTTTGGGAGGCCGAGGCGGGTGGATCACTAGGTCAGGAGTTCAAGACCAGCCTGGCCAACATGGTGAAACCCTGTCTGTACTAAAAATACAAAAATTAGCTGGGCATGGTGGCGTGTGCCTGTAATCTCAGCTACTCAGGAGGCTGAGGCAGGAGAATCACTTGAACCCAGGAGGCGGAGGCTGCAGTGAGCTGAGATTGTGCCACTGCACTCCAGCCTTGGAGACAGAGCAAGACTCAGTCTCAAAAAAAAAAAAAAAAAAAAAAGCATTTTTCTGTTTTAATGTTTGGAGACTTTTTTTTCTTTTTTTTTTTTTTGTTCTCTCCCTTTCCTGAACCCTATTCTGATCCTGAACCAAATTTATAGCAATATAATTAGTGTTAATCTGAGGCATTACTCATCAAAAAATTGCTGCAGTCTTTATAGTTGAATAAATAAAAACAACTGCATAAATATGCCCACTTTTGTTTCATAGCAGCAAGTGGTTTCATTTCATTATGTTTTTCTTTGGGCCTCATGGGGGTAGAAGTCACTCAGACAGCTTGTTCCAGGATTAAATGAGGGTATCTGATTCCCAAGTCATTTGTCTGCCACCACTGCGTACCTTCAGAACCAAATTAAAATGTGAAAGCCAGGAAGAGCAAATGCAGTTGTTCCTAGTGAGAAAGGATCATAGGATAGGGAATGGTGACTTTCCAAAGGAGAACTTAACCACTTTAAGAAAACCACAGCTCTCCAGGCTCTCCCAGGTAACCAAAGTTTATAATGGCACTGCTCTCCCCAACTCCCTGTCCCTTGACTGAGTATTGAACGTAACCGTATAATTGAGCTCCTGCGTGTAGCAGGTGGCATGGGTGCCAGACCCTTCCACCCCACACTCACCCCCAGCATCTGTGATTTAATCACAGCAGAGCTTTTCTTTCTCTGGCATGTGTTCTCCCAAGTCTGAAGCCCAGACTGTAAGTGGCAGCCGTGCAGAACGTAGCTGCCTCAGGGCTTCCCTTGCCTCCTTGGCTGAGTGAAGCTGAGCTGCCAGGGTTCAGGTTGGTTGAACACCTTCAGAGAGAGTGTGTGTATCTGTCTGTCTTTCAGTAAAGAAAACGGTAGTCAAAGAGTTCTGGGAAAGCCATTTTCCAAGAGCACCTCATTTTGGGGAATTTGTCCAACGACACCAACAGCCTGCTGGGTGTCAGGAAAAAGCCCTGCATTTCTGATTAATTGCTTACCTGTACTTTATCAGAAATCCAGAGATCGAAGTGACCTTGAAGGATTATGAGGTCTGTCCCTGTATCCAGGCAAGACCGTACTTAACCACCCAGACAGATGGGACAAGGCATGTTTATCAAAAATGCCTTGAAGTTGAAATTAAAATCTCCTTATAGAAAAATATTTGAAAATTTTTCATGACCACAAAAAGTTTGAAAACTATGAATTAAAAAAGTTTTTATTATGAAAGTAGTATTTAAAATATCTGGCCGGGCGCGGTGGCTCACGCCTGTAATCCCAGCACTTTGGGAGGCCGAGGCAGGCGGATCATGAGGTCAGGAGATCGAGACCACCCTGGCTAACACGGTGAAACCCCGTCTCTACTAAAAATAAAAAAAAAAATTAGCCGGGTTTGGTGGCGTATGCCTGTAATCCCAGCTACTCGGGAGGCTGAGGCAGGAGAATTGCTTAAACCCGGGAGGTGGAGGCTGCAGTGAGCCAAGATCGTGCCACTGCACTCCAGCCTGAGTGACAGAGCAAGACTCCGTCAAAAAAATATATATATATATATATCAGTACAGAAATATAAAAGGAAAAAAAGTTATCCATCTTTCCACTTCTCAGGGGTAATGATTGTTAATTTGGCATATATCCTTCTACACCTTTTTTCTTTTTAGAAATGGGGTCTCACTGTGTTGCCCAGGCTGGAGTGCCGTAGCTATTTACGGACATGATTAGAAGGGACTCTTGGGCTTAAGCAATCCTCCTGCCTCAGCCTCCTGAGTAGCTGGACTACAGTTGTGCACAATCACTCCTGGTTAGACTGTTTTTAAACCATGTATGTGCATATACACATGAGTATATGGGTTTTTAATTTTTTTTATACAAAGATCATATTGGGCTGGGTGCGGTGGCTCACGCCTGTAATCCCAGCACTTTGGGAGGCTGAGGTGGGTGGATCACCTGAGGTCGGGAGTTCAAGACCAGTCTGACCAACATGGAGAAACCCCATCTCTACTAAAAATACAAAATCAGCTGGGTGTGGTGGTGCATGCCTGTAATCCCAACTACTCAGGAGGCTGAGGCACGAGAATCACGTGAACCTCGAAGGCGGAGGTTGTGGTGAGCCGAGATCACGCCATTGCACACCAGCCTGGGCAACAAGAGCAAAATTCTGTCTCAGCTGGGCGCGGTGGCTCATGCCTGTAATCCCAGCACTTTGGGAGGCCGAGGCGGGCAAATCATGAGGTCAGGAGATCGAGACCATCCTGGCCAACATGGTGAAACCCCGTCTCTACTAAAAATACAAAAATTAGCTGGGCGTGGTGGCTGGTGCCTGTAATCCCAGCTACTCAGGAGGCTGAGGCAGGAGAATCACTTGAACCAGGAGTCGGAGGTTGCAGTGAGCTGAGATCGCACCACTGCACTCTAGCCTGGTGACAGAGAGAGACTCTCAAAAAAAAAAACGGAACTGTCTCAAGAAAAAAAAGATCATACTACTATGTATATTCTGTAGTTTTAATAATATGTGTAAACTATAATTCATTTAGGATCTCATGCTGTGGATCTTCTCCTAAATTTGCCAATTTGACTCTTCTTCAATGAGAAGTTAGGTTTATCCTAAGTTTGAATTGTGTAGCCCGTTCCTCATTGCCCATAGTGGTTCTAGGCTTCCCAAAAGAAGGAAGATACATGCCCTGGGCAGTTACCACTGGTGCACCAAGAGGCCTTACTTAACCATTGTTTGTCCTTCTCTTTCCACTTCCTCTTTCAGACAAATGTCTCACCCTGCCCAACTTAAGAGATAGGACTGCAACTTTAAGTTGTTTAGCTCTGTCAGTTATATGACACTTGAGAGGCAAAATTTAAATTAGCATGGCTTCATTATGAACATCATATATTTCCTATGCCCCTAATTTGTGGCGATTTAAAAAAATGTGCTTTTAAACAAAAGTGCAGACCAGCTTTTCTTTTTTTTTTTTTTTTTTAAAAAGGGACCGGGCTGGGCGCGGTGGCTCACGCCTGTAATACCAGTACTTTGGGAGCCCAGGCGGGCAGATCACAAGGTCAGGAAATCGAGACGAGACCATCCTGGCTAACACAGTGAAACCCCGTCTCTACTAAAAAATAGAAAAAATTAGCCAGGCGTGGTGGCAGGCGCCTGTAATCCCAGCTACTTGGGAGGCTGAGGCAGGAGAATCTCTTGAACCCGGGAGGTGGAGGTTGCAGTGAGCTGAGATCGCGCCACTGCACTCCAGCCTGGACAACACAGTGAGACTCGGTCTCAAAACAAAAACAAACACAAAAAAGGGTACATAGTAGAAATTTAAAAGTTTTCTCTACCTTGTCCCACTCCCCCGAAGAAATCGCTGGTAAGTTTCTTACATGTCTTTCCAGAAACTTTCTAAACCCAAACATAGAAGTACCTTTTCTTCTTTCTTTTGCATAAATGGGATTCATACTGTGCATACCCTTATACAAGTTGCTTTTTTCACTTGTCCTCACTTTTTGTAACTCATTTTTTTGTTTTGTTTTAAGAAAAATCAAGTATATTTCTACTTACTGACGTGGATGGAGGTCTACGAGGTATAGACCTCTGTTCTGTGGCTGCATAGTATTCCATTGTATAAGTTTGTTATTATTAGTTTAACCAGTCCCTAATGATGGTTTTCAGTTTTTTGCTATTACAAGTATTGCTGCAATGAGCATTCCATAATGCATATATCATTCCTCACTTGAGAGAATATCCCTGTAGGATAAATTCCTAGGAGTGGAATTACTGGGTCATATAGTTATTGATAAAGTATTATTTTGATAAAGTTGCACGGATTCACACATGCAACTTATTTATTTAGAGATATGGACTCTCTGTCGCCCAGGCTGGACTGCGGTGGTGGGATCATAGCTCACTGCAGCCTCAAACTCCTGGGCTCAAGGGATCCTCCTGCCTCAGCCTTCCAAGTAGCTGGGACTACAGGTGCATGCCACCACACCTGTCTAATTTTTTATTTTTATTTTTTGTAGAGATATGGTCTTGCTTTGTTGCCTAGGCTGGTCTCGAACTCTTAGCCTCAAGCAGTCCTCCCACCTTGGCCTGCCAAAGTGCTGGGATTACAGGTGTGAGCCACTACACCCAGCCACTAGGTTTACATTTTCCACCAGTGTTTGGCAATGCTTTGTACAGTTGCTGAGCCAGAAGCTAAGGAGAGAAACAATCCCTGACTTCACATGGCTGATAAACCAGTTGATGCAACTGAGAATACCAATAAATAATACAAGGAAATAGTGTTGCTTGAAAGTGCCATGCTGTCTTCGAGGTGGAGGGAGCACAGCCGAAAGGGCTGGGTCCCATGCTTGAGCCAGAACTATACCAGCATATGATCAGGCAGTTGTGCAGTGGTGTATGGAGATAGTGACATTCCATTATATTTCAGAATCCCAAACCAGGGTACAGTCTTGTGAGTATGAATGTATGTATGGGAGGGAATAGGATAAACTAGTTGAAGTTAGGAGTGACCCGGAAAATTCGGGATGCATGTCACTCATCTTTGTACTAACCCGTTCTCTTGGAGAAGGTCAGTAGAATAATGTCTTGTTGCCCCTGAAAATTCTACCATCTGACCCAAGAAAATGAGGTTCTGTCTTCCCTGATTTGTAGGGTTCATCCCACCTTCTGGTCCCATTTGGTGAGGATTGTATCCTTATGGCAGCACATTTCTTGGAAGAAACAGGTATACATGCTGGGAGGCTGCCAACTGATACAAGAAACTATTTTATCACTAGTTTAACCAATGAGTTCAAAGTACCGGCTCACAATGCTGGTAGCCAGAACAACATACGATAAAATCAAGTTTCTGGTTGTTGTAGCCACTTGGGCACATTTTCTCTCCATCACACATTGAGGTACCTACTGTGTGCTAGGCACTCTGCTGAGTTCTGAGCCAGAAACTATTCTAGCTCATTCTTCTTCTTTTTTTTTTTTTTATCTATATTTTTTGACACAGGGTCTCACTCTGTCACCCAGGCTGGAGTGCAGTGGGGCCATCTCAGTTCACTGCAACCTCTGCCTCCCTGGTTGAAGCAATTCTCTTGCCTCAGCCTCCTGAGTAGCTGGGATTACAGGTGCCTGCCACCACACTCAGCTAATTTTTGTATTTTTGGTAGAGACGGGGTTTCACCATGTTGGCCAGGCTAGTCTCAAACTCCTGACCTCAGGTGATTTGCCTGCCTCAGCCTCCCAAAGTGGTAGGATTACAGGCGTGAGCCACCAGGCCCAGCCCTAGCTCATTCTTCAACTGCTTTGCAGGTAAAGGAAGTAGAGCTCGTCCTTAAACCCTTGGGAGCCCTGCCTGTTGGCCAGGCAGTGTGGTAGAGTATAAAGACTCAACTTGGATTTTAATTCTGGCTTCACAGCTTGGTAGCTGTGTGACCGACTGCCCTTGGACAGATAACAGCTTTGAACCTCTTTCTGAACTGTGAAGTGGGACAATGGTAATGACTTTATGAGACATCTAGCCAGGTGCTACAAAACAGTCCCCTGTGTGTCTAGGCTAACCCATGACAAGTTGAATGTTCACTCCCCATAGCCCCTTTCCTTTTCTGTCTGTCCTGCTTTGTTGAAAAGTATATGAAAGAAGACTTCCCCTATATCCAGCCAGACAGACCTTATTAATCACAAAAATACTAAAAATCCAGCTATCCTATTCCTTCTGTAAATTTTCTTCCTGAGTGCATGCCCCTCCAGCATGGTGAGCCCTGTGCCCCTCTTGTCTGTCTGCCATACCGATCAGAAAATGCACCCCTACCCCAGTTTCAGAGCTACGTGGGTGTGGCAGGCAGATGCTGATGGAGCTGACCTCGGCTAACACAGTAACCATTGCAGCAGCACACAGGTGAAGCTGGGGCCAGGGTTTCCCAGGGGAAAGTCAGGGAACATTATTTCCATACAGGTGATGAGGGAGTTTTATTACCTACCTTGATACTCAGTTCCAAGGAGGAAACTATCCAAAAAAGATGCTTCTGGGTTAAGAAACTCACCCAGCAGCACAACTATTCTCCTGCCTGTCCCTTCACTGCTGTCAAAACAGCAGGAACAAATACCACCCACTCCAATGCCTTAGGGAAAAGTCAGGTCTCCTTTTTATGTCTCTTCAACTTAACCGAGTTAGGCTTTCTCTGTAACTCGATTTCAAACACACCTGTTTTCTGGTGCTGCTAGAACACACGGATTGAGAGGATGAGATTTCTCAGGAGGCTGGGCACATACTCCCTCGCCAGCTCCAGCAGGGCTATGTTGGCCACCTTCCCTTCGGGTCCTGCAGTTAACTGCAGTGTCTCACCTGGCGTGGAGTCCAGGTGTTGTTCACAATGGGCATTCACCACAGGTCACTGACCATCTGTCAGAAATAACCATGCCGTTCCCTTTTCATAGGCTGTTTACCAAAGGAGAAGACAAAGTGGCCCCGCTGCATGGCATAGTCCTGAATTGCCGTCATCCTAGTCAAATCTTGGTTCAGACCTGATTCTTTTTCTTACTAGCCAAGCAATATGGGCCAGTTTCTTTATCTGTAAACACAACTCTGTGCCTCCCAGGTTTCCCTTGTTTGAAAGTTGATTGTGGGCTGGGCGCAGTAGCTCACACCTGTAATCCCAGCACTTTGGGAGGCCGAGGCAGGCGGATCACCTGAGGTCGGGAGTTCAAGGCCAGCCGGGCCAACATGGTGAAACCCCGTCTCTACTAAAAATAAAAAAATTAGCTGGGCGTGGTGGCACATGCCTGTAATCCCAGCTACTCGGGAGGTTGAGACAGGAGAATCACTTGAACCTGGGAGGCGGAGGTTGCAATGAGCCGAGATCACACCGTTCAACTCCAGCCTGGGCCACAAGAGCAAGACTCCATCTCAAAAAAAAAAAAAAAAGTTGATTGTGGTCTGTTCCCACTCTACTCTAGCCAGGGTCTTCCACTAAAAGAAAAGGAATCTCCTAGAATGAGACAGCCAAGGTGTGGCCAAATACTAGAGGCCTCAAAGAATTCCAAAATGTTTTATTTTGGTGGGGAGGGGGAACCCTCAGGCTTCATCCTGAGCTCATTTCCCTGGTCCCAGCACCGAGGGCCAGAGATTGGTGGTTGTTGTTGTTGTTGTTGTTGTTGTTGTTGAGACAGAGTCTGGCTCTGTCGCCCAGGCTGGAGTGTAGTAGCACGATCTCAGTTTACTGCAACCTCAACCTCCTGGGTTCAAGCAACTGTCCTGCCTCAGCCTCCAGAGTAGCTGGGATTACAGGCGTGTACCACCATGCCCTGTTAATTTTTGTATTTTTAGTAGAGATGGGGTTTCACCATGTTGGCCAGGCTGGCCTTGAACACCTGATCTCAAGTGATCCGCCCACCTCGGCCTCCCAAAGTGTTGGGATTACAGGCGTGAACCACTGTGCCCGGCCAGGCCAGGGCTTTTTAAAAATAACAGCTGGCTAAGGTTTATTTCACAAATCAAAAGACCCAATGCTCTGCAAGATAAAGTACCTCTGCACACCCTGGGTCTCCCAGCTGGCCAGTGGCAGAGCTAGATTGGAACCCCAACTAGTCTGACTTGAAAGCCCAAGATTTTCCCACCATACAACACACCTTAGAAGCAGAGCCTGGCCTTGCTGGCTGAGAGCCAGGCTCAGGCCTGGGGACCTCCAGAGAGGAAGGTGGAGAGAGTGGGAAGAGACGGGGAGAGGGGAGGGGCCCCTGGGCTCTGTTCCTCGACAGCCGCCTATTCCCACTCCCTGAGCACAGTGTCTGACTCCGCCTGCGCTTTGTGGTTGCGGGGTGGGGGGACTTTTTCCATCCTTTGTGTCTTGAGCGGTTTTTTCCTTGCTTTGCGCTTCCCTACTGTCTCTCCATGTTCCTTTTTGTAGCTAATACTCCCACAGGCCTCCCACGGCAGCTCCAAAATGCAGCCTCCCGAGTTTCTTCTTGTTGACAGAGGCTTTGAGCATCTCTGAACAGGGATCCTCCTCAACATTCCCCTCCCTGTGACTCCCCACCACGGCCAAATGCGTCAAGAGCTGGCGGAAGGGAAGAGGAAAAGGAGTTACAGTGAGGAGGACTATGGTGCCCATCTCCCAGGGCCCTGCTCAATTTTCAACTCCCCAATGCCCGTCTTACTCTCTCCTAAATGTGGGTCCCTGCCCTTTGTGCATGTGGGTTGGGGGCTGGAGGAAAGATGGAAGGAAAAGATAGGGAATTAAAAGAATAAAAGAGGACCAAGCAAGGTGGCTCACGCCTGTAATCCCAGCATTTTGGGAGGCCGAGGCAGGTGGATCACCTGAGGTCAGGAGTTCAAGACCAGCCTGGCAACCCTGGTGAAACCTCGTCTCTACTAAAAATACAAAAACTAGCTGGGCATCGTGGCAGGCACCTGTAATCACAGCTACTCGGGAGGCTGAGGCAGGAGAATCATTTGAACCCAGGATGCAGATGTTGCAGTGAGCCGAGATCATGCCATTGCACTCCAGCCTGGGTGACAGAGCGAGACTCCGTTCAAAAAAAAGGAATAAAAGAAAAAACATAAAAATTAAAAAAGAATAGAAAAAAAAGATAGGGAATTGTGACTAAGAGCTGGGGGAATCCATACAAACAAAAGCCAGGTCTGGCAGGAAGATCTGAGGGACTGGGTAAAGGTGAAGAGAGAGGATAGTGGGCTGAGATCCTGTGCCTGATCACGCTCATCTAAAACAGGCCACATAAAGGAAAGGGTCAGTGGCGGTACCCCCTCCCAGTACGAATTCACATGAGTTCTTTGAGGGGCAATGGGGGAAGGGGTTTAAAGGCCCAAACAGGCCTTTGACTTTTCACTCTGCAATAAGAATGGTAATAACATTCCATAAATATTAGTGTATTTTCTTCTCCTGGAAGTGGGAACCAGGGCAGCAAAGGGTGACATGGGCATTGTGCCTGGAGCTGCTGGATGAGGCAGTGCACCTCAGACTAGGGACTTGACCTCGCTGCCCCAAGTTTTTCATCCGTGAATTGGCAGTTATAGCTAATAACTAGCTCATAGCGTTAATATGAAGATTAATGGGACAATCCAAGTAAAGCACTTTGCACAGTGCCTGGCAGAAAGTTAATGCTCAATAAGTGTAAGCTGCTGTAATCCTCAGGGGCACCCCACACATTCCATCTCACCCTGCTCACCCTAACCCAAGGTGTCTGGTTTGGCTTAATGCCCAAAACCAGCCCCAGCAGGTGAGCTGGAAGCCTGAAAGTCTAAACACTTAAGCCTTACAGGGATAAGTGTAAGGCCACCCAGACATGCTACACAAGCCCAGATGACCAGTCCTCTGAGTGCCCACACAGTTAGGCTAGAGAGAGGCAGACCCAACGACCTAGGGCTGGGAGACTGTCAGGGTTCTAACCCTGGCTGTGTCATTTATCAACTCTGTTACCTTGAGCAAGTCTCTCTCCCTCCTCCTCCCCCTCCTCCTCTTCTTCTCCCTCCCCTCCCCTCCTCCTCCACCTCTTCTTCTTAACTTCTTCCTTCTTCTTCCTTCCTCCTTTCTCTCTTCTCCTTCTTCTCCTTCTCCTTCTTCTTCTTCTTTCTTCTTTCTTCTTCTTCCTCTCTCCCTCTCTCTCAGCTCTGGTTCCTCCTTTGTGAAATGGAGCATAAGGAGCCCCCACCCTGGCTGTTTCACAGGGCTCCTAGGAGACTCAAAATCAGACAACAAACATTTACACGTTGCAGGTGTCACACACTGTTCTAGATCCTCTACACATACTCACTCATTGAATCCTCATTACGACCCTCTGATGTTATTATTAGCATCCTCATTTTACAGATGAGAGAACTGAGTCAGAGAAGGGTTAATAACTTGCCTTTAAAAATCACACAGACAGGCCAGGTGTGGTGGCTTACGCCTGTAATCCCAGCACTTTGAGAGGCTGAGGCGGGCAGATCACCTGAGGTCAAGAGTTCGAGATGAGCCTGGCCAACATGGTGAAACCCAATCTCTACTAAAAATACAAACATTAGCGGGGCGTGGTGGCGCACGCCTGTGGTCCCAACTACTTGGGAGGCTGAGGCAGGATAATTGCTTGAACTTGGTCGGCATAGGTTGCAGTGAGCAGAGATAGCTCCAATGCACTCCAGCCTGGGCGACAGAGGGAGACTCGGTCACAAAAAAAAAAAAAAAAAAAAAAAATCACACAGACCAAAATTAAAAAAAAAAAAATTTAATCACAGGGACAGCAAGTGGCAGACCTGGTTCCCAAGTGGGTGGGTGATTTCAATTGTGACCTTATCCTGTCTCAAAGTGAACTGACTCCTAAAATGTCCTTCTTTTTAGTAGACAGCTGGACCGCCGCCTGGAGAGGAAGCCTTGAACGGCTGGGGGAGGAGATTACTTTACAGCCAGGATCCAGCCAAGGCTGGGGATGAGATGGGAGTAGGATCTCCCGACTCCTTAGGGTCACTCCTCAGGGTCACTCCTCGTCCTGGGGACCAGATTCCAGGCTTCACAGGACTGGAGAAGGAGGAGCGCGTCCTCCCTTCCCAAAGCGCCAGCTCATTTAGATACAGGTGCCTGGGGCTTTGGCTCTCGTCGCTGACGAGGGGTAGCATCTTTCCGATGCTGGTGACTGTGAGTGCGTCTCGAGGGATGGGGGTGCTGAGCCTACCGCTTCGCTCGTTAGGGAACAAATTGCTGTTTTGGCCCCGGCGGCTCCTCTGGGCGCGGGTGGCAGCCGCGCTCGCTGGCAAATCGTGGGAGGGAGGAGGAGCGGCGCTGGCAGGCAAGTCCGGGGGACCGTCGCAGCGCGGGAGGCCAAGAAAAGACGGCCGCCCCGGGCCCGGCTCCGCCCCGCCGGGAAGGGGCTCCCTGCAGCCGCCCCCGGGCAGCACCCTGCGCGGCGCCGCGCGGAGCTCTCCAGGACGAGCTGCGTGAGGCGCGGGGCTCGGCCTTCCTCGCTCCCCTGGTGCCAGGACCCGCACGCACAAGGTTCGGAAGTTTTTTCGCAGTGTCTGACCCCTGCCGGTCCCCTGTATTTACCACCTGACCCTCTAGCGCGCTTAGGAGAGGCAAGAGGTGACAAATGCCAGAGGGAAATGGACGGGCAGGACAAGGGGTCTGGCGCTCCCCTCCCCACCACACACCCTTTCCGCCCACGGGGTCACACGGAGGACGTCTGACCCTTACTCCTAGGGCTACCCACCCTCTGGTTTCCAGGCAGCTCCTGCTTGCGGAGACACCTCATAGGAGCAGCTGGATCCATTTTCCAGAGCGTCAAGTTGAGGATGAGAAAGTCTCGAGGGCCGGGCAGCTGTGCGCGCAGAACCCCCGCCCCATCTGCTTTTAGATTTCCCGGGTGCGGCTGGAGCCCCTCTAGAGCGCCGGCCTCCGCTGGCCGCAGGGCCTTCACCTGCGCCTGTCGCCCTGTCCCCTTGCCCACTGCATTTTCCTCGGGGAGAGCATCTTCCACAGCATGCGTCCCCTGCCCCCCACGCCCCGAGCCCCCCTCCCATTCCGCCGGGGGAGGAGAGGCTGCTAGGAGGCTCTCGGAGAGCCCCCGGGCTGCAGAGAAAGACGCCTCCCCTCTGCGGCTGAGGCGAGTGAGCCAGAGGGGGCCGGCCGCTCGCCAGTGGTTCTCCGAGGTACGGGCGGGGAGGCCCGCGGGGTGGGATCAGGGCGGCCGCCACCTCCCCGCCCCCGCCGAGGTCCCGAAGGGAGGGGAGCCCTCCGCGGGAGGCCTGTCCCTTTAAGGAGGCGGCCCTGGCTGGGTGTGCCCCGTCTCCATGGTTACCCCGGTGCAGGCGGCGGGCGCGGGAGGGAGGGAGGGAGGCTGCAGCTTCTCCCCGACAGACGGAGGGAGCTGCCGAGAGCCGGCGCCGAGCGAAGCCGAGCGGAAGCCCACCCGCAGCCGACACGCGAGCCGCTGCCGCGGCGGGAGGTGCTGAGAGCGCGGCGGCCGCGGGGCCTGGAGCCCGGGATTTGTGGGCGGCGAGGGCGCGAGGGGCCGCGCGCCATGCTCCGGGCCCCGACGGCGCGGACGCCCCCTCGCGCGCCAGCGTCCGGCGCGACCCCGGATCCCGGTCTGCGCATTGCCCCCCGACGGCTGCGCTAGGGAGCGCGGGGCCCGGCGGGGGGCGGCCGAGCTGGGCGCCCTCCCCCGGCGCGGAGTCCCCGCACCCCGGAGGGATGGGGCGGGCAGCCGCGGGCGCCTAAGATGCCGGCCATGCGGGGCCTCCTGGCGCCGCAGAACACCTTCCTGGACACCATCGCTACGCGCTTCGACGGCACGCGTGAGTCCGACCCTCGCCCACTTGCACCCGGGCCGCCGGACCCTCGCCAGGGCTCCCGCCTTCCCCGAACCCCCAGCAGCCCAGCTTGGCGCCAGCCTGTTCTCACCCTCTCCTCCCTACCCGCCCCTCTTGAGGCTGGGGCCATCGTCTCCTGCTAGGCGCTGTTTCCCCGAAGGTTCGGGGTCAACACTGCTTCAGGCGAGGCAACAGGGCCAGAAGTCCCTGGGTGTGGGTCCTGGGATGCTCTCTGTTAGCCGGGTCTCGAACCCGAACCTAGTCAGTCTGACCCATCCCACCCCTGCGTCTGGCGCTGTCGCAGCAACTACCCTCGGACTGGTGGGGTAAGGCGAGGCGGGTGAACAGTGCTCAGGGACAGCTGAGAGGGCTCAAAACACAGATTTAGAAAAGAGATTTGCAAACGGAGATAAGAGTAGGCGGCACTCGGGAGAGCACGGTGTGTCCAAGCCCCGTGTCTCATAGCCTGAACCCCCTAGACTTGGGGAGGCCATCTAGCCCCAAGAAGATGGTTTGGGGACTCCCATCAGGACTGGGGAAGTTTGGAGAAGGCGCCCCGAGCTCTGGATCCCCGGTTCTGGGGGCTCTGAGCACAGGGGAAGTGATGAAAGCCCCTTCCTCCTCCTCTCCCTCACATCCCCCGTGGGGCTTCCCAGCTCTCTGCCTAGGTCCTCCTTGGTCTCCGGTTCCTGATAGGGGGTGGGAGCCCAGCACTGCGCTCTCCCCACTCCGGGCTCCTCCATCTGCTTTGCCAGTGTGCTTGGCTCCTGCAGCCTGCTGATTCAGTGCCCCCCACTCCCCAATACATTCCTGGCTCCTGGCTCCCGTGCTCAGTCACCATTCTTACACCCCCATTCTTGATCACATTCACTAATTCCTGAGCCAGGTCAGGCAGCTAGGGCTAAAACACAGACAGCAGGATGTATGGTGGTCTGGGGTTGCCTCCAGTCTAGGTGTGTCTCAGTGGGAGAAACCAGACAGCCAACCTGGGTACCTGGCTAGTGGGTGAGCCTGGCAGAAGTAGAGGTGGGGCTGAGGCTGGCCCAGAGCTGGCAGGGCAGTCCTCATTAGGGATTCCCCAATCCCAGCCCTTACCCCACATTGCTCAGGACACCCTCCAGAAGGCACAGTGCCCGCACAGCGCTTCATTCACCGACCTCAGTTCACATGTGCTGATCCTTGAATGTACTCACACCTGCTGCAGGGCACTGACAAACAGGTGACACACACTGATTGCCATTCATAAACAGCCCTGCCTTAACACACACAGGATTCCTGGGGTTTGGAAAACCCACTCTTTGGTTGCAGGCATTTGAGAAAGGAGGGGTGGTAGGCCTCCCGCCCCTTCACCCCACGCCTCCTCTGAGAAGTGCTCTCTTGCAGACAGTAACTTCGTGCTGGGCAACGCCCAGGTGGCGGGGCTCTTCCCCGTGGTCTACTGCTCTGATGGCTTCTGTGACCTCACGGGCTTCTCCCGGGCTGAGGTCATGCAGCGGGGCTGTGCCTGCTCCTTCCTTTATGGGCCAGACACCAGTGAGCTCGTCCGCCAACAGATCCGCAAGGCCCTGGACGAGCACAAGGAGTTCAAGGCTGAGCTGATCCTGTACCGGAAGAGCGGTGAGGGGCCACCTGGCCAGCCTGCCTCACCTTTGCAGTCTCACCCAGCCTGGCACCAGCCCCATCCACTGTCCCTCCTCCTTTCTGTTGCCATCTTCTCCATCTCCCCATCTCATCCCATCTTCCCATCCCCCCATCCAACCCCTCTTGCTGCATCCCACCTCTTGCCCCTGGCTCCCCATCTCTACCTGCCTCACCCTAGCCTCAGCCTGCATTCAGTTCCAACCTCGGGTTTCCCGCATCCAACAGAAAAACATCCGCATTTCGGCAGGGCAGATCTACCACACGACAGGTCTGACCGTCATGTTTGCTCTCCCTTGCCTCCTTCCCCCAATTCCATCAAGCCCTGCCTTCAGTGAAACTGGACTGCCAGCCCTTCCCCCAGGAAACCGCTAGATCCTGCCTGTGTCTTGCCCGGGATGTCAGTGGAGCCAGGGCCTCTGTCACCTCAGGCAGTGCTGAGAATAGGAGGTGGGCTGAGTTTGTTTTTGTGCCCAGGGCTCCCGTTCTGGTGTCTCCTGGATGTGATACCCATAAAGAATGAGAAAGGGGAGGTGGCTCTCTTCCTAGTCTCTCACAAGGACATCAGCGAAACCAAGAACCGAGGGGGCCCCGACAGATGGAAGGAGACAGGTAGGTGCATGTAGGTGCTGTGGTCGGGGTATTGGGTGCCGCAGGCCCGGGCGGGGCCTTGGCACCCAGTCTGAGTACGGGGGTCCCCCATGCCCCCTGCATTCATTTCACTCCCACTCAGGCTGCCTGAGAGGCCTGTGCTGCTCTCATCTCCACATTCCTCGGTATGGGAATATTTTTTCCAAATAGACAGATTGAGACAAAGTTGGAGTTTTTAAGTCAACTTTATTAAGAAACTGAAAGCAAACAAACCCAATTGTACCTGTGAAGCAGGTACTTTCTGACCAGTTAAAAAGGTTGAGCACAGACCCACCAGGTTCCTCTTTCCTACAGCAAACCTGACTGGGGGTGGAGCTCTGGGCAAAGCCTGCTTTTAAGTTCTTCGAGTCTTTCCCCTCTTGTGTCCTCCAAGGCTGGGGCAGGCCTTTGGGCAGGTTACAAAGCTGTCAAGGCCTCTTTGCCATTTGGGGATGCTGGGGGTACTCTCCACTCCCACTCGCGTACTCCCAGTGCTGGGTCTGCCTCTCCATGATGTCAGCCTTCATTGTCACCCTCTGGTCCCTGCACTAGCTCCTGGGCTCCTGCTGTAAGTTCCCACACCTCTGCTGACGGCCTCCTGCTAGTTCTCCACCCTGGCCCTGTGAGGTACCTCCTCGCTTCCTGTCCCAGGCCTTTCCCTGTAGAGATCCTCTGGTCCAAACCTCCTCTTCCTGGAAGCAGACCCCAGAGGTAGTGTCTGTAAACACTCCTAGGACTGCCCATTGCTGGGCTGGGCAAGTGAACCCAGGAAGTGAGGAATACCTGAGCCCCCAACTCTAAACATTCTAAGTGGTCAATGAGCCAGACCAGTCCATGGGCCAGCAACTGTGTCCTACACCTGACCCAGAGCTAGGGTGTGTGGGCACACACCCATCATCTTCATGGGCCCCTCTTCTTTCGCAGGTGGTGGCCGGCGCCGATATGGCCGGGCACGATCCAAAGGCTTCAATGCCAACCGGCGGCGGAGCCGGGCCGTGCTCTACCACCTGTCCGGGCACCTGCAGAAGCAGCCCAAGGGCAAGCACAAGCTCAATAAGGTGGGCTCAGCCCTGGGATGTGTGGGAGAGGGGAGGGGCAGATGCAGAAGATGGGGAAGGGGAACCTGATCTACCACAGAGAGAATGTCTAGGGGCCACCCAGGCCTTGCCAGCACTTTGGGGGTTGGGACTGAAGGAGGGAAGATCACATGCCTGATCCATCAGAAGAAAGTCCTGGCCTGGGAGGCAGATGGGCCTTGGTTCAATCCTGGCTCCTCCCCTAAGCAGCTGTGTGGCCGAAGCTAAGTCACTTAACTTTCCTGATCTTCAGTTTTCTGATCTATAAAATGGAGATGCTAATGCCATCTCGAAGCAGATGCTGCTTCGATAATGCAGGGATAGAAAGGAGGTGGATGCGGGTCCCAGACTCTATCCAAACTCAGCCTGTGCCAATATTCTTTTCTCTCTGCCTGGACCTGCCCTGCCTCACTCAGGGGGTGTTTGGGGAGAAACCAAACTTGCCTGAGTACAAAGTAGCCGCCATCCGGAAGTCGCCCTTCATCCTGTTGCACTGTGGGGCACTGAGAGCCACCTGGGATGGCTTCATCCTGCTCGCCACACTCTATGTGGCTGTCACTGTGCCCTACAGCGTGTGTGTGAGCACAGCACGGGAGCCCAGTGCCGCCCGCGGCCCGCCCAGCGTCTGTGACCTGGCCGTGGAGGTCCTCTTCATCCTTGGTGCGTGCACTCTGCCCCTTCCGCCCCACCCTTTGCTGGCGCCCTGGGGCTTTGCTGGGGATAGTCCACGTGGCTTCCAGGGTGCTACAGTGCCCCCCTCGCCCTCTCTCATTTGTAACCTGTGAGCTTTGAAATCAGACCTAGGTTCCAAACATCTGCCACTTAGAAGTTATATGACCTTGAGCTGGTCAAAGCCTCACTGAGCCTCCATAAAATAGATTCCCCCTTTGTAAAATAGGCAAAATGATGTCTACCTGTTACAGTTACTGTGAGAACTAAGATGATGTACGGGAAGGGCCGGGGACAGTGTCAACTACTGAGAAAGTGAGCAGGTGTCCAGGCAAGAGTGGCTGCCCCCCAGCCCCAGTGCTGACTCCCACCCGGATTCCCCACAGACATTGTGCTGAATTTCCGTACCACATTTGTGTCCAAGTCGGGCCAGGTGGTGTTTGCCCCAAAGTCCATTTGCCTCCACTACGTCACCACCTGGTTCCTGCTGGATGTCATCGCGGCGCTGCCCTTTGACCTGCTACATGCCTTCAAGGTCAACGTGGTCAGTGTGGCTGGGCTGGCTGGGTGGGTGGGCTTGGCCAGGGGACAGGCAGGGCCAGCCCGCTGACCTCCCTCCCTCCCTCCCTCCCCGCATCTCAGTACTTCGGGGCCCATCTGCTGAAGACTGTGCGCCTGCTGCGCCTGCTGCGCCTGCTTCCGCGGCTGGACCGGTACTCGCAGTACAGCGCCGTGGTGCTGACACTGCTCATGGCCGTGTTTGCCCTGCTCGCGCACTGGGTCGCCTGCGTCTGGTTTTACATTGGCCAGCGGGAGATCGAGAGCAGCGAATCCGAGCTGCCTGAGATTGGTACTGGAGGCTCCCTCTGCATGTGGTGGGGAGGGAGTTGTGTCAGAGGAGTGTGAGTGCCAGTGTGGGTGCAGATGTGTGGTGTCAGGGACCTGTGCAAGTCTGCACGTGTGCAAATCATAGAAGAGGGTGTGCAGGTGTGAGTGTGACAGCCACCACCACGTGACAGGCCTGTTCTCCAGCAGCTGGGCCTTGTGGAGAAAGCCCAAGGAGTCCCAGTCGCCCATCCAGGCCTCCTGTGGCCAAATGTTGGTCACATTCCTTAAACCCCTGCCCCGTTGGGAAGGCCAAGCAGGGAGCCACTGCCCTCCAGGGTTTCTCTGACACCCGGCACTCCCCACCCCTCCCCCCGCATCCTCTCTGAAGCTTGTCCCCACCACCTTAGCTTCCAAGGCCCCTGCCTTTCTCTTGTCACCTCCAGTCCACATTTCTCCTGTCATCTCTAGTCCACATTTCTCCCCGCTGCATCTCTGCTCTCCCCTGGCCTAAAAAGCAGGCTTTCTGCGTCCCCAGCATCTTCACTCTCCTTCATGTCACCTCTTCTCCTTCCACAGCTCCTCTCTGCTCACCACCCACTCACATCTTAACTCCTGCTGGGAGGGCTTCCACCCCCACCTCTGCACCCAAAATGTCATCTGGAAGGTCACAGTGACCTTCTGGGACCAAACCCTCATCCTCCTTGAAGTCCCTGTATCACCTGACCCTGCCAACCATAGTTCCTCTCAGCTGTGGGTGATGCAGCCCTTGGCTGGCCTCCTCCCAGCTCCTCCAAGTTCCAGGGTCTCCAGACCTTTCCTCACAGCTCTCCCCCTTCACCTTGCTTTCCCTCGGCTATTCCACTGACACCGAGTGAGCATCTCAACTTCCACCCTTTCTCTAGCCAAACCATTCCATTCCAGCTGTTTTTAACTCTCGATGCGCCTCAGGTCCAAAATCAAACCTGACCTCTTCCTCCCCAGCCCTCCAGCCCTCTGTCAGCTTCCAGGTAACTGACATTTAGCTGGGTTTCCAGATGCAGGTGGCTTTTTTTTTTTTTTTTTTTGAGCTGTCACCCAGGCTGGAGTACAGTGGCGTGATCTAGGCTCACTGCAAGCTCCGCCTCCCGGGTTCACGCCATTCTCCTGCCTCAGCCTCCCAAGTAGCTGGGACTACAGGCATCCGCCAGCACGCCGGCTAATTTTTTGTATTTTTAGTAGAGACGGGGTTTTACCGTGTTAGCCAGGATGGTCTTGATCTCCTGACCTTGTGATCCACCTGCCTCGGCCTCCCAAAGTGCTGGGATTACAGGTGTGAGCCACCACACCCGGCAGGTGGCCTCGTATGACTGTCTGCTCCTTGGCAGAGTCACCAGGTGTCCAGATCAGCCTTAGAAACCCGGTCTGATCAGTTCCCTGGGAACTACAAGGCTCCTGTGAATCCTCTCTCCCTCTGCAAACTCACGGGAGGCCTGTGTGTGTCACAGAGGACCCATTTGAAATTTCCCCCAAGTGCTCTCGCTGCTGAGTAGGTGGAAACCAGGACACTCCGGGCAGTGACACCTCCTTGGTGCCTGCTATTCCCAGAGGAAGCCTGTGGTGTCAGCTGCTCTGGGGTCAGACGGCCACATGGCAAACACAGTCAGAGGGCCACGAGATGGACAATGGTGAAACAAAGCCTGTCTCCACCACCCCCAAAGTGGGCTGAGACACCAAATCCCCAGGTCCACTCCCGCCCCCTGAAATGGGACCCAGACACCCTTGGTCTTGTGTCCACGAGACTCGTCTCTTCCAACCACCTCACAGGGGTTGCTGATCTGACATTAAGAACACCTTCAGCTCCCAAGAGTCTCTGAGCTCCACAGGATGGGCAAGGGTGGGTCGACCCTTGCAGATACACATTATATTCTTTCACCCTTGACCCCTGAGTTCCAGGGTGGTTTCGTTCCATTTGAGCCGGTACTAGTCTACATTTAGAGACTTTACAAGTTCTTCACATCATCATCTCCTCTTTCTCCAGGGAATCTGCCCCCTAACTGGGTTGGCACCAAACCCAGACCTCTCCAAGTCCAGCCCTAGCAGGAGAGTTCCTTGTAGGGGGAGGTGAGGCTGAGGTGGGGGGGTGGGCAGCTGGCCCAGTTCAGTCTGGTGGGCAGCTCCTTCTCCAAGCTTCCTTGCCTGGGTTTCCTTTTCCACTGCCCATGATGTGGACAGAGTTCCTTCCCCAGGTTCCCACTAGCCCAGTGGAGGTGGGCTGGATTTTCACAAGGCTGTGCTGAGTATTGGGGGAGAGAACTCAGAGCACTCCTTGGTGTGCGAGCCCCCAGCCTCCAGGACAGCTCCTGCTGGCCTGACCCCGCCCACCTGGAGGCACAATCCTGGCCCCAGCTTCAGGGGTTGCTGATGCCCCATGGCCAAGACTGAAAGATCAGAGGCCTCCCTGCCACCCTCCCCTGTGTCCTGCTGCTTCTCCCCACCTTCCCTATCCTGGGCATTTGGCTTTGGGTAGCTTCACCCTCAGAGGCCAACTAAACAGTGACTGTGAAGAGTTTTACGTACTCCAATTTTATTTTATTTTTTTTGGAGACAGTCTCACTCTGTCACCCAGGCTGGAGTGCAACGGCGCAATCTCGGCTCACTGCAACCTCCGCCTCCTGTGTTCAAGCAATTCTTCTGCCTCAGTCTCCCAAGTAGCTGGGATTACAGGCATGCGCCACCATGCCTGGCTAATTTTTATGTTTTTAGTAGAGATGGGGTTTCACCATGTTGGTCACGCTGGTCTCGAACTCCTGACCTTGTGATCTGCCCACCTCGACCTCCCAAAGTGCTGGGATTACATGCATGAGCCACTGCGCCCAACCATGTACTCCATTGCATTCTTATGGCACATCTCAGATAATGGGAAGGTGAGCCCCCACCTTGGTGCAGGTCTTAGTACATCCTCCTAAATTCCTTAGCCTGGAATGTAATGCCCTCAGTGTTAACCCCACATTCTAGCCAAACTGAGCTACTTGCCTGTACTTGTCTTAAAATATCAGTCTCCAGGTTTGGCTCGTGCCTGTCCCTCCACCAGGAATGACCCCCTCAGTTTCTTTGTATCAAAACCCTACTACCCTTTGAGACCAAGCACAAATGTCCCTTCTTCCAGAAGCCTTCTAGCCCTAGCCCATGGCACTTGGTTAGAGCCCCCCTCCCTTCCTGCCGTGTGGCACCTCTGAGATGTAGTTCTGGCCCTATGTCACCTGCCCTTCTGAACTGGAGCCCTCAGGGAGCTCCTGTGGGGCCCCCAGCTCCTGGCACACAGTGTGTGAGGTTGCTGAATGAATGAGTGGGTGGATGACAAGTGTGTGGGGGCCACAGGACCCATATGCCTGAAGTGTTGGGGACAGTCTGGAGTAGGGGGTCTGTGCTGAGGTGGGAGGAGCAGGGCACAAGTGGAGAGGTGGGGTCCAACTGCATCCTGTGACCCCAAGCCACAGCCACACATACCCTCTGCCTCACCATTCTAGATCAGCCAATCCGCCCTCTCTCCCTTGCACCCCATGGCCCCCAGCTCTGCCAGGACCTCTGTGGATCTTGGGATCCCCCATCCAACACCCTAGAGCTCCTGCAACTCTCCAGCTAGGCTCAAGAGTGACTCCCAGCACCCAGCCTTGGGAGAGACCTCAGTGCACAACCCTACTCCATGCCAAGGCCAGGTGGAGAACTTCGGGCTGAGGGGCAATCCAGCCTCTGCTCCGTGGCCCAGTCTAGCCTGTGACTACGTGTGTGTGTGTGCGCGCGCACCTGTGTGAATGTATTCGCCTGTGTGCTCTTGTCCACGAAAGTGTGTCTTCACCCCCTGCCTGACAGCGTGTAGGTACCAGTGTACCTTTGTCCCTCTCCCAAGTGTGCACAGCCTTTTCAGTGAGTGGCTGTGTTGAGGCGCCTGTAAGGGGCATACATGTGTCCTTGTCTTCTTGACTGTGTGGGGCACACACATAGCCTTAACAGTGTGTGTGCATGTCCATGCAGGCGTGCTTGGGACCTGTGTGTGAGGCTGAGTGGTTTGTGTGGCTGTGGGGATGGATGAGACTGAATGGGGAGGGGAGGGAGGACCTTCTGGAGTTGATGGGCTCAGAGAAATGCAGGAAGAGGAGTCCCGTTGGACAGGTGGAGGTGAGGGCGGAGGTGGCCTCACCATCCATCTTTTGGGGTTGAGGCTGTGGTTGAATGCAGTGAGCACCCCAGTCCTTTTGCCCACGCCAGCCAGGCCCTCCGACTGGGCCCGTTACCTGGGATGGGTGCCAGCCATGGGGGAAGGGGTGTGATTTCCCTTGTGTCATCCTCAGTGCCAATAGGAGCTGGCTGGGGAAATGGCAGACTCTTCTGAGGGTTGAGGGGGTGGAGAGGGGTGTGCTAGGCTGGCAGTGAAGGGGCAAAGCGGCGGGAAGCCATGGGGCTGGGTCTGTGTCTGCGTGTCCCCACCCCCAGGGCCCGGCATCCTCGCCCACAGTCTTCCTGCCTGCTCAGGCCCTGCTGTTCCCCCCTCAGGCTGGCTGCAGGAGCTGGCCCGCCGACTGGAGACTCCCTACTACCTGGTGGGCCGGAGACCAGCTGGAGGGAACAGCTCCGGCCAGAGTGACAACTGCAGCAGCAGCAGCGAGGCCAACGGGACGGGGCTGGAGCTGCTGGGCGGCCCGTCGCTGCGCAGCGCCTACATCACCTCCCTCTACTTCGCACTCAGCAGCCTCACCAGCGTGGGCTTCGGCAACGTGTCCGCCAACACGGACACCGAGAAGATCTTCTCCATCTGCACCATGCTCATCGGCGGTGAGCCCGGCCGCGCGCGTCTTCCCGGGGCCACTCCCAGACTTCTGCCCGCAGGCGGCGCCGTCCCACTCCCCGGAGGGCCTGAGGCCGGGGGCTCTTCCGCTTTAGGTGGCCGCGGAACCCGAGGCCGGGGTGGGGGAGACTTCGCCCGCACAGCGGCCTTCGGGCCTTGCCTAGGAGCGTGCGGGGCCGAGGACAGATGAGCCCAGCGTGGTGTCAGGCCGGGCCAGGTCCCCTAGGTGACCCCCTCTCGTCACCCTCCCCCAGCCCTGATGCACGCGGTGGTGTTTGGGAACGTGACGGCCATCATCCAGCGCATGTACGCCCGCCGCTTTCTGTACCACAGCCGCACGCGCGACCTGCGCGACTACATCCGCATCCACCGTATCCCCAAGCCCCTCAAGCAGCGCATGCTGGAGTACTTCCAGGCCACCTGGGCGGTGAACAATGGCATCGACACCACCGAGGTGCGGCCTCCAGGGCTGGGCCTGCTAGCCTTTGCTCCCTCAGGGGGTTTGCAATGGCCTAGAATTATCAGGAGTGGGGGAGGATGAATGCAGAATTTTGGCCCCTGTGCCTCCCTTCTCTCTTGAGGGGACAGCAGCATGGGACAGAGGGCAGCTAAGAAGGCTTGGAGGGCCCTCTGAACCCCAGTTAGGTCTGGGGGCTTGGTGCTCACTGAGGTGGGAAGCTGGGCTGCTCTGGGCGCTAAAGTGATTGAGAGGGAGGTGGAGGAAGCCCCCTCGCTGCCACCCTGTGTGGAGCTTGGAGTTGTGAGAGAGGCCTCAGGTCCCTCCCATGCCTCCCCTGTTCCTGAGGCCTGCCAGGGTGGAGAGGGGCTGGCTGGAGGCCACCTCCTCTTCTGCCACTCCCAACCCCCCCACCCCGCACCTGCTCACCCGCAGCTGCTGCAGAGCCTCCCTGACGAGCTGCGCGCAGACATCGCCATGCACCTGCACAAGGAGGTCCTGCAGCTGCCACTGTTTGAGGCGGCCAGCCGCGGCTGCCTGCGGGCACTGTCTCTGGCCCTGCGGCCCGCCTTCTGCACGCCGGGCGAGTACCTCATCCACCAAGGCGATGCCCTGCAGGCCCTCTACTTTGTCTGCTCTGGCTCCATGGAGGTGCTCAAGGGTGGCACCGTGCTCGCCATCCTAGGTTTGTGAGGGTGGGAGAGAGGGCGTGGGGGCACGTGTGTGTGAGACCATGGCCCTGATCTGTGGAAAACCTGGAGAGGGGACCTCCACAAGGCCACTGAGAGAGAAACAGCCAGGGTGGAGTCAGGAGTAGTTATGGAGTCCTGGTCAAAGCTCAGAGAAGCCCCAGTGACTGCAAGGTGGCAGCGTAAGTAGGTGGACACGATCTCGCAGGTGGCCCTGGGGCCGAGCGAGTGGAGGGCCAGCCTTTGAAAGGAGCCAGTCTATGGGGGACAGAGGGGAGCTGCCCTTCCTTCAGGAGGAAAATCAGAAGCTAGGGATGGAAGTGCTGGGGAGAGTGTCAGGCAGGGCTAAAAAGGGGAGGAACAAAAGCTGTCCTTGTGGTCCCCCAGGAACGGTGAGATGTGACTTTCCTGAGGCAGATCACAGAGCAGGCCCAGAGCCCAGATGGGTTGACAGAGCTCAGTCTCCAAACAGCCAGGGAGACTCATTCTGATGAAATGGTATCTACAGTGTATATACTTCCCTTCCTGGCAAAAGAAGGAGGTGAAAAAGGAAATCAGTTCCCTAGACGCAGATGAAGAAATTGCAGGTGTGGAATGGACACAATAGTAGTGCTGATAACAGGGGGCTAACAGCGTGACTAGCCCTGTCCCAGCTCCTTACTGCTTTGTCTCACTCTAACCTCACAAAACCCATTATTCCTATTTTGCATAGCAGGAGACCAAGGTCAGAGAGGTTAATGAACAGCTAGGAATCGGCCAGCCGGGGCTGGAGCCCCATCCACCTGGCACCAAGTCTCATGCTTCTTCCACGGGGCTCCCAGGTGCTCTGGGGGGAATTGGGACTGGCAGGGAGGAAGCCATCGTTAGGAGGGTTGGACCTGCACTCTAGGATTTGGAGAGTTGGGAGCACATTCTAACTCTCAGGGAAACATGGGGCTGTGTCTGTGAAAAGCCACTAAAGGACCAGGCACGGTAGCTCAAGCCTATAATTCCAGCACTTTGGCAGGCCGAGGCAGGCAGATCACTTGAGGTCAGGAGTTCAAGACCAGCCTGGCCAACGTGGTGAAATCCTGTATCTACTAAAAATACAAAAATTAGCCGGGTGTGGTGGCGGACACCTGTAATCCAAGCTACTTGGGAGGCTGAGGCAGAAGAATTGCTTAAACCCAGGAGGTGGAGATTGCAGTGAGCCAAGATTGCACCACTGCACTCCAGCCTGGGCGATAAGCGAGACTCTGTCTCAAAAAAAAAAAAAAAAAAAGAAAAGCCACTAAAGAGGAGCAGAGCTCTATGGCTGCAAGAGACTATCACCGTGACCCTTGAGGGCGGGGAACATGTGACCAGTGTGGGTAGTCAAGGACTTGTACATGTGGAGAGGTGGTGACCTGACCACTGCTGACGACATCGAATCCTCAGGCAGCCAAGGCACGTGTAGATTCACTGTGGGGACTGCTGAAGCCCTGGGGCTGAGGTTTCTCATTCATCTGGCAATCCACAATCAAGACGAGAAGCAGGAAAGGGCCAGGAAGGTGGGGCGGTGTCACCAGACGCAGCTACTGTGTGTCCATCCTTGCTCCCTTGAAGAGGATGACCTTCCAGCTGGAAACAAGAGGAAAAAAATGCCATCGGGGTCTTAGACCCCAAGAGTGGGGACAGGCTGTTCACACCCTTTGTTTTACATCTTTCATGAGTCCAGCTTTTCTGCCTACATGCGGTGTATGCCAGCATGAGAAAATGGAGTTATGCCAGTCAAGTGTAGCTGGCAATCCTTGGAGAGATTCCGAAGGGCACAAGGACAGATTTTCACCACTGTAGACTGGTGAATCCAAAGCAGGATTGACGAGTGGATTACGAAACAGATGGTTTCCAGCCTGGAGCCGAGGGAGTTGTGTGGCTGGGAGCTGGCACAGGGCCTCTCAGAGCATGCCTTCGCTGGTGCCAGGCACCACGTCTCAGAATAGCCATGTTCAGTGTGCAGTATTCAGTGCCACAAGAATGGCTACAGCCTGTGCCCTGGGCCTTTGCCTCTACAATGTCCCTAGCACCAGGACTTATGCCACCGTTGATCCATCCTGTCACCTTCTATATGTTTTGGGTGAACTACTTCCCTGTTGACTTGGAGGCTCTAGATGCCCTGGTGAATGCCTGGTTCCCCAACCCCAATCATGGTCGGGTTCTCTGCTTTGCCTTCGTACCTACCCTCTCCTCACCTACCTTTTTACTCGAACGTCCAAGTGCATCCTGTCTGCTTCAGGCAGCTCTGGGTTCTGGCGCTTGCCTCTGTTGATGAACTGCTGGAAGCTAAACATACGCAAAGTCCGTTGTGAGGAAGGAAGTAGTTTGATGAGCTGCACCTGGTGGGCAGACTCTGGTCCTGAGACTCTGCCCTCGGTCCTGTCCTGTTTCTCATTTTTCTCCCACCTCTTAGATGAAGACAAGCAGCACGTGCTTATTCTATTTCAGATGACGCCAATGAAAAGAGAGCACATTCCCCAGATGATCACATTGAGATCCAAACAGCACTCAAAACGACCCAGAAGGATGGCCTGAAACCAAGAAAATCAAGTGTTAAACTATACTTAAGTTGGGGTGCATTCTATACTTAAGTTGGAGCAAAAGTCCAGGAACATGTAGAGGAGACATGAGCTCAGTGTGTGCTGCTGGCAGTGTGAGGTAGTCCATAGCAGGGCCATCCTTTCTGAAACACTTTCTAACAGTCTGAACTGCCTCGCGGTGGTTGAGCTGCCTTGAGGGTAGTGAGTGCTCTGCCCAAGCCCGGACTGCGTGCCTATCCCTGTTGGAAATGAATTTTTTATTTTTGAGACCAGGTCTCACTGTCGCCCAGGCTGGAGTGCAGTGGTATGATCTCGGCTCACTGCAGCCTCGACCTACTGGGCTCAAGTGATCCGTCCACCTCAGTCTCCAGAATAGCTGAGATTGCAGGTGCACACCACCACACCGAGCTTAATTTTTGCTGTTGTTGTTGTTGTTGTTTGAGACAGGGTTTTGCCATGTTGCCCAGGCTGGTCTCAAACTCCTGAGCTCAAGCGATCCTCCTGCCATGGCCTCCCAAAGTGCTGGGAGTCATTGTGCCTGGCAGGAATGATTTATAGGGGTTTCTATCTGGGAGGCAAAGGAAGAAAATGATTTCTTTTTGGTCGTCTTTGTGTGAGGCACTTTATCTACATTAACTCTAATTTAGCCTCAACATGTCCCTGGACAGACACACCCTATTTCATTGATTCTAAGACACACATCTCACCCACCCTACCCAATCTAACATCTCTGAGATTACACCGCAGGCTCTAATTGATGCCATTTAATAATTACTGTCAGCCAGGTGGCAGTCTTAACCTGCCTGTGGGAAAACCTCCATTGACCCCTTCTGGTGAGATCAAGAATATTCCCTAGACTCGGTTAAATGCAGCATCTCTTGTAGAGCGGAGGCAGCTAGGGCTCAGGAAGGTGAGCCTGGCTGCCTGGCATTTTCCCTATGCCACACAGGGCTCTAATTTGCTGGTTCCAAACACTGATTCCTGGACAAGCTGCATCTGAATCACCTGTGGGACTTAAAAACAATCAGACTGTGGGGTCTCCCATAGATACTGTGACGCTGTAGGTAGAGATAGGGCCTGGGTGTTTGTTCTGACTTTTGCAGGGGATTCTAATCAACATAGCCAGCTGTGAACCACTAGAACTGATGTTCAGTCTCTCTCAGGGCTAAAATTCAGGTTTTCCGGCACAGTGGTTTTGATCCTGAATGTGTTTGAGGGCCTGGGTCACAGAGCTCTTTACCCCAAGCCCATGTGGGAGCCAGTGAGACAGGCCGCAGGCGTCAGGCCATGTCCCAGGCCTCTTTGCTCCTCTCTCTGCTGGCTTCAAGGCTTCAGCTACAGAGGCCCAGCCCAGCTCTGAAGGGAATCTCAGCAACCTGCAGCCCCCTCTTCTCTCCTCATGGCTGAAGCTCTCAGGGCTTGCTGACCTCTGTTTCCTCTCCCCAGGGAAGGGCGACCTGATCGGCTGTGAGCTGCCCCGGCGGGAGCAGGTGGTAAAGGCCAATGCCGACGTGAAGGGGCTGACGTACTGCGTCCTGCAGTGTCTGCAGCTGGCTGGCCTGCACGACAGCCTTGCGCTGTACCCCGAGTTTGCCCCGCGCTTCAGTCGTGGCCTCCGAGGGGAGCTCAGCTACAACCTGGGTGCTGGGGGAGGCTCTGCAGAGGTGAGTGTGCTGAGTACGTGCTTGGAGGGGATGGGGGTGCCGGGGAGCCTGGTGAGGTGGGCAGAGGCTGGGGATGGTGGAGAGCTGTGTGTGAAGTGTGGCCTGGTATGAAAGCTCCCACCTCGGGCAGGGGTCTACACCCTCTCTGCCCTTCCACACTCATGTGCCCAGCCCAGCATGTGCAGCCACCCCTGCCGGCTCTCCTTGGCCTGTCTGAGGCAGCCTTACCCTGTCCAGAGGAATCTTAGTGAAGGTAGATGAATGCATCAGTGCTGGCACAGGGAGGGGTGGCTCCTGGGGGTCAGGGGCTGAGCAGGGCAGAGACAGGCACCAGCCCTTCAGGTTGCTTCTGAAGAGAGCCTGGTGGCCCCCTGTGTTTTTTCATGGTGAAACAGGATTGTTCTGAGGGGCTTTTGAATTTTCCTGGATTGTCACTAATTCCAAACCAATTTTTAGCGCCACATTCTCTTGGATAGTTTAATTAGGCTGAGGGACCTGGTAGAGGAGTGGTGGTGTCCGTATTTGGCTAGAATTTTGAGAGGTAGTTAACACCTCCAGGGCTTTGGTGGCTTTAGATAGATTTTAGATTAAGATAGTATCATCTGGCCGGGCGCGGTGGCTCATGCCTGTAATCCCAGCACTTTGGGAGGCTGAGGCGGGTGGATCACGAGGTCAGGAGATCAAGACCATCCTCGCCAACACGGTGAAACGCTGTCTCTACTAAAAATACCAAAAAGAAAAAAAAGAGCCGGGTGTGGTGGCGGGCGCCTGTAGTCCCAGCTACAGGCTGAGGCAGGAGAATGGCATGAACCCGGGAGGTGGAGCTTGCAGCGAGCCAAGATCACACCACTGCACTCCAGCCTGGGCGACAGAGTAAGACTCTGTCTCAAAAAAAAAAACATAAGATAGTATCATCTATAGGACCTTCAGTTAGAATAGATGTTGGCTATTCTAACAAAGATGGCTCATCCCTTCCAGGGGAGATGAAGCCTTGGTAGGGGAGGTGAGTGGGACACAATAGTGACCATCCATGCCGATTCCCTGTCCCTCACTATCCCTAGGTGGACACCAGCTCCCTGAGCGGCGACAATACCCTTATGTCCACGCTGGAGGAGAAGGAGACAGATGGGGAGCAGGGCCCCACGGTCTCCCCAGCCCCAGCTGATGAGCCCTCCAGCCCCCTGCTGTCCCCTGGCTGCACCTCCTCATCCTCAGCTGCCAAGCTGCTATCCCCACGTCGAACAGCACCCCGGCCTCGTCTAGGTGGCAGAGGGAGGCCAGGCAGGACAGGGGCTTTGAAGGCTGAGGCTGGCCCCTCTGCTCCCCCACGGGCCCTAGAGGGGCTACGGCTGCCCCCCATGCCATGGAATGTGCCCCCAGATCTGAGCCCCAGGTGAGCAGACCCTAGGCCCCCGTGGCAGAGATGGTGGTGATGAGGCTGAGGCCCTGGGCAGGCGCACCCTGCCCTAGGTGCCCATCTAACCATCTTAACTCCCGCTAGTCTATGTGGGCCAAGCCTGCCTCCTCCAGGAAGCCTTCTGTGCTCCTCCTTTCTCCTGCTGTCCCACTCCACTGTGTGGTGTGTGGCACACGCTGCTCTGAACTCTTGCATCTCATGCTGCTCAAGCTTGGCCCCCCAGCTAAACTGTAAGCTCCTAGGGGAAGGGACCCCATGTTAGCTTTCTCCTGGGCTCCTGGTCAGTTCCACGCTCCTGCAGCCTGTGTGTGTGGACGCTGGGGCATCCCGTCCCGTATGACCCCACAGTGGCTGCCTGTCCATTGATTTGTTGTCCTGGTACCTGGGTTCACAGGGTAGTAGATGGCATTGAAGACGGCTGTGGCTCGGACCAGCCCAAGTTCTCTTTCCGCGTGGGCCAGTCTGGCCCGGAATGTAGCAGCAGCCCCTCCCCTGGACCAGGTACCAGGGCCCCGGGATGGTCTAGGTTGGTGGGGCAGCCCCTTTGCCTTGTGAACCTCAAGCACTGTTGACCTCTGAGCCTTCAATGTTAGAGAAACTGGCAGACTGCCTGGAGGCCGTCTCACCCCACTACCCCTTGGTGTCGTGCGGGCAGGGGAGTTTGGTGGTGAAGACCAGCACTTTAATTTCGACGCAGCCAGGAACTGGGTTTATATCCTTGCTCTGTCAGCTTTCTAGCAGTGTGAATTTGGCTTCTCTGGCCCCAGCTTCCTGTCTGTAAAAAAATGGGTTGATGTTTACGTTATATAATGTAACTGAAAGCCTTAGCCCAATCTCTGGCTAACTGAGGGGATAGAGGGCTGGGGATCCAGGGGTGAAAATGTCTCCAGGCCAGGGAAGTGGACAATGTAATGAGCTCCTAGGAATGTCCATTTGCCTGGAGGACAGAGCAAGGGACAGGCACAAAGAACAACTTTTTGAGGGGAAGGAGAGCACTAGGCAGTGTGGCTGAGGGCTGCTGGGTGGTGTTTTCCCTGCCCCTGGAAGTTTGGGCAAAATTCAGCACCTTGGGCAAGGCCAGAAGAGATGATCCTAGGAGTCAGGTCCTACCAGGTCAATGTGCTCTAACTGGGGCAAGGCCTGGACCCCCAAATTGCCTATCTCCTCTTACCAGCCCCAGCTGATAACCCCATCCTACTACCCACAGAGAGCGGCCTGCTCACTGTTCCCCATGGGCCCAGCGAGGCAAGGAACACAGACACACTGGACAAGCTTCGGCAGGCGGTGGGTGAGGGGGAAGGTGGAGGTGAGGGGGGCACCAGGGGAAGGCACTCCATGGCTGACTCCATTCTGACCTCGCCTCCTCCCTCCCCCAAAGGTGACAGAGCTGTCAGAACAGGTGCTGCAGATGCGGGAAGGACTGCAGTCACTTCGCCAGGCTGTGCAGCTTGTCCTGGCACCCCACAGGGAGGGCCTGTGCCCTCGGGCATCGGGAGAGGGGCCGTGCCCAGCCAGCACCTCCGGGCTTCTGCAGCCTCTGTGTGTGGACACTGGGGCATCCTCCTACTGCCTGCAGCCCCCAGCTGGCTCTGTCTTGAGTGGGACTTGGCCCCACCCTCGTCCGGGGCCTCCTCCCCTCATGGCACCCTGGCCCTGGGGTCCCCCAGCGTCTCAGAGCTCCCCCTGGCCTCGAGCCACAGCTTTCTGGACCTCCACCTCAGACTCAGAGCCCCCTGCCTCAGGAGACCTCTGCTCTGAGCCCAGCACCCCTGCCTCCCCTCCTCCTTCTGAGGAAGGGGCTAGGACTGGGCCCCCAGAGCCTGTGAGCCAGGCTGAGGCTACCAGCACTGGAGAGCCCCCACCAGGGTCAGGGGGCCTGGCCTTGCCCTGGGACCCCCACAGCCTGGAGATGGTGCTTATTGGCTGCCATGGCTCTGGCACAGTCCAGTGGACCCAGGAAGAAGGCACAGGGGTCTGAGTACCAGCCCTAGAACTCAGCGTTGCCAGGTGTGCTGCCATCTGCTGTTCGGCCCAACCTCAGAGTGAAGGCAGGGTGGCAGCCTCCCCACGGACTCCATGCGGCCCGCTGGCTCAGGGCAGGGAGCCTGGAAGCAAAGGAGGACCTGGCTCCTGACTCTCAAGAGAGGATAGGCTGGATCCCTGGGGCAGGCCTCTCCTCGGCCTGCTCCTCTGACCTCCCGGTCTCCCTCTGCAGGCTGGGGGCAGAGGCCTGAGGACAAGGAAGAGCTTTGCCATCCCCTGCATGTGCCCCTGCCTCTACCTGTCCCCAAATTTTTATATTAAAAAAAAAATAAAATAAACTACTTTGGAACCTGGTGCTTTTTATTTACAAAAGAAAAACAATAAAAGAAGAGTCTGAGGCTAATCAGCTGGAGACACAGGAGTGAAGGTGGCAATGGGGGGTAGGGTTGTTTTTAGAGAGAGGAAGATGGGGAGGGATCTAGGGAAGCCTGAAGTTCTCAGCCTCTGCTGGCTTCACAAAGGCCAGCCCTATCCTCCCTCAAAGGCTCAAATCAATGGCCCGCAGCTGAGCCTCCCACTGCCCAGGTTTTTCCAGGAGCCTGAGTTCCCAGCTCAAGGGGGCTGGAGTGGCAGGGGAAACAGGCCGGAGAGGGCCCACGAGTCCTGCCACCACTCCTCACTGTGGTGTGATCTTGGCAGCCTCAGCCCGGATGAGGGCAATGAGGTCCTGGTTGATAAGGAAGACGAATCGCAGGCTGGCGATCTGGGTGGGAGACAAAGGTGGCTTAAGACAGAGGTGGCACCAGGACCAAGTTGGTGTACTGGCTCACCACGCCTAGGTCTCATCCTGGCCTTCCTGCCTCCTCCCCGGCTCACCTCCACCACAGAGTTGTTGCTGAGGCGCCATTTGGAGCCACAGAGCACCGGCCGTCCATCGATGTAGATGGGCCGTCGACCCTCATTGGCAATGAAGAAATCACCGTTGTTCTTCAGCTTGATGACACCTGTGGAAGCAGAAAGGAAGAAGGGATGATGGGATGGGGAGGGATTGATGGGATGGGGAAAGGCCAGAGAGAGCCAGGAGCTTCCATGGACCAGCTCTGCTTCCTGCAGACACCAAGGAATCCCTGCCTCAGGTGGTCCACGAGGGTCCCCATGGACACCAAGCCCCAGGGCTAGAAAGGACAGCGAGAGGCTGGGACGACCTCACACTGCTTCCTGCTGGGGCAGGGGGTGGGGGATACCTTGTTTCCGGGATATCTTCCAGGCCGGACCCTCCAGAGACAGGTCCACATCAATCTGGTTATCCTTGGTTGCTCTGCCCAGGGTAATCTGGGGAAATGGGGCAGGTGAGGGCTGGGACCTGAAGAATTGGGGGAGTAGGTCTATGCAGGCCAGAGAAAGATGGGAAACCAAGGACTACGCAGAGAAAGGCACTGACAGAGGAAGCAGCCTAAGAAGGGCGGGGATGGGCCTGCCTCACCTCACGCGAGCGCATCAGGTACCGCACCATGCGGCCCCGCAGCACTGCCAGTGTCTGGTTGTCGAAGTCCGGAGAGCTCATGCCTGGGAGAAGAGGGAGTTTGGAAGAGCCTACCCCTGAGGGCCAGAATGCAAGGCAGGAACCAGGGCAAGGTTTATAAGGGAAGGGGGTCGGGGCCTGGGAAACGAGGGTATCCCCAGCCAGGCAGCAACAGCGGCACAGGCTGGGGCGAAGGATGCTGAAGAGTGAGCCTTCTGGTGCCCAGGCCTCCTCACCTGTGATGCTGTCCACTAGCACCTGCCACTTATGCAGTTCCTGTTCCAGCTGCCGAATCTCTCGCTTCTGGCGCCGGTCAGCCACCATCAGCTCTGGGGTGAGGTGGGGTGGTAAGAAGGGATGCTCTGAGGCCACCAGCACCTTGTACTGGTCCTCTTGATTCTGGCAGGAGCTTCCATCCCCTCACCACCCCATGAGGCCATACTTACCATGTTCCAGGACCTCATCTCGCATGTCCCTGAGGGGCAAGAAGAGAAGGAAGATTTAGGTCCACCTTCAGCTTGCCTGTTAACTTGGCTCATTAGGGCATCCCTGAGCCCCTTTAGCCAAGTGGCCTGGAAGGTGGTACATCAGGCCTTGGCCCAGCCTCCTTCTCTGGGGTTGGGCTGGGGATAAGGGTAAAGCAGCGGAGCCTAAGAAGGCCCCAGTGGGAGGGGAGGGGGCTCAGCCAGGGGGGCCAAGCACCAACGGGAGCCCAAGGGCTGGGGCTGGGCAGCCTGGGGCGCTCTACCTGACAGGAGTGACTCGGCTCTCTCCACCCCTTCCTGTGTCTCCAGCCACTCACTTGAGCTTACTGTCATCAATCAGGTCCTCTGCATCAGAGAAGTTCAGCACTTGGTCCCCTTTGGGCAGCGGCTGCACTGAACAAAGGACAGAGGAAGCGTGAGCACCAAGGGTCCTGCTGAACCCCACGATGCTGAGCGGACCACTAAGCCAAGTGGACTAGCTGCAGACTGCGCTGGGTGGAGAGCCCAGCACCAGCAAGGGTGCCCATACCAGATTAGGCTGGGCTCTAATTTGGCACAAAGCATCTTTAGGCTTAGCTGAGGGTAGAGGTGGTTCTAGAAAGGGAAGGAAATTAAAATTGACCTTTTGTATGGGCTTCTTGGTGTGCAAAGGGCTTTGATTACACAGCCTTGAACTAAGCAGGGGAGGCACTACCATTAGCTCTATTTTACAGATGAGGAAACAGACACAGGAGAGGGGTTAAACTATGTGACCCTAGTTTGGGACAGAGGCAGGATTTAGATCCTGCTCTCTCCATTCGAAATCTCAACCTCTCCTTCCATCACATCATATGCTCTCCAGCATTTCCTGCCACGCTGTGAGGGGCTGGGAGGCACCTGCCAGCCAAGTTCCACTGAGAAAGTATGTGCTGGTGGGCGCCGCCCTCCTTAAGCCAATGTCTCTCGATCTGGGGTCATGACCTGCTAATGGGTCATGAAATCAGTTTCATTTATTCAAAAAATGAAATGGAATAGGAAAATGAGCATCAGAGCCCATCAGATATGCTCAGGATAAATACAGTTTCATGAAAGTCTGTTTTTTTTTCTGGCCACAATGTGAAAGGAAGTCGGGAACAGTGGTGTGTGCCCACAGACCTAGCTACTCGGAGCCTGAGGCAAGAGGATCTCTTGAGCTGAGAATTCAAGTTCAGCTGGGCAACAGGGAAAGACCCTGTCTCTTAACAAAAATTTAAAGGGATAAAGGCCCCCCAAATCTGAAAACCTCTGCTTTTAGGCCAGCCATTCCCAAGACTGTAGGGTGTGCTCTACAGCAGCTAGTGGCCATGCAATTGTCAACTGAGGAAGTGAGGGGGAGTGTGGAGGGGCCATAGATGCTCCTCTTCCTCCCACTGAGGTGAGACCATATGGGGGGAAGCAGGGCAGTCACTCCATCAAGTCCCTCCCCACCAGAGCTGCCTGAAGTTCCACGAATCTCATCTTCCGTTGACTTGACAGCTAAGCAATGTGTCCTGCCTGTTCCTAGGGTCTCCTAGCTCTCAACGGCAAAGGAGAAATCAAATCCCTTTTGAAGAAATACAAAAACTCTTGAAGGAATAAATAAAACTTTCATGATAAGGCTTTTAGTTAACAAATAAATTTACACAAAATAACTTTCTTTTCTTTTTTCTTTTTTTGAGATGGAGTCTTGCTCTGTCATCCCAGCTGGAGTGCAGTAGCGCGATCTTGGCTCACTGCAACCTCTGCCTCCCGGGTTCAGCAATTCTCCTGCCTCAGCTTCCTGAGTAGCTGGGATTACAGGCGTGTGCCACCAGGCCTGGCTACTTTTTGTATTTTTAGTAGAGACGGGTTTATACCATGTTGGTCAGGCTGGTCTTGAACTCCTGACCTCGTGCCTCGGCCTCCCAAAGTGCTGGGATTACAGGCGTGAGCCACCATGCCTGGCATAACTTTTAAAATAGTGACAAAGGAACTAGCTTTAGCAGTAAAAAGAAAAGTTATCCAGTCAGTATCTGTTCTCTCTGTGGGAATTCTGTGATATCTAAGTCTGAGGAAGAGGCAGAATTTTGGAAGCCGCAGGAATAAAGAGGGCTGCCCCCGGGCCACTAAAATCAGAGGTCCTTGGGAACGGAAGATGGGGCCTCCTTCTGATGAGATTTCCTAAAATGCTCCTGCAGGAATTCTTTTTCCTAAGCAGAAGCTGCGGGACCCTGGTAGTAAGGTGATGGGTACCAATGAAGCTTCATGTTTGAACTGTGTGAAAAACTATGTAGACGGCAATGGGCAGTACTTTTAGAAAGTGAGAATGTGCTTGTACTATGGAAATCAGAACCCAAACTACAGACCTCACTGGGGAGTTCCTCCAGTTTAATCACACTGTTTTCTTACCCCATCACTGGGAGAGTGAGTGCTGTGCTGTTGAGGCAAGAGGAAGTAGGGAGCAGTGAGGCCCTTGGGGAAAGGGAGAGACAGATGGACTGGGTGTGAAGTCCCAGTGGGGATTTATGAATGGCCTGAGGGCAGCTTGACAGCACTAACGGCCTAGTGGGAAAAGAAGAGGAAGAAGGAAGACAGAAGGAATAACGGAGAGAGGCAAAGAGCGGAAAAGCTCAGAAAAAGTGGTTATTACCTCTAGGGTGGAAAACAAACTGAAGGGTGGGCAGGAAAGTGGACTTTCTTATTTTTCTCATGTTTGAATGTTATCCATAATAATTCATGTGTTATTTATGTGAGAATAAAATATGTCATGAAAAAACAAAAGACAAGAAATGGTAGATAACTCCGCTATTTGGACCTTTTGCCAAAGATTCCAGGCAATGTTGGCTACTCTTACCATGATGCTGAAGACCATTCCAGCCACTTTCTCTCTCTGGAAAGTAGTTTTTTTTGCAATGTGAAGTGAACAAGACACTGGGGATCACTGAGAAATCTGTTACAGGGCACTTGAAGGCAGCTGTGTCGAGTACTTCAGACACACACACACATGCACATGCACACACCCCCATTCTGCCAGCTCCTGGGGCGTTACCTGTCTGGTCCTCCAGCAGGTAATACTGCTTCATGAGCTGCCAGTGGGCCTGCAGGGCCTTCGCGGTACGGGCCAGGTAGAAGGCATCAGGGTGTCTGTGCAGCAGGTCCTGGAAGGTCTCCAAGGTGGGCTGGCTGGTCTAGAGGGCAAGTAACATTCTCTAGGCATCTGGGCTTTTTCACACATGCCTCTGCCTTACCATCTCTACCTCCCACCTCAGCATCCCCCAGGAGCTGGAAGAAGCAAGCTAGTCACCCAAGAAGTCAGGCTTGGCTCTTCCTGAGGTCCCTGTCACAAACGCCCCTGCCAATGTGCACGCGTGTGCATGTGCACATATCCAGACAGTGGGTGGGGAGCTCTCCACATCAGTGGTTTTCTAGGTGGTCCAGCTCTCCCTGTGCCCTGATCCTCCACCTTCCCAGCCCTCAGCCTTACCGATCCCACTTTGCTCAGCAGCTGCTCCTCAGCCTTGCTAAACAGGGCCTTGCTCTGGATGGCTGCAATAGCCTCTGGGTGCAGCTGTCTCATGGCCTGACAGGCCAACCTGGACACGGAAAGAGACAGAGGGGAGGGCTGAAGGAAAGGTGTCAAGCAATCTGGGGTTCCTACTATTTCCCCCAAACCTACAGGCTTTTGAGATCCAGAACCTAGAGGCCAGGCCCTCATTAGGAAGGGCCTAAGGCTTAGCAGATAATCTGTGGCTCCACAGGTTTGTCAAGTGAATGAACAGCCAACTCAGAAAACGGAGGCCCCTATGTCCCCTTCAGACCCAGTCCTTCCTGAGGCAGAGCCTTGGACCAGCTGCTGCTCCCTCCAAGTCCTTCCTCCTTACTTGGCCAAAGTTGCCACCCCCTAGCCACTGCCTACCACCTCCCCTTTCCAAGCTGAGCCCAGCCCATTTCCTGGTATATCAGAACTGCAGCTACAACTTAAGTGGTACCAGGGTCTGTGGAGAGGATGGGTGTTAAGCATCCAACCAAGCTCTGAAGACATTAAGTGACAGAGGAAGAGGAAGTGTGTGTTGCATGTGTACATAAGTTTATTTGGAAGCCTGTGGCTACTGGAGCTAGAAGGGGGCTTGGTGTTCTTCTATTCGACTCCCCTTGTTAGGAGGATGAAACTGTAGGAGGTCAATGTGGAAAGGCTGGAGGTGACCCGCCCAAAGCCACAACACACACAGTGCACTCCGGGCACTCATTTTAGTTTTCTCTCCCATGCTATTCCCTCTGCCTTCAGACTCCCTTGCCTGGAGGCAGGAAGAAACTTCTCTTTGAAGCCTCTCAGGCCTCAGTATCACCCCCAAGGAGCCTCCAGGAGTCCTGCCTCCCAGACCCCTCCTGGGGCCCTGGTACAATTCCCTCTGCTCCAGGACCCAAATTCTGGTGTCCCAGTACCTCCCCACTGCTGGAACCAGCTCCCACTCACTTGGAGATGACAGGATCGTAGAGCAGGGCGTACCAACGCTCCTGGACCTCCCGAAGGGTGAAGCGGCAGCTGAATTTCACGCCCAGGTGGACGGAGGTCAGGTCGTTGGTCTGCAAGGCCCCAGAAGGATTTGCTCCAACCTTGGAGCTGGGAACAACCCTTCTTTGCCACCCACAGGGCCCTGTTGGGCTAATTTTGGGGTGCGAACTGGAGGTTGGGGGAAAGGGGCACACTGAGCCTATGGTGGGGGCACTACCTGCAACACAGCATTTATGAGCAGGAGGTCATCTGCAGGCTTCCAGCGGCCCAGATCCTTGGTCACCTGAAGTGGCTGTTTACTCTTCTTCACGCGCTTGGTGAGTCCAGGGGCTGGGGCTGGGCTGGGTGGCACAGGAGTGCTGGGGGCTTTGGATACCTGGGCAGAGGACAGGAACAAACCAAGCTCAAAGCCAGCATCCAGTCAGCTGGCGCTTCATGACTAGAGTTTCACATACTCTGTGGCAGCGGCAGCCCCAGCCTCAGCACCAACTCCAGCCCACAACAGGAAGCACAGGAAAGGAGTTCAGCTTTCTAATACCCACCCCCATCCCACCAAGTTACTTCTATATAGTCCTTGACCATACGGGGTCTTCTCTTTGCTGGCAGTACCCCCGACCCCAGAGTGAAAGTTGGGTGGGGAGGATACCGGGAAATCACTCTTGCTGGTGCAGTGTCTAGGGCCACAGCAATGCCACCTGGGGGTTATTTTTACACTCTGCAATGCTGGGAACAGGCTGTCTGCTCCCAGAATAGATGCATGCTCCATGCCTCCCACACGGAATGTGATACAGGATGCAATGGCAGGGTTGGGGGTGGGGGCTGCAGCAAGAACTAGGGAGTAGGGAGAGGTGTGTTCCCAGGAGGGGGGCATCTGAGATGAGGGCTGGGGCAGCTTGGTCCTCTCACCAGCCTGCTCTGCAGGGCTCTTGGCAGCTGGCAAAGGTTCTGGGGAAACATGAAATCTGGCACTACCTCCCATCCCCTAAGTCTCCCAATTCCTCACCTTCTTCTTCTCACTGGAGGAGGGTTCACTCCCCGAACAGCGCCCTGGTTCCACCCCACTGGCCCCCTTTGCCCGGGTAGAAGATTTTGCCAGGCTGCTCTCCACCAGCTCATCATCGAACTTCTTCCTCTTGATGAACCTGTAAAGGGTCCTGCCCAGTGAACACTCCTTACCCCACCCTGGTACCCATTCACACACCCCCAGCCCCCAAAAGAGAGCAGGTGCCCAGTAGGGTGCTATCTGCTCCAGCCTGCTTTCACTTTACGCCACAGCCTGGTTCAGTGGCCATGGAACTGCTACACTCCAGCCCTCTGAGATGACAGGGGATCACACCACAAAGACTTCACGTCAGAGACCTAAGATCTCCCTCCCCTGCCCTCAGTCCCACAGGGAAGGATTTAGCAGGGACAGGAAAAGCACAAGGCTCTGCCAATACTAAGGCCCCAGAGGGGCTCAGGCAGCCATTCCCAACAGATGGGGAGGCATGTGGCACTTAACGCCACAGACCTTCTACCCTTTCCCAGTTCCTGGCCCTCCGAACCCTTACTACCTGGAGGAGCTTCTCCGTTTAGGGATGGTGCCCAAGGCCTGGGAGGAGGCTCGCTTCTGCCCTGCCAGTGACTCCTCATCCTCTGAGCGGCTGGCAGTGCCTGATGCCATCAGGGATGAATCTAGCAGCCCCTGAGAATCTAGCAAGAGAGAAATGGTGGATTCGGGCCTCCTAAGATCCTAGAGCCTCTGCAAATGGGACCCCTCCCCAGCCCCCTTCCCCTGCCAGCCCTCTTGGCCCCTCCCCTGCCTCCTTGACACTTGAGGTTTTAAGGTAGAGTTCCTTGGCCATCCAGATCCCATCTGGGCTCAGACCTGGCCCAGACCTTCCACGCTGGGCAGTTCCCCCGGTGCCACGTGTCATGTCGTGCAGCACATGGTGCTCAGGTCAGACTGGTGATGCCGACACGCTGGGCTCTGGGCATAACTGCTCCCTCTGCCATCAAAATGCAGCCGTGCTAAAGAGCAGCAGCTCAACAGCAAGTCAGTCAACTGTGGCTCTGCCGACAGGTACATGGGTGGTGCTGGCCCAGGGGGAGGTGGCAAGGCCTAGCCAGGACCGAAAGACACAAGTGCCAGGCACAGAGTGGAATCAGCAGATGCTTGGCGCCCGAGCATTTGGGGAGCTGTCCCGGCCTCATACTACCTTTGTCCATCCTCTTACAGTCCCAAAGCCACTGGTTCCAAACCACAGGGCTAGGAGGAACGGTCCCACAGGCTCATCCAAGGATTCTGACCAGGTGAGCTTAAAGGCTGAGAGGAGATTCTGCAAAGGAGAAATGAGGCTCCCTGAGGCTCAGATTTCCAACTGGCCAGCCTCACTTCCTTATACTGGCTCAGGTCCCCCAGGGTCCCATAAGCTAGGGAAGACATAAGGACAGGAAAGAGGCATAAGGCCCCACTCTGCCAATAATAGCCTTAGACATCAGTCTTGTGAAGGTCACTGGCACCTTTCAGAGTATGGTAACAGCTATGGACTGCAGAAAAGGGTGCAAACACATACTATTTTAGAGGGTTCATAGACCCTTTAATTCTACTGATATCTCCTAGGTTAAGCGCCTTGACTATAAACTAGCAAGAGACAAGGGATTCTTTGGCCCACATTTTTCTTTACTTCAGCTGTCCACTCAGCTCAGCAGCACCAGCCTTCCCCTCCCAGGCCAAAGCAGGAAAAAAGAAAGGGAGGCAAAACTCCAACCAGTCCATCTCGTTTTTTTGTTTTGTTTTGTTTTTTGTTTTTCTTTTCCATTTGGGGTTTTTACTGAAGATTTAGTAAGTGGTATTTCCATGAGATACCATCTCGTGGAAACCAAAAACCACTGTTTGGGAACTGCGTGATTATCAACCACCCTGTGCCCCAACAACCCCTAGAGAACCCAGGTACTGGACTTTCTCGGGGCGCTCCTCTCGTGAGTCCCCACTTCTAACCAGGGTGGCTCTTAGCTCAGTGTTCTAGCCCTGTCCCCAGGTGAGCCTGTCGCTCTCCGCTCCATAGGCTACGACTAAGAATCTTGACATCTGAGGAGAGGGCGAAGGGGCCCGAGCTTGCCGGCAAACTGAGGTAGGGTCTGTGCCCCTTCCTTACCGGACCCTCCGCCCCTCGTTCTCCCAAGAGTGCACACCCAAGGTAGGGGATCGGTCCAGGTCTGTCTCAAGAACTCGGGGTAGGAGCATTGATGAAGTCACCTCTGCAACTCAAAGCAGAGCACCAAGTAGCCTTGGTTTGAGACCCACAGGCTGGTGGCTGGGGAGGTGGGGGTAAACTCGCAAGCCCATTCTCACCCCAAGGTCTCCATGCCTTTGCGCATGCGTAACACTTCGAGCCAGATTCTAACCCAGTCCGGCCCACGCATGCGCAGCTTTTCGGGGCGCCACCGGGGCGGGGCCCCAAACTTGGGGGGTGGTCGTCCCCGGCGGCACTCTGCAAAACTCCATTTCACCCCCAACTCCTCTGAGAACCCTCAGAGGCGAACCGCGAGGTCTCACCATTCCTAGACTGCCAGATCCAACAATTTCTCCGCGGCGACGGTAGCAGCCGCAGGGCCAAAGCCGGCTTCCGTGAGGTACATCTACTTCCGGTTAACGAACCAGGGGGCTGGCAATCTCTTCCGGTTCGTCTTGGCAACGTGTGTGAAGGGGGCGTGGCCATGGTACGGAAAGTGTAAATATTTTACCAATAGCGGAAAGTAAAGGCTTTCCTAGTTGGGACAGCATATAGGGAAACGTTAAGGATTATAGGCACCGGAGAGGTAACCCGGCTTGAGGGGTTGGTTAAAGGGAAAGGCGAGACTTAGGGCGAGACCGAGCGGGGCTAATTGAGGCGACGCGGGGAGGGGCGGACCGCGGACTGGATTTCGACTTCCAAATTCCCACGAGGTATAGGAGTCTGAGGGTTGCACAGGACGTTATGCATTGTTTGACTCCTCCAGAGCCTTTAGAGAAACTTCTATCAGGCCTGCCTGCTAGGCACTAGTCGGGGAGATAATGTAGCCAGGGAGATGTGGCGGACAGAAAGGGCAGAGAGGCTCTCTGAGGAGCGGATGGAGGATCGTGGGCCGCTTTACTGAGAAGGAAGAGACCCTGCGAGAAGCAGTAGTGTCGACTTGGTCCCGTCAGCCGGACCCCACCTGGACGGCTGGGGCCACTTGTGGTCGCCGGGAGGTAAGAGAGAAAACCAATGGAAGCACCTTCAGAGGAGAGTGCCTTGGAAGCAATCTTGGGATGGGAGAACGAACCTGTCGGAAAAATTGGGAATTTGGGGCTGTGAGAGATGTTCCGGAAAACTAGAAAGACTGTTCTCTAAAAGAGGAATTCTGTTTTATGCTTCCTTTGCGAGGTACTAAAGTGTAGCAGCTATAGACATACTTCAGCTCAGAATAAGAAAGATTCAGTTCCAAAGCTGTCCATCAGAGGTGTCAAGCACACATAACATGGACATTGCCAGGGAATTCAAGTGTCAAATGAGAGACTGGCCCTTTTGGCCCTGACAGTATACTATGGCCCTCTGCTTCAAGAGTACCAACCTCATTTACTGTTCTGTGGACTTGCTTAATGAGTATGTACTTATTTTAACTCCCATGAAAGAGTGTGTGTTTTATTTTTTAACAGGCACTTGATTAAATATATTATGTAAACTTGTGAAAATATCAGAAAACCAATGAAATATTTTTTTTTTTTGAGACAGAGTCCCGCTCCATAGCCCAGGCTGGAGTGCAGTGGCACAATCTCGGCTCACTGCAACCTCCGGCCCCCGGGTCTCGGTTCAGGCAATTCTCCTGCCTCAGCCTCCCGAGTAGCTAGGATTACAGGCACGTGCCACCATGCCCAGCTAAGTTTTTTTTTTTTTTTTGTAGAGACAGGTTTTCACCATGTTGGCCAGGCTGGTCTTGAACTCCTGATCTCATGATCAGGCTGCCTCGGCCTCCCAAAGTGCTGGGATTACAGGCATGAGCCACAGCACCCGGCCTGAAATACTTTTTATAAAAAGTGATTACACAGAACATTAATAATATTAATGTTATTAAATATATATGAATTCATGATAACTATGAAAAACATACAAAGGAAAAGACAGTTGAAGGAAATGCACCAGAATGTTAACACATGTCCAAGTGGTAGTAGTAGTAATTTTTCTCTCTAATTATTTTCCAGTTTTTTAATACATGGTTTTTAAATTTTGTTTTATTTTTTTTGAGACAGAGCCTTCCTCTGTCACCCAGGCTGGAGTGCAGTGGAGCGATCTCGGCTCCTGCAACCTACATCTCCCGGGTTCAAGCGATTCTCATGCCTCAGTCTCCTGAGTAGCTGGGATTGCAGGTGTGCGCCACCATGCCTGGATAATTTTTGTGTTTTTAGTAGAGATGGGGTTTCACTATGTTGACCAGGATGGTCTCAAACTCCTGACCTCAAATGATTCACGCACCTCAGCCTCCCAAAGTGCTGGGATTACAGGTGTGAGCCACTGCGCCCAGCCATATTTTACAATGAAAAAAAAAAATAGGTTCTACACAACTTCTTTTTATTGATTGATTGATTTTGAGGCAGAGTCTCGCTCTGTCACCCAGGCTGGAGTACAGTGGCACAATCTCGGCTCACTGCAACCTCCACCTCCTGGGTTCAAGTGATTCTCCTGCCTCAGCCTCACAAGTAGCTGAAATTACAGGTGCCTGCCACCCGCCTGGCTTATTTTTGTATTTTTAGTAGAGACGGGGTTTCGCCATGTTGGCCAGGCTCGTCTCGATCTCCTGGCCTCAAATAATCCACCCGCCTCAGCCTCCCAAAGTGCTGGATTACAGGCGTAAGCCACTGCACTGAGCCACAACTTCCTGAGTGAAAGAGGAGAAAGGAAAACTCTTGGCTTCCAGCTGCCTGAGGTAATTCCTTCCCCCAAGGTGTCACGAGGGAAAGGTGGTGGTCACCATCATCTCCTGTTTGGTACCTGGAAACTCAAACTTCCCCTCTGGTCCTCAATCCTCCCTACCATTGGATAAAAAGAAACCTAGGCACCCTTGTGGTATGGATGCAGGGATTTCTAAAGGGCAGCTTCCTGCTCAAGATTGTGTTTTCTGTTTACACAGCGTGGTGGACTATACTAGCTATAGTTAGTATATATAGTATAGTATCTATACTAGAGGAAAGTTCTCAGGATGGTCTTCTGTTTACTATAGGTTTTCCAGTAGTAGAATGTAAGCTTTAGGAAGGCAGGGTTTTTGTCTATTTTGTTCACTGCTATAGTAGGTGCTTAATAAATATTTATTGAATAAGTATCTTATGTAAATTGACTGCAGAGAAGTCTGTGGGAGGAGCAGGTTTGTACAGGGGCAGAAAAAAAAGTTCTGTTTTAGACATGTTAAGTTTGAGGTGCCTGTAAGGCATCTCAGTGGTGCTGTAGAATAGAGAGGTGGGCATGTTAGTTGGGTCAGGGAAGAGGCCTGGACTGGAGATATCCACTGGGGAGTCATCATCAGGAAGATCTGGATGTGGATGCTTAAGGAGAGAGTGTGGATAAGAGAATGAGGAGGGCTCAAGACCATTGCATGGGACATGCCAACATTTAGGGCAAGGCAGAGGAGGAGGGGCAAGAAAATAAACCAAAAGAAGAATGTGGATAAAAAGAAAAGCTAGCAATGGCACCCATTATCCAGCTTCCAGTTAACTCTTCCTGGCTCTAGAACAGTGGTCCCCAAGCATTTTGGCACCAGGGACTGGTTTTATGGAATACAATTTTTCCACAGACAGGGGGTTGGGGAACATGGTTTCAGGATGAAACTGTTCCACCTCAGATCATCAGGCATTAGATTCTCATAAGGATGGTGCAACCTAGATCACTCGCATGTGCAGTTCACAATAGGGTTCTCCCTCCTATGAGAATCTAATGCCACTGCTGATCTGACAGGAGGCGGAGTGCAGAGCTCAGGTGGTAATGCTCACTCGCCTGCTGCTAACCTCTTGCTGTGCAGCCCAGTTCCTAACAGGCCACAGCCCAGTACATGTTGGGGACCCCTGCTCTAGAGTAGTCTTTCATAGTCAGGCACTCTTTCCCTGGGGCTGATGTGGTTTACAATGGAGGCCACATTCATGGTTCCTCCTGGAACTTTGCTCAGGGCCCCAGGCTCCATCTTCTGGGGGATTAGAACACAGTGGTTAAGAACATAGGCTCTGGCCAGACCTGGGAGCTCACGCCTGTGATCCCAGCACAGTGGGAGGCCGAGGCAGGCAGATCACTTGACCTTAGGAGTTCAGGACCAGCCTGGGCAACATGGCAAAACCCCTTCTCTACTAAAAATACAAAAATTAGCCAGGTGTGCTGACACACACCTGTGGTTCCAGCTATTTGGGAGGCTGAGGTAGGAGGACTGCTTGAGCCTGTAGAGGTCAAGGCTGCAGTGAGCCATGATCGCACCACTGCACTCCAGCCTGGGCGACAGAGTGAGACCCTGTCTCAAAACAAACAAACAAACAAACAAACAAAAAAACCCTCCAAAAATATAGGCTCTGTGAGTATGTAGAACTAAACAATCAAAAAGAACATAGGCTCTGGAGCCAAAGTACGTGGTTTGAAACTGCCTCTATCACCTATCAACTTATGACTTTGAGCAAGTTACATTACTGTGCCCCAGTTTCATCATCTGTGGGGAAATAATAGTCCCCACTTCATTAGGATGGTTGTGAGGAGTAAATCACTTACTACTGAAACACACAGGTGGTATATAGCAAGTGTTCAAAAAATGTTAGCTGTTGTTACTGCTCTTAGGGCTTAGGTCTGAGTGCCTCCTGCCAGGTGGTCTGACTCTAGTACCCAGACTTTGATAGCACAGCCCCTCCCCACTCTTGTCCACTAGAGCAGGACTAGTTGCTGTCTTAGCTAGGGCAGCTACCTCCTGGGACCCAGTCAGAGGACACAGGATCTTGCTGCTGTTGGCTCAAGTATTTTATCTTCCTAGGAAGTCAAATCAAATAAAGCTATTGACCAATACTAAGTTACCTTGGGATTCACAATGCAATTTAAGTCAGTGTACACTCTACTTGAGATCTGTATACTGTGTTTTGTTTGTTTGTTTGTTTGTTTGTTTCTGTAAGGGAAAAGAAACTATCTGCAAAGGAAGATTCTCATGCACAGATTGAAACCCTCTGAGATATCAACCCCCTAGGTAAGAGAATCACAGACAAAACTGTATGAAACCTCCAGCCTCTGTAACATGATAAACACATTTTACTCCAAAGGCCAGCATCATGCTCACTGAAGAAATCTGGATTATTCTGATTAATTAGGTATGTTACAAGGATGGCCCCATGACTCTTTTTATTTAATTTTCCTTTGGAAGTACTGGCCTAGGTAATTAAAGAAGAGAATGAGATATAAAAACTAGAAGAGTTAAAATATTTATGATATGATAGCCTACATGAAAAATCCAAGGATATCAACTGAAAAACTAATACAAATATTTTAGGAAAATGGGTAGAAATGAGTATTTTTTTAAAACCGCCTGTTTGAGAATATAAGAGAATAGACTGTATTGTTTACAACAGCAACAACACAGTAAACCAAGCACAATAAATGTGCTAGATCTAGGTACCTGCATTAGTCTGTTCTCACACTGCTATAAAGATAATACCAGAGACTGGTAATTTATAAAGGAAAGAGGTTTAATTGACTCACAGTTCCGCTTGGCTGGGGAGGCCTCAGGAAACTTACATTCATGGCAGAAGGCAAGGTAAAGCAGGCAACTTCTTCACAAGGTGACGAGAGAGAGAATGAGTGTGAAAGAGGAACACTTAGATAACCATCAGATCTCGTGAAAAGTCACTATTACGAGAACAGCATGGGGGAAACTGCCCCTATGATCCAATCACCTCCCACCAGGTCCCTCCCTGGACATGTGGGGATTATGGGGATTACCATTCAAGATGAGATTTGGGTGGGGACACAGAGCCAAACCATATCAGTACTCAAAACTAAAATGCCACCAAAGGAAGTTTGAATAAATAGGAAGGCATATTCTATTTTTGGGTAGAAAGACTCACTATTATAAAGATGTCAGCTCTCCATAAATTAATCCATAAATTTAACACAGATCTAATAAAAATACCAACAGAGTACGCAACCTGAATATAAATAAATTCATATGGAAATTTTTGCATCAGGGATAACCATGTTGCTTCAGTAGCATCCTCAGAATGAAAAACAACCAACCAAAACAAAAAGAATAGCCATGAGAACATTTTGAAAAGTAAGGGTAATGAGAGGAGAAGCACTATACCACATATTAATACAATAGTTAAAAAGTAAAATCCAGAGGACACTAGCACACGCATAAACATTTTTATCAGGAGAACATAATAGGCCGGGCGTGGTGGTTCATGCCTGTAATCCCAGCACTTTGGGAGGCCAAGTTGGGCAGATCACCTGAGGCCAAGAGTTCGAGACTAGCCTGGAAAACATGGTGAAACCCTGTCCCTACTAAAAAAATACAAAAATTAGCCTGGCATGGTGGTGTGCACCTGTAATCCCAGCTACTCAGAAGGCTGAGGCAGGAGAATCGCTTGAACCTGGGAGGCAGAGGTTGCAGTGAGCCGAGATCGCGCCACTGCCCTCCACCCTGGGTGATAGACTGAGACTCCATTTCAAAAAAAAACAAAGAGAACATAATAGTCCAGAAATAGACCTGAGGCATTAAAAAGTTCAGTAAATGATAAAGATGGCATTGTCTGTCAGTAGGGAAAAGATGGATGATATACTAAGTAGCATTGAGACGATTGTGTAGTCACCTGGAGAAAAATAATGTGGTGTCTCTTTTCAGTTCTTACACTAAAATAAATCCATATGAAACAATTATGTTTAAATAAATGTAAGAGGCCAGGCTTGGTGGCTCATGCCTGTAACCCCAGCACTTTGGGAGGCCGAGGCAGGCAGATCACTCGAGGTCAGGAGTTTGAGACCAGCCTGGTCAACATAGTGAAATCCCATCTCTACTAAACATACAATAAATTAGCCAGGCGTGTTGGCAGTCACCTGTAATCCCAGCTACTCGGGAGGCTGAGGCAGGAGAATTGCTTGAACTTGGGAGACAGAGGTTGCAGTGAGCTGAGATTGTGCAACTGCACTCCAGCCTGGATGACAGAGTGAGACTCCATTTCCGAATAAAAAAAAAAATGTAAAAGAGTAAAACCACAAATTTATAATGTCACAGTAGATAAAGTGTTTTCCAGAATGGCACACATTTTCTCATAGCTTTAAAAAAAGACAAATTCTGTCAACATAAAAATCTATAATTTCTACAGAGCGAAAAACACCATAAACAAAGACGAATGGCAAAGTAGGGAAAATATTTGCAACCCGTATCATAGTCAGAGGGGCTAATTTGCTTAATATGTACAAAATCTCTACAAATCAATATGAAAAATAGCAAATTCAATAAGAAAATGGGATGGTTAATGGAAAGATAAACGTCTCTTAAACATGAAAAAATACTCAACCTCACAAGACAATTGAAACTACATTTGGCATAATTTTTCACCCACTGATTGGCAAAAAATCTAGATGTTGGACACTTAGCCTTGGCGTGGTTGTAGGGTAATAAGCACTCTCGTGTTGCTGTTAGAACTGTAATTCATTAAGACTTGTCAGAATTACAAATGCATAGAATTTCTGATCCAATGTACTTTCACATATGCAAAATAAATTACATATAAAATTATCAGCCAGGTGTGGTGGCTCACACCTGTAATCCTAGCACTTAGGGAGGCCAAGGTGGTAGGACTGCTTAAGCCCAGGAGTTCAAGACCAGCCTGGGCAAAGTGGCGAGACCTCGTCTCTACAAAAAAATGAAAATTAAAAAATTAGCTGGGTGCAGTAGTCCCAGCCACTTGGGAGGGTGAGGTGGGAGGATCTCTTGAGCCCAGGAGTTCAAGGCAGCAGTGAGCTATGATCATACCACTGCACTCCAGCATGGGACAAAGTGAGACCGCCTCTCTTAAAAAGAAAAAAAAAGAAAACAGTTATCAGCTGGAGCATTGTTCATATTAGCAAGTTTAGCAAAAACCAACTCACACATCTCTCACTAGAGGACTGATTAAATAAATCATTGCACATGCATACAATGGAATATCGTACAGCCAGGCTGAAGAGCTGTCACAAAAATCTTTATAGGCCATGATTGGACTTTATCCTGAGAAGAATGAAGAGCCATTAATGAATTTTTAAGCAGAAGTGTGGAATTAGACCAGCATTTTAGATATCTCTGGCTTAGTATGGAGCATAGATTGAAAGAGTAAAACAGAAGCCAGGGAGATTAGTTGGTGGCCCAATTTAGGGTAGTCACTGAGGGGAAGACAGAAAAGATGTAGATGATGACAGGGCTTGGTGAGAGATTGCATGAATGGGTGCAGGAGCTCAGGCACCTATGATGCCCAGTTCAGGCTTTGGCAGTGGATGAGGCTGGCAGATACGCATTGAGACCAGAGGCACAAGTGGAGCTGCAGGGTTGGGGATGAGAAGGAAAGGTGATGAGTTTCATTTGCATTGATTGAGTTGGAGGTGCCAGTGGGCAGCCAGTTGGGATGTGCAGTTGAGCGTTTGCATATACAGCTCTATGACTCAGAGGAGAGATTGGAATTGGGGATGGATTTGGGAATCTTCATCATACAGCTGATGTTTGAGGCAATAGGGCAATCTGAAGTCATCTTGGGATGTCCTGTGGCATGAGAGGAGAGTCCAGGCACTGGAGCAGCCCCTAGGGAACACAGGCAGAAGAGAATGAAAATCCGCGGGAGCTGGAGGAGTGTGGGGAACGTGGGTGGGAAACCAAGAAGAGCATCATATCACGGACCTCAAGGAAGAATGTGCTCGGGTTTTACTGGTGTCTGTCTCTCCCTTGATTTAAAATCCTCCACATAAACTGGGTTTTATTTTTCTTTGTTTTCTCCCCATCTGTCTTATCCCACCTTCAATCGGCATGAGGTTTTGTGCATAATAACTATGTCTGTGGACAAGCAAAGGCATGAGTGAGTGACTACGGTTGTAGCTGGTTCTTTACATGACTGTTGTGCACACCTCCACACCTGCTCCTCTCCTTGCTCTCCCTGTCTCCATTCTTCTTTAAATTCTCCACGTTGTCATCAGTGGCTCTCCACTGCCTACAGAGGAGCATCCTCTGGTTGGTCTTCAAGCCCATCCACATCCAGCCCCAGCTGGGCTTATCTCCTACAACACGTGGTGTGGAACTACACCCAGGCTGGCCGCTTGCTGCCACATGAACATGCTCTGTGCTTACAGTGTCCTTTTCCCTTGGATTTCCTGCCTTCCACCCCCTGCAATAGTTCCACCCATCCTTCCACATTTCATGGAGATCCCACTAGTCCCAAAGGCCTCCCCAGACCTTCACTGCCGTATGTCTTCCCCGTTCTCTGTTGCACTTTGTCTTGCATTCCCACACTAGCTCCCTACCAGTTACTACTCTTTCTCTACACTGGCGTGTGAGGGGAGTCTGTCCCTATGTCACCATTCCCCCATGACTTGCCTCCCCACCTTTTCAAGTCTCTACTCAAGCGTCACCCTGCGAGGCTTGCCATGACCCCTCTGTTTTCATCGCCAACTCCAGCACTTGGCACAGTACAATTGCTGAAGGAGTGGTGGGTAGATTGTGAGTCCTCGGGAGTTCAGGACAATACTTGAATTTATTTCTGTAACTGTGCCAGTGCTTTGCATCCAGTCAGCACCCTGTGTTTGCAGTAGGCTCCTGGGAAATGAGTTTTACTCACTTCCATGCCCCTGCTGCCTAATACAGATCATGGCACCACAGTAGGTGCTCAATAAATGTTTAAGGAATCAATAAATGAAAAATTACACATTTAATTGCCCTCAGGAGCCTCCAGAGAGGCCACTGGTTGTGCAAACTCACTGGTTTGTGTGTGCTTCCTGCCAGTGCTGACAGGCTGCCTTATGGGCCGGTGACAAGCTGTGTCCTGTAAACCTGGCTGTGCTGAGGGACGGTGACATGCAGCTCACAGAAGGCACTAGGGCTGTCATGGTGGCCAAGCATTTAATACAACGATTGTGGCGCTCCAGGCAGAAACAGCCCGGAAGAAGCCTCAGAGGCAGCCAAGGAGGGATGGGAGCATTTACTCCTTAGGGAAAGCTTGACTTGGTTTCTACTGTGTGCATGGCCCTCCGAAGGTCCGGGTAGAGGGGAAGCTACAGCTGTGAGAGCAACTGGGCATCCATCTTAAAGAGTTTCAGGTCTAGTGGGGTTGAGGACAGGCTCACCGATAATCCCAGAACAAAGGCAAGATGGACCAATGCTGGAAGAGATCCACGCACAAAGGCAGGAGAGCCCGTCCCCAGGAGAAGGGGAGGCTTAGGGAGGATTAGTGGAAGCTTCGTGGTGGAAGGGCCATCTGAGCTCATTGACTAAGCATTTTTTTTTTTTTTTTTTTTTGAGACAGAGTCTCACTCTTGTCTCTCCGGCTGGAGTGCAATGATCTCGGCTCACTTGAATCTCCGCTTCCCAAGTTCAAGCGATTCTCCTGCCTCAGCCTCCCGAGAAGCTGGGATTACAGGTGCCTGCCACCATGCCTGACTAAGTTTTGTATTTTTTAGTAGAGACAGGGTTTCACCATGTTGGCCAGGCTGGTCTCAAACTCAACCTCAGGTGATCCACCCACCGCGGCCTCCCAAAGTGCTGGGATTACAGGCGTGAGCCACCACGTCCGGCCTTCATGACTAGGCTTTCTGAATGGGGTGGGAATTGAAACAGCTTCCAGCTGGTCTCCCTGCGCCCTGCTCCCAGTCTTTGCTCATGGTTGCAGCCAGACGATGCTCTTGAATTGAAGGGCAGATGATGTCACTTCTCTGCTTAGAATTCTGCAAGGGCTCCCATTGCATTCCGGGTGAACAGAGGTCCTTACTTACGGTGGCCTACAAGGCCTTGTGTGATCGGCCTCCCAGTGGCCTCTGCAACGTGGCTCCTCCCACTCTCCCACTCACCCACACCAGGTACCCCGGGCACCTTGCTGCCCCCTGAGTGTGCCAGGCAGGCTCTCACCTCAGCCTGCTCTCCCTGCCTGGCATGCCCTTCCTGCAGCTCACCTCCTCACCTGCTTCAAGTCTTCACTGAAACGTCCTGCCATGCCCTCTCTGCTTTAAATGGTAACACCCATTCCCCTGCACTCTGCTGCCTTATCCCTCTTGAAATTTGTGTTTCTCCATGGAACCTTTTACGTTCTGACATAACTGTGCATTTTACTAACTTATTTTTGTTTCTTGTCTTTTCCCCCCATAGAATGTAAGCTTTGTGAAAGCAGTTTTTTGTTTGTTTGTTTGTTTTTTGAGATGGAGTCTCGCTCAGCCGCCCAGGCTGGAGTGCAGTGGCACGATCATGGCTCACACAACCTCCGCCTCCCAGGTTCATGCCATTCTCCTGCCTCAGCCTCCCGAGTAGCTGGGACTACAGGCGCCCGCCACCACGCCCGGCTAATTTTTTGTATTTTTAGTGGAGATGGGGTTTCACCATGTTAGCCAGGGTGGTCTCGATTTCCTGACCTTATGATGTGCCCGCCTCGGCCTCCGAAAGTGCTGGGATTACAGGTGTGAGCCACTGCACCTGGCCATGAAAGCACTTTTTAAAAATCTGTTTTACTCACTACAGTATCCCTAACACCTAGAACACTGCCTCATGTTAGGTGCCTAATAGGTACTTGTTGAATGAATGAATGAGTAAATGAATCAATGGGGCCATGCTGCATGCTTGAGGAAGTCCATGGGAAGGGCCTCCTGGCAGAGCTCCTAAAAACTGCTGCCCAAAGGGTCATTTGCAGGGATAGATCTGTGCCATACAGAGCAGAGGACCTGCTGGGGGTAGGCGATCAAGCGAGGAGGAAGGGTCCCCAGTCCAAGGGAGAGCAGACTCCACCACCATGAGTCCTCTGCAGGATCCCCGTGTCCCAGCGTGGGTCAGGAATGCCTTCTCCCTCTGCTGCACTTGCTGTCCACGCTCCACCCGCACCTTCCCAGGAACTCACCAGCTCCCCTCCTGTCACTCTTCCCGCAGTTCCCTCCTTTCTAATTCTTGAATTCCCGGCCCCTCTCCAGGCCAGCTGAGGCCCTTAGACAAGCACTTTGCTGCCTCCTTGTGGCTTCTGCAGGAAAGGCTCCTCTCTTCCAGAGAGTGAGGACACGGGGCGCCTAAGAGACAGCCTGGGGGTGATGAGAGAGGAAACCGAATCTTCTTGACCAGTGGCAGCCTGAATCATTGGCAGCTGCCCGCTCACAGCACTGCTGCCTGTGGCAGTGAACATCTCTGTGGCAGCGCCCTGACTGGTGCACTAGCTGGACTCAGGCTTTGGTTGTTCCAGGCTGCTCAGCTCCTGGGAAAGAATGTGAGGCAGCAGTCAGACCCCAGGGCCTGCCTCAAGGGTCACTGAGGTCAGTGACTAGTGTATCCAGCCTCCACCTGCTCAGCTTCCTCCCAGCTCAGAGGCAATAAATAGTGTTTGAGGGGTGATGAAGCCACCAGCCAGCGCAGGGCCTCCCAGGGTGTGCAGAGAGCAGGGGCAGGGTGTGACACAAGAGCCAGGGCCAGGATATGTAGAACTGGAGCATGGGAGGCCACTCAGCCTCCTAATTGGCTAATTGGCTGGGATGTTACCTGCTTAAGCTAATTGCCCCCAAATGGAGGAATATTCTAGAAGGCTCCTGGGTTATCTAGTGGACCCATAACTTACAAGACTGCCTGAGAAGACTGCTTTATTTTTTACTTTACTGGGTAACTTTTTCTTTCTGGCTGCTTTCAAGTTCTCTCATCTTTGGTTTCAGGTTTGACTATGATATGCTGAGGTATGTTTTCCTTTGTATTTATCTTGCTTCAGTTCTCTGAGCTCCTTGGATCTGTGGCTTCTTGTCTTTAATTTTGGAAATTCTCAGTGATTATCTCTTCAAGTAGCTTGTTAAATATTTCTTCTCCCTTTTTCTGGGACTTTGATCACGTGTGTGTGAAACCATTTGGTATTGTCCCACACATCTTGGGTGTTTGGTTTGGGGGTTGCTGATTTGTTTCTTTGTTTTTACTCTCTCTGTGTTATAGTTGGCTAATTTCTATTGATCTTGCCTCAATTCACATATTTTTTTGCCTTGCTTTTGTCTAGTTGGCTGATAAACCTGCCAAAGGATTTCTATATCTCTGATGTTAAGATTTTCTTTTCTTTTCTTTTTTTTTTTTTTTTTTTTTTTTGAGACAGAGTCTCACTCTGTCACCAGGCTGGAGTGCAGTGGCACAATCTCAACTTACTGCAACCTCCACCTCCTGGGTTCAAGCAATTTTCCTGCCTCAGCCCCCCAAGTAGCTGGGACTACAGGCACACGCCACCATGGCCAGCTAATTTTTGTGTTTTTAGTAGAGACGGGGTTTCACCGTGTTGGCCAGGATTGTCTCGATCTCTTGACCTCATGATCTGCCCACCTTGGCCTCCCAAAGTAGTGCTAGGATTACAGGCGTGAGCCACTGCACCCAGCAAGATTTTCATTTCTGGCATCTTCAAGTTTCCATTTCTTTTGTACAATTCCCTCTCTCTACTCAAATTCCACGTCTGTTCCTGCATGTTGCCCACCTGTTAGAGGCAGATCCTATAACATGTTAGATGTAGCTACCTTCAAATTCCTGCCTTCAAAGTCCTCACTTGATAGTTAACAGCATCCCAGCCATACACATCTTCTCTTCTTGAGAAGGTGACTCCTCTGATCATAGAGTCATGCTCATCTGTTTTCTGACTTTTCAGACCATGCATGGCTTTCCCCTCCCTGGCTCTATGCCTGGGTTGTTTTTGAAGGGGTTTTCTCCTTTCCACTGTATGCCTCTGCAGTTAGTCAAGGCCAGAGTAGACCCTTCTCCCATGTCATCTTCCACATTTGTTTTGGTTCCTCATCTGAGGCTGTGGGCCATGCAAGCAGAGCTATGGCCAGTCCCCGAATATGGCTTGAAGCAATGCTCAAAAAAATACTCCTTCCCATGCCTTGTCTTCCCTGAATATTTTGGGGGTAGAAGCAATACATTGACCAGAAATGTCCACTTTGCTCTGAAAAAAAATTAGGCTCCTGTATAGTATCAGTGAACCTCATCACTAGAAAAACACCAGACACACACACACACACACACACACACTTACACATATATACACATGCATACACATACATGTATACACACATACACATTTATACACACACATACACATACACACACATACACACATGTGCACATACATACATAAATACATCCACAGCTACATAAATACATACATATATACACAAACGTCTACATACACACACATATATACACAAAGATACACACACACATATATTTGTCTTCCAACCCTCTTGGCTTCACAGCTTGGCCCGTGCAGGCTTTCTTTGCCTTTAAGAAGATGAAATTGTTACCAAAGCAGGAGAAGAATGTCAGACACTCTGCGTGCTTGCCAGAGAGCTCGCTAGAGGACGTGCAGAAGGTCAAAGTCCTCCATCACCAGAGCAAGTTCAGCCACCAGGCCCCTTAAGCACAGTGCCAAGAGCCTGTGAAAACATGAAACCTTTGAAAATATGGGTGCCAAAATATAAAAACAAAGAATGTATGAATAGTATGAAATCTTTATAAAACATAATATTGTCAGTTTCATTCACTGTCAAATTTAATATTCAAAATAGTCTCACTACATTTATAAAACTTGTTCAATTTCTTCTCTGTGCATTCTGATTGCTGAGATGTCACTCACAGCTAAGTACACATTAAATAACTTACTCATAGCCAGTTAATTTCTGAAGCAAGGTTATAAAAATGCTTTCTAATTATTTAGAGCGATACATTTAGTGTGAGGGCATTTTAAGATGTTAAGTATCATTGGGGTGAAGCCTCCAGAAAAGAAAGAGCCTGGGACCCGAGAGGCTGGAAACAGCCCAGGGCCGGCACAGCTGTGCTGTGCATGTGTCCTGCATCATGATGCCAACTCCCCTTCCTCCCACACTAGGCATCCTCGCGATATCTTAAGCTGCGACTCAGAAAACAAATCCTACTCCTGGCATCATCCACAGAACCAGCTGTTCACACCCCACATCCTCCTCAGCTTTCCGGAGTCTCAGCCTTAGGCTGGAAGCAAGGATGGGCGCCATTCCTGAGGAAGAGAACCGCTGGACATGGGTTCTCTGAGGATGGGGTAATTTCCTATTTGTATGCCTGTTCCCTAGGCCAAGGGTGCTGGTGAGTGGAGAAGGACAGGGTGGGGGAGACTGAGCGGGGACCAGGCAAGTAGCTGTGTGTCAAGAGGAGGGTGTGTAGGTGCTCGTGAGCTGATTGAACTAACCGAATTAGTGTCTTAACTGAACTGACAGATGCTTGCCAGAGACAGCCTCCTTAGCCCACACCGTCTATATTTGAACCTCATGTCTCCATGTCTTCCACCTTTGTCCTCAGAGACACGCTCACCTTTGCCTCCCACCTTATGACACCTGGCTCTGGTCTGTATTTGGTATCTCCTTTTGTTCTCACCTTCTGAGCTTTCATGCAGATCACTGGCATGTCAGTGACATATCTGTCCATATTTTGATTAAACGAAGAGTTACACCTACTAAGTGCCAGGTGCCAATCACAGCTATCTCGGCATGTTTGCTCCCAAAGGACACAGACAACACTCAGAGGGTTCTAAAACTGAGTTGAGGAGGTGTGGGTTTCAGCAATGAGACAGAATTTTAAAATAAACCAACCTCTATTTTATTAAAATGTAGAGTTTGGGGACTGCAGGAGGGAAACAGTGTTTCTCAAAGTTCTAGGAGTACTCAGCAACACCCAGAGGGTTTCTTTAAAAGCACCAGCTGGGAACCTGCATTTTGACCAAGTTCTCTGTGGGTTTCCGTCCCTCGGAAGGTTGAGAATCACTGGCTAAGGGATGCAGTGGAGACTGGGGCTGTCTTGATCCTTCTGGCTTATTTGGGTTCCAGGGAGTGACTCGCTTGACTTTTTTTGAACAAGCTAAGCGGATTCATTTGTAGGTTCCTGGCATTCCTTCCTTTGGTTCGCTGAGGCACTGCAAGAGTTAGTAGAGTTACAGGTGGGGGAGTAACTGAGACAAGGCCCAGGCCATGTGAGTGCCATCCCACACCTGAGCACTTCCCAGAGCCAAGTCCAGAGCTGAGCCCAGACTCAGCCTGGACACAGAACTGCTCAACACAACGTCCTCCCAAGTCCCAGGGGCTCTGCTTCTCTTCCTGCGAATCTGCCTTTTGTCTGACCTCACAAAAGACTTCCTCTTCCCTCCCCTCATTCTTTGCTCCTTCCCACCCATCCGTGTTTCCTCAGCCCTAGCCCCATCTAGTCTCTTTCCCAGAGGCCGCATTGTAAGCCCTCCTGTCGTCTCCAGCATGTTAGATGCCTGTTTGAGTCTGTTCATGTGCATCTCGGTGTACACGTGTACCAGCATGGTTTTTTGTTTCGTTTTGTTTTGTTTTTTAAGATGGAGTCTCGCTGTGTCCCCAGGCTGGAGTGCAGTGGCGCAATCTTGGCTCACTGCAAGCTCTGCCTCCTGCGTTCACGCCACTCTCCTGCCTCAGCCTCCTGAGTAGCTGGGACTACAGGCGCCCGCCACCATGCCCGGCTAATTTTTTGTATTTTTAGTAGAGATGGGGTTTCACCATGTTAGCCAGGATGGTCTCAATCTCCTGACCTCGTGATCTGCCCACCTTGGCCTCTCAAAGTGCTGGGATTACAGGCGTGAGCCACTATTCCCGGCCTGTACCAGCGTGTTTTTAGCTGTGCAGGAACAGACCCTGAGCAAGGGGAGGGCATAGCACTCAGAGTCAAGGCTAAGATTGTCCAGCTACAGAAAGCATTTGGGGTCTGCAGACACACACAGCTCTCCCACCTGTCAGACAGAGAACCCAGGGGACATGCTTGTAAGACAAAGCTGAAAAAAATCTCAGAGAAGGGGGGCTGCTGGGTTTTGAGGGATGCAATCTTCTAGCATCTCAAACCATGGAGGGAAGATGAGCAGCCCTCCCTCACATGCCGAGAGGACGCCCCAGTGGGCTCGGAGATGAACAGGCTGTCAGTGCTAGGCAGACCAGGAGAATGGGACATGAGGTCAGGCCTAGTTATGAACCCAGATGGGGCTGTGCGCCAGACAGCATGGCCAGGGGAGCCGGTGAGGTCGGCAGGACCACAAAGAGGTGAGTGAGCCAGCACCACGCAGCAGGTGGATGTGAGGATCCATGGTGGGCCAGGAGCAGGTGGCCCGAGAAAAGGTGCACTTCAGGGAGTGGAGCAATGTCCAGGAGGGCACGCCCAAAGGAGGCAGCACGGCCACCACCCTGAGGTAGCAGCAGCCTGGGCAGGGACAGAGAACTTTTGTTAGAGACCAGCAGATCCTCATGCCAAAATAGCGGACCCCAAGACAATGCAGGGAGCCCCCACACTGAGACATCAGGAGCAGCCTGACACGCAGGGAGGTGGTGGCAGCCTGGGATGTGGGTAAAGAAGACAGCACAGCAGGCTCTGCCTCTGCACCTGGTGGTGAGATCAACGCAGTAAACAGGTACAGGGTTGAAAGCAGGAAGAAAATTGTCTTCATCTAAGTTCCCTTAGAAAGGGGAAGCTGTCTTTGCTGGGAACAATATTTTGATAAGTGCCTTAAGCCTGAAACTGGGATCCCAGTGGAGGCCTGGGTGTGGGTGGAACAGCTCTGCTTGAGACATGAAGGAATTTTAGAATTGTGCATGTTTTACCAGAGAGGCGGGGAAAGAGGGAAGAAAGGAGGCTGCTACTTGGTGCTGTTCAACATGAATCCCGTTTCTCACTATCCCTCTATATTTTCAGAAAGTTACTGACGTCATGAGTGTATGGGCTCAAGTGGGGTGCATACCCCTGATATTTATGTGCACATATCTCCGTGTGTGGAAAGAACAAAGGGGCTGGCCCGAGACTCAGAAGCTGGGCAGATCCCAGGCAGGGAAGGGATGTGGAGAGGAGAGACCCCACGATGGGGAGGTCTTTGGGTAAGTTTAACCAAATCTCTCCAGGCCAGGCCCCAGTTGACCACTGGGTTACAGTGTTCTCCCACAGTGTTGTTTTGGTTATTCTCCATTCTGTTTGCTGTATCTAAATCAACAACCAACAGCAACACACATGCACATCCCCCTTGGAAACCCTCCAGGAATTGGAAACCAGGTTTCTGCACTGGGTGGGCTGGAATGATGGGACTCTCAGCTGGAATGCTGGCCTATTTCAGAGCGCAGGTGCGGCCAGGGACTCGCCCTCTTTGATGCTGCTATGCCTCCCTGTCTCACTGAGGTCTCCAGTTGGAGGATGGGGGAAGCACCAGCATCTTCTGGCTGTTGGCTCTGGTTAGGTCTAGACTGGAGGCATCAGGACCCTCTCCCCATTGGGGATCTGTAACTGACACAGGGCCAGGGTCACAGGAGGCAGATGGGATTGCTCATGTAGAGAGGGTCCTTAAAAGAGCCTTGAGCCTCCAGTAGTGACATCTACAAGCCCAGAGAGGCAAAGGAGAGCTAAGACTTCTAACCAGAAAAGCCTCTTGTTGGCCCCTGGAGTCCCACCTCTGTCCCCTCAGCTGCTCTTTCTAGGGACCGTTCTTGAAGATAGTAAGGAAAGGAAGTGACAGGCTCAGGTTTCTCAGGCAGTCCAAGGGCTCCCTCATCTCTCCCTTCCTACACCTGGCTCCCCTGAGAACCACCCCCAAGGCTAGCGTGAGATGGGGCTCTTCAGAATTTATGTGCAGCCCAGGAGGCCAGTGTGAAGGAAAAGCCCCCTGGTGGCCTCTGAGACACTAAGGAAACCCTTCACCAGAACCGAAGTGCTGTTGGCATGGGGACCCCGCTTACAGCTGCCGAGCAAAGGAACCAGGTTAGCCTCTTTCTATCTAGTGTGGGATAGCAAATGAGGTCATTGTTAAAGCCTGGAGAGAGATTTATTGGGGAGAATCCACATTGACCATCAGCCTCGCACCTTACTGGGCCTTCAGGAAGTTCAGGCTTTTGTGGCAGGAGGACTACACGTCCAGTGTCAACAGCCGGGGAATATCTGGGTGTCCCCTCAGCTGGTCCCAGGGAAGGCTGGCAGGGGTCTTTTTTTCTATTGCGTAACTGGAGGAGGCCACCTCGGTCTTCCAGACAGCCTCCATCTGCTTCCCCTGTTGGCTGGGAGTGGGGAGTTTGGAGAATGTGAAAAGCAACAGAGAGAGACTGAGATGCAAGAGACTCTCCAGAGCCATCAGGCCCAAGTGAGCTTTGTCTCCTTCCCTTCTCAAATCGAGTGTGTCACTGCCCTCCTCGTCTCCCCTCCAACACTGAGTCTGAATCTCACTTCCTTGGGGCTCCTCTGGCCGAGGAGCTGCTGGAAGAGGTTCCCAGGGCAGCCCCTGTCCTTCAAGGAACAGGCCCTGGGGCAGAAGCCCTGATCTAGGCCATGCAAGGGTAGGTGTGGACCAGGGTCCTTTTAGCGCCCCAGAGGTTCACGGTGTCTCCAGAGCCTGCAGGTCACATGGTGGGGAGGTTCAGGCTTGTTTATAGGACAGACCAACGGCCGATGCCAAATCGATGCTCAGGGTAGAAAGGTTATAAGTTCTCAGGTGTGGGTCCTCAGAGTCTTTCCGTCGCATAGTTTGAAATGCGACACACACTATGACATACACCCCACCTGTGGGTCAGTGGCCAGCACTGGGGAGGGCAGCTGAGAAGACAGGCACTTTGCAACTCGTAGGGTGATATTGGCCTGTTGGTGCCCTCACTTCACTGCCCACCTCCCCAGGCTGGTCACCCCTGCTCCCTGCCTCTTCACCCATACAGCTGCTGCCCCCTCAGCTTCCCAGAACCTACCGGGCCATCTGCAGGGGCACACATTCCCGGTGCCTAGACAGAAAGGGCTGCTTGTAGGTGGGGCCACTGGGGCGAATGTGCCGGGGTGAGGCTGCAGGCAACTTGCATTTCTTTGGCTTTGGCGAGGTGACCTCAGGGATGTTCAGGTGAACGTTCCACTCCAGCTGGAGCTAGAGGAACCAGCAGAGAGGCATCAGGGAAACAGGAAGTTATCTCCTCTCTAGGTCGTGAGGAGGCTTTGTCTGTTTGTTGGTGCCCCTGCTGGACTCAGGGCTGAGTGGAGAGGGTAAGGCCCAGGGAATCCCTTCAATTAGAAACCCTGGGACCACAAGGTATCAGACCTTTGCTGGAAACTCCTTGAACTCTTTTTTGCTGTGTTAGTTCCTGTTTTCTCCTTTGTTGTGAGGAAGCTGGATAATGGGCAAAACAGCAAGGAAGAAAATGAAACCAGAGCAGCTGGAACCCATGAGAGCAGCTCCAGGCAGGGTTCATGGCAGGGGGCCAGGTTGTGCCTGGACTGCACTGGGTATCTTTTCGTCCAGCCCCAGCCCTGGCACTAGGTGAGGAGCTGGGGGAACCTTCACAGCCACTCAAAGAATTGTCATATCCCTTTCATTCTCAATCCCCAAACAAACAGCAAGTCAAGATGCCTCTAGGAGATTATCTGGACTGGTATAAGGTGATATGAAACCTCCATGGCCAAGGCTCTTCTAGCTGCCTGATGCCAGCCCTCACACCAATGCCTCAGCATGCTGCCTCCCCTAGACTCAGGCCACTGCCACTCAAGACTCGGGGGCAGGTGGTACCTCCTGACCCAACCCTAGGGCAGGTCCCAGCAGGCTCTGACTCACAACTTTGGGCTCCTCCAATCCCTCCAAGCTGCCCCTAGGGACCACGTCGGCACTTGCTGCTTTTCTGCTCCTGGCAGCCTGAGCCTCAGGTCTCGAGCTGAAGGCTGCTCATCCCAAAGCCAGTGTTGCAAATGAAGGAGTCTGGCAGGGAAAGATCCCATACTCATGGGTGGTGCAGAGAGCTATTCCTGCCATATGAAAGATGGATATGGATATAAACTCAATACTTGTATAATGGGGACAAAATTATTAATCGTCCCAAAGGGTATGAATTCTAATTTGCTGGGTTCCTGTTTTACATCTGTTATAGAGAATCTAGAAACGGGCAAAACATCAGTGAAAAAAAAAAGACAAGTTAAATCTATATCTATATATCTATAATAAAGAGTCAAGGCTGGGCGCGGTGGCTCATGCCTGTAATCCCAGCACTTTAGGAAGCCAAGTCAGGCAGATCATGAGGTCAAGAGATTGAGACCATCCTGGCCAACATGGTGAAACCCCGTCTCTACTAAAAATACAAAAATTAGCTGGGTGTGGTGGCGTGCGTCTGTAGTCCCAGCTACTCGGGAGGCTGAGACAGGAAAATTGCTTGAACGCAGGAGGCAGAAGTTGCAGTGAGCCGAGATCGCACCACTGCACTCCAGCCTGGCAATAGCGAGACTCTGTCTCCAAAAAAAAAAAAAAAGTCAAAAGAGGAGAATATAGGAGTCTTTTATTCCATTATTCCCAAGTTTCAGCTGTTATCTCTTTGGCCTTTTTTTTTAATTGTATACTATTTTGCATTTATTTTAAATGTCAGAAGTTTCAAGGATTCCAATATAAGTTTTTCTTTTTTTAGTAATTCAGTATATAGACAATTAGTGGTATACACATGGATCCATTATCCCTCAGTGGTGTATGGCCCATAGATTAGTAATCATTTATCTAAACAAAGAGAAAAGGAAGTTTGGGTGTCAAAGACAGTGTTTTGGAGTTTAAAGAGGTTTTCTGGATATGAGAGAATGGCAGAGGAGAGGAAAAAATAAGAAAATCTCATGATTGTAATCTCATGAATTATAAGTTGGACCCACTTTAGTGATTATGAGTGACCCAATTAAAGATTGGGGTTACTTTTTTATTATTTTTGGCAGGTGAGTGAGCATTATATCTCTGAATGGGATATAATGGATACAATGGCATAACCAGATCACATAACATCTTGGGATTTATTTGGGTTGTACTTGATGTATGAATGTTAAAACCAGGTCTATACATTTTGGATGGTTACTTTACTGAATTCTGCCAAGGTAAAGTGGGGTGGTGGGGAGGGGGTGAAAGAGTAAGGTTTCTGCTAGTGTTAGTTTTCAGAGGGAAAACATGAGGTCTCAGTAAGGACATGGAAAAGATGAGGATAGGCTCCACGTGTAGAGATTAAGAGAGTGAGTGATACCTTCTCATTCTGTTGGCCTAAACCCATATGGTTCCTAACCCATAGGGCATGGTCCCCTGAGGGGCAATGGATTTTTTGCCAAGAGCCCAAGAATGTAACTACATACTTAAAATTGTACAAAAGTTGAATAAATAAAAAGTAAAACTACTAGTATATAGGAATTCTTGGAACTTTTAACATTTAAAATGAATCTTAATAGTATAGGATTTTTTTTGAGGAGATAAACTAGTGATAATGGAATAACAAGGACTAGTTTACTATTCTCCTGTAAACAACTAGTAGGCCAAACAGAATAGATGAAAAAATGATGTATACTCATTCAGACAACAGGCAGTGCAGGTCAATGATCCCCAAAAGGAATGAAACAAATGAGACAATATCCAGGCCCCAGCACAGGGCAGGCAACCCAAACAGAAGCCAGCAGCCTTGCTGAGATGAGGAGACAGCATCTGGGTATCGGGGAAGCCAAGGTGACTAGAATTTGAAAACCAGAGTACCAGAGAGGAGGAAGCCACATGGCAAGGAATCTCCAAAGCTCTGCAGAGGGGTCCCGTTAAGTCTCTGTGCAGGCCTGGGAGGAAACCACCAAGGCTGGGGGAAGAATCACTGGGCAAGAACAGGCAGAACCATCCTCAGAGCTCATATATCCCTGGGAAGAGTTTGTGTTTACATCTGTAAAATACCGAAAGAAAAAACTGCCCACCTAGAATTCTACATCCAGCAAAAACATCTTTCAAAACTGAAAGCTGAATAAACCTTTTCAGACACCAAAGCTGAGAGGATTCATCACCAGCAGATAAGCAGTGTGAGAAATGTTAAAGGAATCCTTCAGGCAGAAGGAAAATGATACCCAAAATACATTTGGATCTACACAAAAGAGTAAGGAGCACTGGAAATGTTAAGTGTGGGGGTAAATAGATTATTCTTTTCCCTTTGCTTAAGGGAAAAGTAATGACAATGTACAGTTGTCCCTTGCTATCCGTGGGGTATTGGCTCCAGGACTCCTCACAGGCACCAAAATTTGTGGATGCTCACATGCTTATATAAAATGGTGCAGTGTTTGCATATCACCCACCCACATCCTCCTGTATATATTAAATGGTCTCTAGATTACTTATAATACCTAATATAATATAAACACTATCTAAGTAGTTGTTATACTGTTTAGGGAATAACAAGAAAAAAAAGTCTGTTCGTGTTCAGCACAGACACAACCATCTATTTTTTTCTCCAAATATTTTTGATCTGTGGTTGATTGAATCCACAGATGCAGAACCCATAGATACAGAGGGCCAACTGCATTAGGGGATTTATAAGTTACATAGAGGCAAAATGTATGACAACAGTAGGACAAAGGCCAGGAGGGAAGAAATAGATGTATACTATTGTAAGGTTCTTACACATGAAATAATATTATTTGAAAGTAGACTATGATAAGTTAAAGATTTATATTGTAAACCCTAGAGTGCAGTGGCTCACGCCTGTAATCCCAGCACTTTGGGAGGCCGAGGTGGGCAGATCACACGATCAGGAGTTCGAGACCAGCCTGACCAACATGGTGAAACCCAGTCTCTACTAAAAATATAAAAATTAGCTGGGCGTGGTGGTGTGCACCTATAATCTCAGCTACTCAGGTGGCTGAGGCAGGAGAATCTCTTGAACCTGGGAGATGGAGGTTGCAGTGAGCCGAGATCATGCCACTGCACTCTAGCCTGGGCAACAGAGTGAGACTCTGTCTCAAAAAATAATAATAATAAAAATAAAATAACAAAACAGGCTGGGCATGGTGGCTCAAGCCTGTAATCCCAGCACCTTGGGAGGCTGAGGCGGGTGGATCACATGAGGCCAGGAGTTCGAGACCAGCCTGGCCAACATGGCAAAACCCTGTCTCTACTAAAAATACAAAAAAAATTAGCCGGACATGGTGGCGGGCGCCTGTAATCCCAGCTACTCAGGAGGCTGAGGCATGAGAATTGCTTGAATCCAGGAGGCGGAGGTTATGGTAAGCTGAGATCGCACCACCACACTCCAGCTTGGGAGAGAGAGAAAGAGAGACTCTCTCAAAAAATAAAAAAAAAAAAATAACAAAACAAAGAGGTATGGCTAATATGTAATATGTCAGGAGTGGAGATAAGATGAATTTACTTGAAAAGCTCAGTTACTCCACAAGAAGGCAGGAAAAGAGGGAAAAAAAACAAAGAACAGATTAGACAAATAGAAATGAAGAGCAAATTATATATTTAAACCCAACTGCGTTGATAATCACATCAAATATAAATAGCCTAAAACCACCAAATAAAAGGCAGAGATTGACAGATTGCATAAAAAAGCAAGACCCAACTATAAGATATCAATTAAAAACCCAATTTAAATATAGAGACACAGTGCTCACTTTGGTAGCACATATACTAAAATTGGAATAATACAGAGAAGACTACTAGCATGGCCTCTGTGCAAGGATGACACACAAATTCATGAAGTTTTCCAGTAAATAATATATAGACACAGAGGTTAACAGTGAAAGAGTGGAAGAAGGTATACCATGCAAATAGTAAAAAATATTTAAAAAGCTGCAGTGACTATATCAATATTGATGTACACTGAAGAGCAAGGAATATAATTAGAAACAAACGGCCGGGTGTGGGTGGCTCATGCCTGTAATCCCAGCGCTTTGGGAGGCCCAGGTGGGCGGATCCCCTGAGGTTGAGAATTGGAGACCAGCCTGGCCAATATGGCGAACCCCATCTCTACTAAAAATACAAAAATTAGCCAGGTGTGGTGGCAGGCATCTGTAATCCCAGCTACTCGGGAGGCTGAGGCACAAGAATCACTTGAACCTGAGAGGTGGAGTTTGCAGTGAGCCAACCAAGATGGTGCCACTGCATTGCCTGGGTGACAGAGCAAGACTCCATCTCAAAAAAAAAAAAAAAGAGAAAAAGAAAAGAAAGAGGGCCATTTCATAAGGATAAAAGTCCAAATTTTGGGCCAGGTAAGGTGATTCATGCTGTAATCCCAATACTTTGGGAGGTCAAGGTGGCAGGATCGCTTGAGGGCAAGATTTGGAGACCAGCCTGGACAACATAGTGAAACTTCATCTCTATAAAAATAAATAGTAAAGGTCAAATTTTCAAGAGTACATAAGCAATCTTAAATGTGTATGCACCTAATTACAGAGCTTCAGAGTATTTGAATAATAAACCTATAAAACTGAAATAAATAGACATAACTGGAGATATACAGCATGCTCATGAATTGAAAGAATAAATATTATTAAGATGCCATTTCTCAGTGCTGGGTAGGTAGGGAATTGGTAGGTTGGAGTTTGTGGTGGGTACTTGGGCCAAAACTAGAAAGACACTCAGAGTAAAAAGGGGTTCACAATGACATCCAGGACATTCAACCCCCAAGGCAGCAGCCAATGATATATATCTGTGGAGAATGTCATGCAGAAAATGAAGTAAAATCCAGGGATCCAATCAGATGCAGAGAATGTGTATACAGAATAATATTCAAGAAAAGGACTGAAAGATTGGTGGGTTTTGATGCTCAGTGAAACCTGGGAATTCAGAGGAATGTCTTCACTTACACCTGAATTTCCCTCTTAATGTTTCTCATTGTTGTATAGCTTTCGGTTTTGCATATAGTAGTTCCCCCTTATCCTTGGGGGATACATTTCAAGAACCCCAGTGGACGCCTGAAACCTCAGTACCAAACCCTTTATACACTGTTTTTCCTGTATATACTTAACTATGATAAAGTTTAATTTTTAAATTAGGCAGAGTAAGAGATTAATAACAATAACAAAATAGAACAATGTTAACAATATACTATAATAAAAGTTACATGAATGTGGTTGGTCTCTTGCTCTCAAAATATCTTACACAGGCCGGGTGTGGTGGCTCACGCCTGTAATCCCAACATTTTGGGAGGCCAAGGTGGGTGGATCACCAGAGGTCAGGAGTTTGAGACCAGCCTGGCCAACATGGTGAAACCCCATCTCTACTAAAAATACAAAAATTAGCTGGGCATGGTGGCACATGCCTGTAATCCCAGATACTTGGGAGGCTGAGGCAAGAGAATCGCCTGAACCTGGGAGGTGGAGGTTGCAGTGAGCCAAGACAGCACAACTGCACTCCAGCCTGGGCAACAGAGCAAGACTCTGTCTCAAAAAAAAAAAAAAAAAGGAATGCCGCAGACTGAAAGATAATATCCACGAAATACAGATCTGGTATAGAACTTGCATCCAGAATATGGGATGAATTTTTACAACCCAATAATACGCTTTGCCAAAGGAGATAAATGGATGACAAATAAGCACATGAAAATATGCTCACATTATTGTTAGGAAAATTCACATTGTATAAATTAAAGTCTTAGTATAAAATAGTTCTACAATAGCATGAAAACATATAACCTGAGTTTTAAATTATTATTTTGAGTTTTTGGCTAAAGGAGCAGAGGAAATGGAGACGGTCATCCTGTAGATGTCATGAGGCAAGCTGGGATTAAGGTCACCATTGCAGGTCTGGCTGGAAAAGACCTAGTACAGCGTAGCCTTGATGTTTTCATTTGTCCTGATGCCAGTCTTGAAGATGCAAAAAAAGAGGGACCATATGACATAGTAGTTCTACCAGGAGGTAATCTGGGTGCACAGAATTTACCTGAGTCTGCTTCTGTGAAGGAGATACTAAAGGAGCAGGAAAACCAGAAGGGCCTTATAGCCACCATCTGTGCGGGTCCTACTGTTCTGATGGCTCATGAGATCAGTTTTGGAAGTAAAGTTACAACACTCCCGCTTGCCAAGGACAAAATGATGAATGGAAGCCATTACACCTACTCTGAGAATCGTGTGGAAAAGGACGGCCTGAAATTCTTACAAGCCCAGGGCCTAGGACCAGCTTTGAGTTTGTGATTACAATTGTTGAAGCCCTGAGCAGCAAGGAGATGGCAGCTCAAGTGAAGGCTCCACTTGTTCTTAAAGACTAGAGCAGCAAGTGGCTGGGCGCGGTGGTTCACGCCTGTAATCCCAGCATTTTGGGAGGCTGAGGCAGGCGGATCACGAGGTCAGGAGATGGAGACCATCCTGGCTAACACAGTGAAAACCCGTCTCCACTAAAAAATACAACAAAATTAGCCGGGCGTGGCGGTGGGTGCCCATAGTCCCAGCTACTCGGGAGGCTGAGGCAGAAAATGGCGTGAACCCGGGAGGCGGAGCTTGCAGTGAGCCGAGATGGCGCCACTGCACTCCAGCCTGGGCGACAGAGCGAGACTCCGTCTCAAAAAAATAAATAAATTAAAATAAGACTAGAGCAGCGAAATGTGACGATCACTTAGAGAAACAGGCCATTAGGAATTCATTCTCACTGTGTTCGCTCTAGACAAAACAATGGTAGATTAATGTGTTCAGAAGCCACCGTCATTACTGCTTTTGCCGAAGTATAGTTGTGAAGTCACAACTACACAGAGATTTCTCAACCTACAATGTGTGTCTGTACGTTTCTTTTTTTAAATAAGCCTTGTTTGCAGAATAAACAAGGCATTTAGCAAACTAAAAATAATAAAATAGGCAGAGCAGGAGTTCAAGACCAGCCTCGGCAATATAGTGAGACCGCCCGTCTCAAAAAAAAAAAAAAAAAAAAAAAAGGCAGGGGCAAAGGACCTCAACTGACATTTATCCAAAAAAGACATAGGTACTCTGGGTCACTCTGCCTATGGGACAGCCCTGCTCTGTCTGTGGAGCAGCCATTCTGTTGCACACTGTTGCTCTAATAAACTTGATGTCTTTAAAAAAAAAAAAAGACATAAAAATGGCCAACAAGTATATGAAAAGGTGCTCAGCATCATTAATCATCAGGGAAATGCAAATCAAAACCACAATGAGCTATCACCTCACACTGCTAGAAGAACTATTATCAAAAAGACAGGCGATAACAAGGTCATGGCAAGGGTGTGAAGAAAAGAGAACCCTGTGCACTATTCATAGGAAGGTAGATTAGTACAGCCATTGTGGAAAACAGTATGGAGGCTCCTAAAAAAATTAAAAATGAAATTACTATGACCCAGGGATTCTCTTCTGGGTATATACCCAAAGGAACAGAATCGCCACCTTGAAAAGTTATCTGGACTCCCATGTCCATTGCAGTATTACTCACAGTAGCCAAGATATGGAAACAACCGAGGTGCCCATCAGTGGACCAATGAAAGAAACTCTGGTATATACAGTCGTGCACTGCATAACAACATTTCAGTAAATGATGGACCACATATATGACCATGGTCTCATAAGATTATAATACCATATCTTTACTGTACTTTTTCTATGTTTAGATACACAAATATTCACCATTGTGTTCTGACTGCCTAGAGTATTCAGAATAGTCACATGCTGCACAGATTTGCAGCCTAGCAGCAATAGGTTACACCATATAGTCTAGGTGTGTAGCAGGCTATCCCATCTAGGTTTGTGGAGTATACCCTGTAATGTTCACACAACAAAAAATTGCCTAACAACACATTTCCCATAACAACCCCATCATTAAGTGATGCATAACTGTATATACAGTGGAATATTATTCAGCCTTAAAAAAGGAGATCCTGCCACTTGCCACAATATGGTTGGCCCCGGAGGACATTATGCTAAGTGAAATATGCCATGCATAGATGGAAAAATATTGTATGATCTCACTTATATGTGAAATATAAAAAAAACAAAAGGCCAAATTGAGGAGACAGAAAATAAAACAGTGGTTACCAGAATTGGGGTGGGGGTGGGAGGAAATGGAGTGACATAGACCAAAGGATACACAGTAGCAAATACATAGGACTAAGAAACTGAAAGCTCTATGTGTTGGATTACAGTTAATAGTGTATTGTGTTCAGGATTTTTGCCAAATGAGTAGATTACTACTGCCCTTGCCAGAGGAGAGAGAAAAATGGCAACTATGTGAGATGATGGATATGTTAATTTGTTTTACTATGGTAACCATTTTACTATATATGTATCTTATAATGTCATGTTATAAACCTTAAATATATACAATAAAACATTTTAAATAAATAATAAATAATAAAAACTGTGGCCGGGTGTGGTGGCTCATGCCTGTAATCCCAGCACTTTGGGAAGCCAAGGCAGGTGGATCACTTGAGGTCAGGTGTTCAAGACCAGCCTGGCCAACATGGTGAAACCCCGTCTCTACTAAAAATGCAAAAATTATCCAGGTGTGGTGGTGGGTACCTATAATCCCAGCTACTCGGGAGACTGAGGCAGGAGAATAGCTTGAACCTGGGAGGCAGAGGTTGCAGTGAGCCAAGATTGTGCCACCGCACTCCAGCCTGGGCAAAAGAGCAAGACTCTGTCTCAAAGCAAACACATTTTGAGGGATTATGAGGGAAAATGGATTCTAAGCTAGACTTCCACATCCAAGCAAACAGTCAATTAAGAGTGAGGATAGATATTAAGTAAAGACATTTTCAGACAACCAGGGTCTCAGTGACTTAGCCTCCCATGCAACCGTTGTCAGAAAGTGAGTGGAGGAGGGACTCTACTAAAACAAGGCAGTGAACAAAGGAAGAAGAGACCTGGAATCTAGAAAGCCAAGGAGCTGATTCAGGGAGAAGCAAAGCAAGTCCCTGTGAGACAGTGAAGATGATGGCTGTGCACCAAGCCTGGAGAGCCACCAGACTGACAGGAGCAGGGCACGGAGAACCACAGGGGAGGGAGAATCACAGCCCAGAGCCAGGACTGCAGGATCCAGCTGCCTCCTCTTCTCCGGAAGAAATCTTCTCTTCCACAGATCTTTTTGAAGAGACGTCTCTCTCTCTCTCTGGGTTGCTCTCCCCAGAAACAGATTGGAAAGCTGCCCACCCCCATGCTCAGGCCGCCACCTGCCTTCACCTCTCCCTGGTGCAGAGGCTTTATCCTGCCTTCTCCTTTCCCTTCTGCCCCTGGTCCCGCAGTCTCAGCCACATCCCCATGGGTTCATTTCAGGCCCCAAGCTGACTGGCTGTGCTGACCCCAGGAGGCGGAGTGGCGGGGGGGTCGGGGTGGGAGGCCCACCTTGGGGAACATGGTCACCATGCTGCTCAGGCACTCTCGGCGCTTCTCCTCTAGGCCCTTCTGCTTGTCCGTCCAGGCCTGCAGCCTGAGACTCTGCAGGCGGTCAATGTTTTCCAGGAAGATGTAGAGGTTCTGGGCCTTGTAGGAAGCCTCCGTTTCTTTCATGATTTGTACATGGTTGATCGCTTCTTGCCTGGGAAAAGAGGAGAAGCAATTTAGGGGGTGGAGAGGCCTCCTCTATCCCCCAAGTCTGTTAACCAGAGATGACTTTGTTTTCTTTAATTCCTTAGAGCAAAAAGAGAAATGGAGGCTGGTGAGAGCTGGGGAAAATGGGGCAGAGAAAAGTGGGAGGTGGTATCAAGTGAGGAGCCTCAGGGCTGGGATGAAACAGGAAGAGAAAGGAAAGACAGGGGAGCACATTAGGTGGATTATAGACAGGGCCATGGGAAGAGAGGAAGAGAGAGGGAAGTTGCTTAGAGGAAAAGCCCACTACAGGGAGAGCAGTGGTCAGTGCCCTTCTTCTCACATCTTCAAGGGTTGCCCAAGGCCCCAGGCCAGACTTGCTTTCCAGGCCCCCACTCAGGAGACCCTGTCCAGGCCTGGGGTGGCTCTCCCCATCCCCCCTTGCCCTGTGTTCCTTCTCTCCCACTGGGTTTAGGCTCTGCCAACATATTGCTGCAGGTGGGTTCCAGGGAGGACCTACCGGAGGCTCTGGAGGCGTCTATAGAAGATGTACTTATGGCACAGGTACTGCAGCCTGAGCACGCCCAGCTCCATGGTGGTGGTGGTGAGCTCCAGTGCTTTGCTGCGCAGGTAGTGGGGCAGCCTCAACTCAGACTCCTCACTCAGGAGCTGCAGGTTCTTCCTCTGGGCCTCCATGTCCATGTGGTACACCTTCTCCTTAAGATTTGCAGGGGATATCTGCAAAGAGGGCCAGGTCAGCCTTCGGATGGATGTCCCAGTGACAGGAAAGGAGGCAGATTTCTTGGGCTTTGTGGGAACTCGGCGGGTCCGTGGTCTGTAGGTAAACTCCACTGAACTCATAGGTCTCTGCTTTCCCAGGGCAGGCTGCTGGGTACTAGGAGACATGGGCAAGTGTGGCCTCCTGCTTTGGTGAGCAGATTGGGTCCGGCTTGGGGCAGGCACTAATGATAGCTCTGCCTTCTCCAAGTCCCTCCATCGACTGGTGGGTGTGAAGATCCTCCTCTCCACATCCTCCCCTAGCTGCTCTGGCTCTCTCCGTGGGCTCTCCTGCTCCTTTTCTAGCTGGACCCATCTCCACTGTTGCTCCCTGGCCAGGTCTTCCAGCTTCCACTGCCGCAGCTTCTCCTGGTGCTCCTGCTCCAGCAGGGCCCACTTCTTCTGCCGCTGCTGCCACATCTCCTCCTCCTCCAGCCACAGCTGCCTCCGCGTCTCCCGGCCGAATTCCTCCTCCCAGGGCTCCTCTTGGCTCTCAGAGGTCACCTGCCTGGAGGTCTCTAGAGACAGCTGCTTGCTATAGTGGAACTTAATTTGGAGTCCTCCCTTCTGGAAGTAGTCCTCCTGGTCTTTGTCTTTGTGGCCTAAGCTTTCTGCCACCGGTCTTTCCCATTTCTTAGGAAACCTGCGATCTACTAAGGGTAAAAGCACAGGCTCAAGGCTCTCAGTGTCCTTGCTGCTGAACACATCTGCGACCCTCGAGCGCACAGTCATGGTGGAAAGTGGCTGGTGCCCTGCAGCTATAGCACCACTGTCCCGCATCATGGCCATGGGACTTGGGGGAAGTGGCGAGAACAACTGCTCCTCCTTCATCGGTTCCTGTTGGCTTTCCTCCATGACTGTTTCTTTCCTTGGGAGGGTCTCTCTCTCAGAGGGACCTGGGGAGTCAACAGAAACCTCAGCCAGGTCTTCTGCCTGACCTGTAGCATTCTGAGCCTTCTTCAGCTGGAACTCCAAGGCCTGCTTCGTCAGGAGAAGGTCATGGTACCTTCCCCCTAAGATCTCTACCTGCTTCAGCAGAGCATCCCTCCTGCTCTCAAGGACCTCCATGAACTGCTGGAAGTGCAGCCTCTGGCTGCTGAGCTCTTTGGTCGCCTGCATTTGCAGGTGCCTGTATTTGGTCTCCAGGCTCCTGTTCTCCTTGTGTTGGAGGATCAAGGCCTTGTTGAGGTTCTCCACCACAGTGGCCATGTACCTGATGGCCCTGACCTCCCTCTTGCTGAACATGGTAGAGTCCAGGAGCTCCTGCAGCATGGACGTCACCTCCGAGGCCTTCGTGTTCATGGTATGCTGGTCCTGGAGCATCTGTTCTGGGCTTAGTGGCTGAGGATGGGATGGAGATGTCTGTGGGCTTCTTCCCTGCCAGCCCTGCCAGAAGGTGCGTTTGGACACTGGGACAGGTAGAGAGAAAAAAGTCAACGATTTCTCATGGGTCCCAAGGATTGCATTGATTCTCCAAACCCTGCAGGGCCAAAATGGCAACCCCCTTAGGGATTTGGCGAGAGTAGGGAGCTGGGGCTGTATGTGGGGCCAGGGACAGTGCTGTCAGGACAGACCTCTGCTGAGTGCAGAGCTTGCCCAGAGCCCAGCCTCAGGGTCTGCCAGCTCCACAGCACCTGCAGAGACCAGAAGGGCCTGGCATAGGCAATCCAGCACAGCTCGCTGCAGCATCCTCCTGGTCTTCCATGTTCTCCTGGGGTAGAGTTATTTTTCTAATCATGCCACTTCCCAGCCTCAGTATCTGTGTTTGCCTCCTATTGTCAGCTACTCAAACCCCTTACACCCAACTAGGAAGCCTGGTTTCCCTTTCCCATTAGCACTGGACTCTGCTTATGGAGAATTTATCACATGGTCCTCCAACTGTTCACATGTTTTATGTTTTTTTTTTTTAATAACTAATGTCTTTTTCCATTTGGGGGATCCCTTTGATACTCTGAGGAAAGCAGCAGACCCTCTCTCCCCAGGAAAATGCACTACACACAGATTGTGCCTGCCATTAGCAGATCTCAATTTTTCAAAGGCTGGGTCACGGTGGTCATTGTACCCCCTTGGACCTACTATGTATAGAGCTGGTGGAGTGATTATCTTGGAGCATCCATTCATCTGCCTATTTAATAAACATCACTGGTGGAAAAAACAATGCTAACTTCAGATGAGGGGTAGAGGAAATATAAAAATTAAGGGATACTGAAGTTGGGCTAGCATCTAGCTAGTATTGTCAGAGAGGCCATGTGGCCTAGTGGTCCAGAGTTTAGATTCTGCAATAAGATAACTTGGGTTTGAATCCCATCTTTCTGATTTGCCTTGGGCAATTTTCCTAACTTCTCAGTGTCTCAGTTTCCCAATGTGAAAAATGGGGATAATCATAGAATCTATGTCATAGGACTTAGATTATGTATGTTTAGTGCCAAGTGCAGTAACAGGAACCTAGTAAGTGCTCAATAAATCATCCCTAAAAAGAAAGAACTAAAGATACAGTCTTTACCATTCATAAGTTTATAATCTAGTGAGGGTCTAAGTATACAATAAGTGTATTTGAAGACATAGTACGGTACAGATTGCAGAAGAGATTGTTTCCTTATCCACTTTTCCCTGCCTTCTCCCTCCTGCTGACCTTACTTGATTGATAATGAGGCTGGCCATGAGGAACAATGGTAAATGCTGATGGTTAACTATTGTTAATTAAGCCCTGAGCATGTTCCAAGCATGGTGTCAGACACCTCACACTGTGTGGAAGCCTCCCCACAAACCTGGAGCTAGGCAGTATCCTCTTCTGTTTATATATGAGGAAACTGAGGCTCAGAGAGATGAAGTCCTTGCCCAAAGTGATACAACCAGAAATTGACAGAGATGCAATTCAAACTCTTGAGTGAGATTAAGAAGCCAGAAAACCTATGTGTGGGGCCACAGCCTTTCCTTGTGGTCCCTTCTCTTCTCTGAGCTTCAATGTTCTCATCTACAAAATGTACGAGTTCGATAATATCAGGTTCTCCTAATGTTGATGGGAGTAAAAAGCCAAGGTTCAGCTATTTGCTGATGGACCACCTCTGCAGCAGCCTCTAGCTGAGCCTCCCCAACCTTCCTAGCTCTGTTGCTGGGTTTGGAGTGAGGAGAGGATGGCCCGCAGGTTCTAGCTGCTAACTCTAGCCCTCCTGGCCTCCCAGCTTTGTTCCTCAGAACCTACATGAGGCCACAGCTCCAGTGAGCACACCAGAGACCTGTCTCCACATCACACCTCCCTTAGCGCTGAAGGACAGCTCAGAGCTGCTCAGTGCTTGGCCTGGGCTCAACCCTCAGCCCCTCACCACTGCCCATCCATCTCAAATCAAACTTCTGTGATGGAGGAGAATCAGAAAGACCCCAGGCCCAGCCTCTGACTTCCCCTGCCATGGCTCCACCCCGTCCCCACCTAGCTCCCTGGCCAGGTGCTCCTAGAACCTACCTTGTGACCTTTTCTTTTGTCCTTCAATGAGAGTGGAGCAAAGGGCAGTGAGTGACTCGATGCCTCTTTTGGTGGCAATGAGGGACAGCGGTAACACTTTCTCCGTCGCTTCAATCCATTCGTCCAGAGCTGCTTCTTCCTCTTCACTCTTCCTGGGCCCGATCTCATAGGTCAGAGTGTCACCTGGAGAAGGGATGGGAGGTGCAGGCTGAGAGCAGTCTGTCCTCCAGGGGGACACAGACAGCCCTATAGCACAGGGTTTCCAGCAGCTGTGAAGTCACATTGATTTTACCTCTTACTAGCTATGTGATGTTGGGCAAGTCACTTATCCCCCTGAGCCTCAGTTTCCTTCCCTATAAAAGAACTGCGTGAAGATTAAATGAGATAATACATGTGGAACAGTTAACATGAGGCCTGCCATGTAGAAACTCACAATGGACATTAAATAGTATTGTCTGTACAGCAGAGAGGTATCTGACTTGTTACTGCTCTATGCTGATTGCCTAGTCCAACATCTGGACAACTGAATTAATTAAGCAGAATCAACAGCTCTGTCAGTCTTGAGGGCAGCTGAGGGACCACTGAACTAAGAGCTTCCAAGCATGGGGTAGTATGCAGGGGGCAGGGCACATACCAATACCATCTTCTTCCAACACTGGAGCATCCAGCACACAGCACACAGGTCCTGTGATGGGATGACTCTGAGCTGAGTGGGGGGTAGCACTTAGCTTTAGAGTTTAATGCGGCTGGCCCACACCCAAATGGCTGCACCAGTTGCTCACAGCTGGCATCAGGGCCCATGCAGTAAAGGTCATTCAGTGCTTTGAATATCACCCAGGGGTGCTCTATAAAATAGCTAATGTGGGTTTGAATTTAGTTTCTATCCTGCACAAAAATGAGATGTCACAATGGACCCGTGACTTAGGCTTCATCATATATTCAGCTAATGTCATGATCTGTGATGTTTGGACACTTCTGTGTCTGCCCCTCAGGAGCATGGAGGTGATGTGCTGTGACATGAGTGGTGGAATGCTTCACTGGAGAAGGGGATTTGTCCTGTGCTGTCCCTGTGCTCGCCACCCACACTCCCCTCCCAGAGGAGGCACGGTGCCCAGCCTGCAAACTCACCCCAGTCACCCAGCCAGCGGAGAATGTCATACAGGTGCTTCTCCTTCATCATAGCATCTTTGGAGAAGGAGGCAATTTTTTCCAGCAAGATGAATCTCTTCTTGCCCTTTGGATCTGTCTGCTGAGATTTGGCATTTTCTTTTAAATCATATCCTAATTCTTCCTGGAAGCGGTTGATGACACAATTGACATTGTCCAAAATGTCTGAGAGCTGGGTAGAAATATCCTATAGAGAAGCAGCAGATTGTAGTGTTAGGGCTGTGGACTTGAGCCAGAAGCCACATGCTAGCAGCGTGACCTTGGACAAGTCGCTTAGCCTCTTTGGGTCTCAGTTTTCTTATATTTAAAGTGGGAATCATTATAGTACCTATGTCACAGGGTTTCTGTAAGGATTAAATGAATTAAATATTTTAAAGTGCTTTTAATAGTACCTGGCACATTACACAAAAGTGGTAGCTTTTATTATCATTGTGATTATTAAGAAGGTCAAGAAAGTATAGAATACCAAAACCCCACAGCAAACATTTCTTTAGAATTTCAGAGGTTGCTGGGGGTTTCTGGATGTCTTTCCTCACAAGGATCCACAGGCAACAGAAGCTTGGAAAAGTGAGGCCCCAAGAAACTCTAGGATCAGAGGCTCAAGTAAAAAATGTACTAGAGCCTCATGTACAGGGTGATTTGAGCCTTTGGACATTTCCCCAACCCCTATGAACTTCCTGGGCTCAGCTTGGGGGATTCTGGAGGGTTGCCAAGAACAGATTCTGGGTCCTTTCTCCTGCCCTCTAAGACCCACCACACCACCACGATGTGCCTCAGGGCTATCCTCGAGCTTCCTGCCCCCTTCCCGGCCCCAGCCCTGCCTCAGGCGGGTGGTTGCTTTCAGCTCACCCTGCATAGGCCAAGTTTAGGAGAGAGATAATTTATACTAATCTGTCTGCAGACCCAGGTTGCTGAATATCCCAGGGCCTCTGAGGACCCAGAGCTGGAATCTCACTCAAACCTGGGATCAGTCCCCAGTCTCCGCATCAGATCCCAATGTAAGAGTGATTCCTTCATCTCAGGGGCTACCTCTTGAGCCCGAGTTAGCTGGGCAGCCTCAATCCTCAGGATGATGGCTTTCACTGATGTGGGAGTCACCAACTGTGGGGGGTCATCCTTCTCCATTTTGGATCACTCTGTCAGTCACAAAACATCCTGTGTTTCTGGTCCACAGGCCTGGACACACAATGTTGTCTGCTTTGGAGGTTAAGGGCACCAGGGTGTCTCCTGGGTACCCTCTGCCCAGGCACAGCTCCTCTGGTAACTGCCAAACGCCAGGTTCCAACTGATCCTCTTTTCCCCAGTGACATCATCAGTTTGATTAGAAGAATTAGGAGATGAGACTCCCCACTATCTAGCTTTTTGTCCATTACCTAACATATATTTACTTGACTTGTTGCCTTTTTTTTTTTTTTTTTTTGAGACGGAGTCTCCCTCTGTAGCCCAGGCTGGAGTGCAGTGGTGTGATCTCGGTCACTGCAACCTCCACTTCCTGGGTTCAAGTGATTCTCCTGGCTCAGCCTCCTGAGTAGCTGGGATTACAGGTGCGTGCCACCACGCCTGGCTAATTTATTTTTTGTATTTTTAGTAAAGACGGGGTTTCACTGTGTTAGCGAGGATGGTCTCGATCTCCTGACCTCGTGATCCACCCACCTTGGCCTCCCAAAGTGCTGGGATTACAGGTGTGAGCCACCGTGCCCGGCCTACTTGTTGCTTTTTAAAAATTACTAAATGTTATGCTCCCAAACAAAACATTAATGTCTACAAATAAGAAAAAGCAATTAGCAAAAGTTATTTTCCTGAATAAAATATTTTAAATTTGTAAAAATTAGAGCCAATCAATAACCAAATGGAGGCCAGGCTCAGTGGCTCATGCCTGTAATCCCAACAATTTGGGAGGCTGAGGTGGGAGGATCACTTGAGCCCAGGAGTTTGAGACCAGCCTGGGCAACATGGTGAGAGCCTAGCTCTACAAAAAAATTAAAAAAATAGCCAGGCATGGTGGCACATGCCTGGGATCCCAACTACTTGAGAGGTTGAGATGGGAGGATCACTTGAGCCCAGGAGGTCAAGGCTGCAGTGAGCCATGTTCACGCCACTACACCCCAGCCTAGGTGATAGATACCCTGACACACACACACACACACACACACACACATACACAAACATACAGAGGGAGGAACATCCCATAATGCTAAAGATGTCAATTAATAAGGGGAACATAATTCTAAATGTGTATACACCTAATAACATTGCTTCAAAATACATGAAGTAAAAAGCTTCCAGAACTGAAAGGAGGAATAGGTAAATCCAAAATTATAGTTGGAGATTCCAGCACTTCTCTTGCAGGAGTTGATAGAAGTAGCAAAAAATAAAAAGTATAGAGGTTTTGAAAAATACTATCAACCAACTTGACTCCATTGACAGTCATAGAACACTTCACCCAACAGCAGGACACATATTATTCCCTACGCATATGGAACAATGATCATATAAACCATAATTTGGGCCATAAAACAAGTATCAATTACCCTAAGAAGTCTTAAAATAATACAAAATATGTTCTCTGACCACTATGGTATTAAACTATAAATCAATAATTGAGAGATCTTTGGAAAATTCCCAAATATTTTACAAATTAAGCAACATACTTCCATATAACCCTGAGTCAAACAAGAAATCACAGGGAAAGTTATGAAATACTTTGAACCGAGTAAAAATAGAAACATACCACAATTTTGAGGATGGTGCCAAATCAGTGCTTAGAGGAAAAAACTAGAAAAGGAAGAACAAAAAAACCCAAAATAAGCAGAAGGAAGGAAATAATAAGAATAAGAATAGAGACCAATAGAAAACAAACAAAAATAGAAGAAAATCAATGCAACTAAAATCTGATGTTTTGAAAAGATTAATGCAATTGATAAAACTCTAGCCATATTTACCAGGAAGAAAAGAGAGAAGACAAGCTACCAATATGAAGAATAAGAGACTACAGACTCTACAGTGGGAATAATATGAGAGAGCAATATGAAAAACCTTTATGCCAATAAAGTTGGTAAATTAGATGAAATGGGCAAATTCTTTAACATACGTAACCTATCAATGCTCACTAAAGAAAAAAAAAGCTTTGAATATCCGTAAATCTACTAAAGAAATTGGATTCATAATATAAAAAACCTTTCCCTCAAAGAAAACTCCAGCCCCAGATGGTTTAATTGGTGAGTTCTGCCAAACATTTAAGAAAAAAAGATACGGTTCTATAAAAACTCTTTCAAAAAATTGAATAGTAAAGAACACTTCTCAAATCATTTTATGAGGTTAGCATTATTTTTATTTTATTTTTTAATTTTTTCTGAGACAGAGTCTTACTCTGTTGCCCAGGCCAGAGTGCAGTGGCGTGATCTCGGCTCACTGCAACCTCCACCTCCTGGGTTCAAGTGATTCTCCCACCTCAGCCTCCCTAGCAGCTGGGACTACAGGCGCGTGCCACCACGCGCAGCTAATTTTTGTATTTTTAGTAGAGATGGGGTTTCACCATGTTGGTCAGGCTGCTCTCAAGCTCCTGACCCCAGGTGATCCACCCACCTTGGCCTCCCAAAGTGCTGGGATTACAGGCATCAGCCACCGCACCCAGCTGAGTTTAGCATTATCTTGGTACCAAAACCAGAAAAACATGACAAGAAAAGAAAAAAAAGTACTACAGACGAATATTGCTCACAAATATAGACATAAAAGAAAATGAATTGATTGGGAGGCTGAAACAAGAGGATTGCTTGACTCCAGGAGCTGAAGTCCAGCCTGGGCAACTTAGCAAGACTTCATACCTTAAAAAAAAAAAAAAAAAAGTTGGCCGGGTGCGGTGGCTCATGCCTGTAATCCCAGCACTTTGGGAGCCTGAGGCGGGTGGATCACTTGAGGTCAGGAGTTCAAGATGAGCCTGGCCAACATGGTGAAACCTTGTCTCTACTAAAAACATAAAAATTAGCTGGGTGTGGTGGTGTGCACCTGTAATCCCAGCTACTCTGGAAGCTGAGGCAGGAGAATTGCTTGAACCCAGGAGTCCTGGTTTGCAGTGAGCTGAGATCATATCACTGTACTCCAGCCTGAGTGACAGAGCAAGACTCCGTCTCCAAAAAAAAAACAAAAAAAACACTTTTTTTCCCCAAGATGGCAGATTTGCGGCTGTTAGTGTGCCTCAGTCACTTGGAAATTGCAAGGTAGTGCATAAAGATCAACTCTGTGGGCTTTAATTCAAGAAAGAAAATGGGAATCCAACAGAATCATGAAGAACACCCTAGGTCTCAGGGAGGAAAACAAAGGCAAACAGCCCCTGTGATGGCATTTGGCTCATAAAAGTGAGTGAAGCCCCAGTACATGAGAGAGGCAGACAGGCTCTTTCCATCCAGTGGAAAGGGCACTTCGGGAAAGTGCCCTTTCCACTGGAGATACAAGCAACAGAGGCCAAGGGAGAGCACTTTGTTTCTCCCAAGTCCTGGAGGTATCTTGAGAAGATATTTGGAGACACTGAGAAGGAAAGACATTGGGAAAAGCTGTAGGCATTTCCCAGGCCCAGGATGCCACTTTTAATCCAGGCATACAAAGTTAGTCATTCTTTGGCGACACAGTAGCGTGGCCACACAGGCATTTTAGTCTTGGGCCAGAGATTGGAGTGCCTGCTCTCGAGGTGCATAGAGGTTTCTACAGCCAGAATTGTAGAAAGCACCTTGCAGTAGGTGCTGGCAATGTGCTCTTCCCTGTCACAGGACTGGGGTGGGAAAGGGACTGCTATAGCTGTGGTTTCTCCTAGGCAACAAGATGCAACCAGGGTCAGCTTGGTGACCTGTGGACTGGTCTGAGTGAGTTATTGCTTGGTATGCTAGACTGTTCTCCTGAGATCATGGTGCAGTGGGGCCCTCTCAGCTCGACACTCAGGGAGATATCCAGGCATTTGGAGCACCCACTCACCCAGATCAGCAGCCTGAGCTGCCCTATCCTTCCTGTGCAGACACTCTAGTGAAGTGGGGCTCACTCTGCTCCACACCCAGGCAGATCTTCAGGCATTTGGAGCACCTGCTTGCCTGCATTTGCAGTCTGAGTTGGCACACCCTTCCTGTATAGAGACCATGGTGAAGAGGCACCCTATCCACCCCATGCCCAGACAGATCTCTAGGCAGTCGGAGCATCCGTTCACATGAATTAGCAGCCTGCCACCCCACCCTCCCTGTGTAGAGATTGTGGTGCAGCAGTGCCCTCTGCATTCCACACTCAGACACCTGGAGCATGCACTCTCCTGGATTAGGAGTTTAGGCCACCCTGGTTCCTTGTGCATAGAACTTTGGGCCAAGGAGGTTTCCCAACTCAACAACTAGCAACACCTCTGGGCAGTGGGTGGCAGCCCACTGGATTCTCCCTTGGTGTTGGTGCTGTGCCTGCCATTGAGGGACCTGTAGACAGGCCTGCTCTGGTCCAGCCCCACTCATCTTACCTCCTGGGACTGAGCAGGGAGCTCAAGCCACTGTGCATTCCATGGATCAGCCCATTGCCTGAGGCAACAGAGAGCTTCTGCCAGTAAACAAGGATCAAGAATATACCCAGCCACGTTGGCCACAGCTGGCTCTTACTTATAAGTACCATCTACTGGCCTGTACATCAAACCACACAACCCAATATAAAATCTGCTGATAGTATACAAGGCTATAGAAGCAAAGCCAAAAGACCCAATCTAATATTCTCTACAGTCATTACCCCCTAGGCAGGGGAGAAGGAAAGGGAAGGTGAAAAAAAAAAAAACCCCGATATTATAGGGAAAGAAATAAAAAGAAAAAAATTCTGCCCCCCCACCCCACACACAAATTAGAATTGCCAGCATCTCCAGATGAGAAAGAACCAAAGCAAGAATTCTGGCACCATGAAAAATCTGAATGTAGTGACACCACCAAAGGATCACACTAGATGTCTAGTCCTTAACCAAAATTGAAACTCAGAAATGACAGATAAAGAATTCAAAGCATGGATTGCTAGGAAACTCAACAAGATCCAAGACAAGGTTGAACATCAACCTAAAGAAACTTCTAAAGCAATCCACAAAATAAAGGAATAGATAAACATCTTGAAAATAAATCAGTCAGAGCTTCTGGAATTGAAAAACTCAGGCTGGGCGTGGTGGCTCACGCCTGTAATCCCAGCACTTTGGGAGGCCGAGGCGGGCGGATCATGAGGTCAGGAGACCGAGACCATCCTGGCTAACATGGTGAAACCCCATCTCTACTAAAAATACAAAAAACTAGCCAGACATGGTGGTGGGCGCCTGTAGTCCCAGCTACTCAGGAGGCTGAGGCAGGAGAGTGGCGTGAACGCGGGAGGCAGAGCTTGCAGTGAGCCAAGATTGCGCCACTGCACTCCAGCCTGGGCGACAGAGCAAGACTCCATCTCAAAAAAAAAAAAAAAAAAAGAAAAACTCACTTAAAGAATTTCAAAATACAATTGAAAGCTTTATCAATGACTGGACCATGTAGAAGAAAGAATTTTGGAGCTTGAAGTTTGGTCTTTTGAACTAACCTAGTCAGACAAATATATAAAAAAGGTAATTTTTAAAAATGAACAAGGCCAGGCACAGTGGTTCATGCCTGTAATCCCAGCACTTGAGAGGCCAAGGCGGGCGAATCACTTGAGGCCAGGAGTTCGAGACCAGCCTGACCAACATGGTGAAACGTTGTCTCTACTAAAAATAAAAAAATTAGGCCAGGCACAGTGGTTTATGCCTGTAATCCTAGCACTTTGGGAGGCTGAGGCAGGTGGATCATCTGAAGTCAGGAGTTCAAGACCAGCCTGGCCAACATGGTGAAACCCCATCTCTACTAAAAATACAAAAATTAGACAGGCATGGTGGTGGGTGCCTGTAATCCCAGCTACTCAGGAGGCTGAGGCAGGAGAATTGCTTGAACCTGGGAGGCAGAGGTTGCGGTGAGCTGTGATCCCACCACTGCACTCCAGCCTGGACGACTGAGCAAGACTTCATTTCAAAATAAAAAAATACAAATACAAATACAAAAATTAGCCAGGCGTGGTGGCATGCACCTGTAGTCCCAGCTATTCAGGAGACTGGGGCATTAGAATTGCTTGAATCCAGGAGGCTGAGATTGCAGTGAATTGAGACTGCACTGCTGCACTTCAGCCTGGGCAACAGAGCAAGACTGTGTCTCAAAAAAAAAAAATAAATAAAAATGTAGGCCGGGCGCAGTGGCTCACACCTGTAATCCCAGCACTTTGGGAGGCCGAGGCGGGTGGATCACGAGGTCAGGGGATCGAGACCATCCTGGCTAACACAGTGAAACCCCGTCTCTACTAAAAATACAAAAAATTAGCCGGGCGTGGTGATGGGCGCCTGTAGTCCCAGCTACTCAGGAGGCTGAGGCAGGAGAATGGCGTGAACCCGGGAGGCGGAGCTTGCAGTGAGCCGAGATCACGCCACTGCACTCCAGCCTGGGCGACAGAGGGAGACTCTGTCTCAAGAAAAAAAAAATGTAGAGACGGGATTTCACCACGTTGCCCAGGCTGTTCTCATACTCCTGGGCTCAAGGAATCCACCCGTCTCAGCCTTCTAAAGTCTGGGATTATAGGTGTGAGCCATGGTACCCAGCCCTCAACTTTTTTTTTTTTTTTTTGATACAGTCTTGATCTGTCGCCCAGGCTGGAGTGCAGTGGTGTGATCTCGGCTCACTGCAACCTCCACCTCCCAGATTCAAGCAATTCTCCTGCCTCAGTCTCCCAAGTAGCTAGAACTACAGGCACCTGCCCCCACGCCAAGCTAATTTTTGTATTTTTTGTAGAGATGGGCTTTCACCATGTTGGCCAGGCTCATCTTGGACTCCTGACCTCAAAAGACCCGCCCACCTTGGCCTCTCAAAGTGCTGGGATTACAGGTGTGAGCCACCACACCCGGCCCATCTGCATTCTTAAAAGAAAAGTAATTCCAACCAAGAATTTCATATCCTGCCAAAGTAAACTTCATAATTGGGCCAGGTATGGTAGCTCACACCTGTAATCCCAGCACTTTACCATCCTGGCCAACATGGTGAAAGTCTGTCTCTACTAAAAATACAAAAATTAGCTGAGCACAGTGGCACGCACCTGTAGTCCCAGCTACTTGGGAGGCTGAGGCAGGAGAATCGCTTGAACCTGGGAGGTGGAGGTGGCAGTGAGCTGAGATCATGCCACTGCACTCCAGCATGACGACAGAGTGAAACTCCATCTCAAAAATAAAATAAAATAAAATAAAATAAATAAACTTCATAGTTGAAGGAGAAATAAAAGATTTTCCAGACAAGCAAGTGCTAAGGGAATTTGTTACCACTAAACTAGCCTTACAAGAGATCCTTAAGGGAGTTCTAAACATGGAAATAAAATAACAATACCTGCTACCACAAAAATACAGTTAGGTGAATAGCTGACAGATTCTATAAAGCAACTGCATAATAGAAACTACAAAGCAATCAGCTAGTAACTTCATGATAGGATCAAAATCTCACATATCAATATTAACCTTGAATGTAAACAGTCTAAACGGCCCACTTAAAAGGCACAGAGCTGCAAGTTGGATGAAAAAACAAGACCTGTCTGTCTGCTGTCTTCAAGAGGCCCATCTCACACATAATGATACCAATAGGCTTAACATAAAGGGTTGAAGAAAGATCACACAAATGGATCTTTCTTCAAAAACAGCAAGGGTCACTATTCTTAGATAAAACAGACTTTAATCCAACAAAGTTTTTTTTTTTTTTTTTTTTAAAGGGACAAAGAATGGCATTACATAATGATAAAGGAAGCTTGTCCAACCTGTGACCCATGGGCTGCATGCGGCCCAGGACAGCTTTGAATGCAGCCCAACACAAATTCATAAACTGCCTTAAAACATTATGAGGTTTTTTTATGTGTGTGTGTTTTTTTTTTTTTTTTAGTTCATTAGCTATTGTTAGTGTTAGTGTATTTTATGTTTGAGCCAAGACAATTCTTCTTCCAGTGTGGCCCAGGGAAGCCAAAAGATTGGATATCCCTTTCAGATAAAGGATTCAATTCAACAAGAAGACTTAACTATTCTAAATATATATGCACACAACATTGGAGCACTTAGATTCATAAAACAAGTACTTCTAGACCTACAAAAAGACATAGACAACCACACAATAATATTGGGAGACTTTAACACCCCAATGACAGCATTAGACAGATCAGCAAGGCAAAATACTAACAAAGAAATTCAGGACTTAAATTCGACACCTGACCAATTGGACCTAATAGACATTTACAGAATACTCCAACCACCAACCTCAGAATATACATTCTTCTCATGTGAACACAGTACACACTCCAAGATCAACCACATGCTTGGCCATAAAGCAAGTCTCTATAAATTCAAAAAAATCGAAATCATACCAACCATATTCTCACACCTCAGTGGCATAAAAATAGAAATCAAAACAAGAAGATCTTCAAAACCACACAATTACATAGAAGTTAAACAACTTACTCCTGAGTGACTTTTGGGTAAGCAATAAAATTAAGGCAGAAATCAAAATATTCTTTGAAATAAATGAAAACATTCCAAGAGGAATGTTTACAGCACTAAATGCCTACCTCAAAAAGTTAGATCTCGGCCTGGTGCAGTGGTTCACGCCTGTAATCCCAGCACTTTGGGAGGCCGAGGTGGGCAGATCACGAGGTCAGGAGATCGAGACCATCTTGGCTAACATGGTGAAACCCCATCTCTACTAAAAATACAAAAAATTAGCCGGGTGTGGTGGTGGGCGCTGTAGTCCCAGCTACTCAGGAGGCTGAGGCAGGAGAATGGCATGAACCTGGGAGGCAGAGCTTGCAGTGGGCCCAGATCACGCCACTGCACTCCAGCCTGGGCGACAGAGCAAGACTCTGTCTCAAAAAAAAAAAAAAAAGTTAGATCTCAAATTGGCCGGGCGCAGTGACTCATGCCTGTAATCCCAGAACTTTGGGAGGCTGAGGTGGGCAGATCACTTGAGCTCAAGAGTTCAGACCAGCCTGGGCAACATGGGAAAACCCCATCTCTACAAAAAATACAAAACTTAACCAGGCATGGTGGCATGTACCTGTAGTTCCAGCTACTTGGGAGGCTGAGGCGGGAGGATCACTGAGTCCAGGGAGGTCAAGGCTGCAGTGAGCTGTGATCACACCACTGCACTCCAGCCTGGGTGACAGTGAGACCTTGTCTCAAAAAAACAAAAACGAACAAAATAAGAACTGGCCGGGCACGGTGGCTCACACCCGTAACCCTAGCACTTTGGGAGGCCTTGGTGGGTGGATCACCTGAGGTCAGGAGTTCAAGACCAGCCTGGCCAACATGGTGAAACCCCGTCTCTACTAAAAATACAAAACATTAGCCAGGCATGGCAGCGGGTGGCTGTAATCCCAGCTACTTGGGAGGCTGAGGCAGGAGAATCGCTTGAACCTGGGAGGTGGAGGTTGCAGTGAGCTGAGATTGTGCCATTGCACTCCAGCCTGGGCAACAAGAGTGAAACTCTGTCTCAAAAAAAAAAAAATTAAAAAACAAAACAAAACAGAACTACCATTCAACCCAGCAATCCCATTACTCGGTATACACCCAAAAGAAAATAAATCGTTCTACCAAAAAGACACATGCACTCATATCCATCACAGTGCCATTCACAATAGCAAAAACATGGAACCAACTTGATTCCATGACATGACCACCAACAGTGTTTTGGATAAAGAAAATGTGGTCCATGGATATACTAGACAGCCATAAAAAATAATGAAATAATGTCCTTTGCAACAACACGGATGCAGCTGGAGGCTATTATCCTAAGCAAATTAATGCAAGAATAGAAAACCAAATACCACGTGTTCTCACTTGTAAGTGGGAGCTAAACATTGGGTACTTATGGCCAGAAAGAGGCAACAAAAGACACTGGGGAGTACGGGAAGCAGGAGGGAGAAAAGGAGGAAAGGGCTGAAAAACTGACTATTGGGCACTGTGCTCAATATCTGGGTGATGGGATCAATCATACCCCCAACCACAACATTCACGCAATATACCCATGTAACAAACCTGCACATGTACCCCCTGAGTCTAAAGTAAAAGTTGTGGGAGCTAAGCTATGAGGACACAAAGGCATAAGAATGATGCAATGGACTTTGGGGACTCAGAGGAAAAAGTGGGAAGGGGGGTGAGGGATAAAGGACTACACACTGGGGCCGGGCGCAGTGGTTCACGCCTGTAATTCCAGCCCTTTGGGAGGCTGAGGTGGGCGGATCACGAGGTCAGGAGATCGAGACCATCCTGGCTAACACAGTGAAACCCCGTCTCTACTAAAAATATGAAAAATTAGCCAGGCGTGGTGGCGGGTACCTGTAGTCCCAGCTACTCGGGAGGCTGAGACAGGAGAATGGCGTGAACCCAGGGAGGCAGAGCTTGCAGTGAGCCAAGTTCGTGCCACTACACTCCAGCCTGGGTGACAGAGCGAGACTCCGTCTCAAAAAAAAAAACAAGACTACACATTGGGTACAGTGTACACTGCTCAGGTGATGGGTACACTTAAATCTCAGAAATCACCACTAAATAACTTATTTATGTAACCAAACACCATCTGTTTCCCAAAAACCTATTGAAATTTTTAAAAATTAAAAAAAAATATGATCACAATTACAAATGGAAAAAAGTAAAAGCTGAATTTATTTAAAAACAACAACAAAAGAAAATGAATTGAAAGCTACTGACTAGACTAAAAAGTATTTGCAAACATGTATTTGATAAAGGAGTTGTATCCAGAATAGATAAAGAGCTACTACAACTCAACAAGAAGACAAACAACCCAAGATTCAAATACACACATCACGAAAGAAGTTATACAAATGGGCCAGGTGCAATGGCTTACGCCTGTAATCCCAGTACTTTGGGAGGCTGAGGTGGGTGGATCATGAGGTCAGGAGTTTGAGACCAGCCTGACCAATATAGTAAAACTCCGTCTCTACTAAAAATACAAAAATTAGCTGGGTGTGGTGGCACCTGCCTGTAGTTCCAGCTACTTGGGAGGCTGAGGCGGGAGGCTCACTGAGTCCAGGGAAGTCAAGGCTGCAGTGAGCTGTGATCATGCCACTGCACTCCAGCCCGGGCAAAAGAGCAAGATTGTGTCTCAAAAAGAAAAAAAAAAGAAAATATACAAATGGCAAATAAGCACATAAAAAGATTCTCAACTTATTAGTCATTGCATTAGGGAAATACAAGTTAAAACCATGAGATCCCAACTCTGATAAGAATCAGTCAGATGATAAAAAGTGTGACAATACCAAGTGTTGAGGAAGATTTTGGGAAAGTGAAACTCTTATATGGTATATTGCTGGTGGGAATGTACAGCCACTTTGGAAAAGAGGTTGGCAGTTTTTTTTTTTTTTTTGAGATGGAGTCTTGCTCTGTCGCCCAACCTGGAGTGCAGTGGTGCAATCTCGGCTCACTGCAACCTCCACCTCCCGGGTTCAAGCGATTCTCCTGCCTCAGCCTCCCAAGTAGCTGGGATTACAGGTGCCCGCCACCATGCTCGGCTAATTTTTGTATTTTTAGTAGAGATGGGGTTTCACCATGATGGCTAGGCTGGTCTCGAACTCCTGACCTCAGGTCATTCACCTGCCTCGACCTCCCAAAGTGCTAGGATTACAGGCGTGAGCCACCTCACCCAGCCAGCAGGTTTTTAAAAAATATGCATTAGCATATAGCCCAGCAATCCCACTCCTAAGTATTTAAATATTTATTATAAAACATATGTCCACACATAAATCTATACAGAAGTATTGATAAACCTGAAAACAACCCAAACACAACAGTCCATTAACTGGCGAATGGATAAACAAATTGTAGTATGTCCGTGTGATGAAATATACCACTTCACATGACAAAGGAATGAACTACTGACACATGCAATGACATGGAAAATTTCAAAAGCATTATACTAATGAAACAAGCCAGACACAAACTCCTACAAACTATATAATTCCACTTATATGAAATTCTAGGAAGGCAAAACAATAGTGATAGAAACCAGATCAGTAGATGCCAGAAGCCGGGTCAGCAGGGAGGAGACTGACTGCAAAAGGGCACAAAGGTTTTTGAGTAAAGGAAATGATGATGGTGATGGTCACATGACTGGATACATTTGTGAAAATTCATTGTATTGTACACTTAAAATTGCCATTATATGTAAATTACACCTCAATAAAGTTGATTTTTTAAAATGCAATGTTGTGTAATGCTCGAGACTGTGGAGGGATTGTGGGCAACCAGGGCAAAGGGCTAGCAATTAGGAACTTACTGGAGGGTGTTAGGAAATAACTCTTCCTCCTTTGTCAATGGTGAGTCTCCTTTATTTGCATACCCTTTTCCCCTGGGACTGGGATGCTCCCTCTTGTAGACATTAGTCCTTCTTAGCCCCTCTCACATGAGCAGCTTGGTGGCCGGCTACAACACCTTCACCACAGTTCAAAGGCCATAGTTTGGTGATCGCTAGCCCGGGAGAGATGTTTACAAACTTTAAAACAAACAAACAAAAAACCACCCAACCCCTTCTCAAGCAAAGCTGTATGCAGACCCTCACTAACCAAAACAAAAGCAATATTTTGGCTGGACATGGTGGCTCACGCCTGTAATCCCAGCACTTTCGGAGGCCAGGGCAGGCAGACGGCTCGAGCCCAGAAGTTTGAGATCAGCCTGGGCAAAATGGTGAAACCCCATCTCTACAAAAAATACAAAAATTAGCCAGTATGGTAATACATGCCTGTAGACCCAGCTACTCAGGAGGCTGAGGTGGGATGGTCACCTGAGCCTGGGAGGCAGAGGCTACAGTGAGCTGAGACCACACCACTGCACTCTAGCCTGGGTGTCAGAATGAGACCCTGTCTCAAAAAAAAGCAATATTTTATTAGTACACATTTACATTATAAGTTTAATTTCATGATAGCTTTCTATTATAAAGTCATTTAATGTCAACAAGCCTGTTTTCATGAACCCAGAAATTTGATATTCATATGTATATTTTTAAACTACTATTTTAAAACCAGTTAAAATATACTTAAAGTTTCTGGGTAAAAAATGGTAGATTGAACATGAGCATCCAAATTTGTCCACTGAAAACCCATGTAGCCAAGGGATTTTTAAAGGCATAAATCCACAAGGACAGGGAAACAGGAGAAGAGACGAGCAAAATATTTTCAGAAGTGGAAGCCAGATGGATGAGAGATTACTCACTTACACTAGAGAAGGACAGATCCTAAGGCAGCGGCAGAACTATATGGCAAATGGAATTGGTTGTGCCAGACCAGAGATGGGCAATCTCCTCTGTCTGACCACCCTGAGAAGGAAAACCTAGGAATGCTGACATCAGAAGTTCCCAGCCAGATCACTGTGCAAAGAAGCTCATGACTGGCCGGGTGTGGTGGCTCACACCTGTAATCCCAGCACTTTGGGAGGCTGAGGTGGGTGGATCACAAGGTCAGGAGATCGAGACCATCCTGGCCAACATGGTGAAACCCCGTCTCTACTAAAAATACAAAAATTAGCCGGGCGTGTTGGCACGTGCCTGTAATCGCAGCTACGCAGGAGGCTAAGGCAGGAGAATCGCTTGAACCAGGGAGTTGGAGGTTGCAGTGAGCTGAGATCATGCCACTGCACTCCAGCCTGGCGACAGAGTGAGACTCCGTCTGAAAAAAAAAAAAAAGAAGCTCATGACTGACAAGCCCATCCATGTACCACCTGAACAGAGAACAAATGCTTCCAGTCAGCTTTTAGGTGACCCATCCTTAAGTGTGAGCAGACAACCAAGGAGTCTAAGACCTCCAAGAAAAGAATCTAATATAGAAGACAGAGACCAAAACAACAGAAAAAGAAATCTGGAGCAGAGATTATGTAGAGAAAAAAAAATGACAGAACTATCAGTAACAGCTTCTGAGAAAAGATAACCCTGAAACAAAATATGCTATAAAAAGGACAATTCGGAGAATAAAAATAAAGTGAAAGTGATTAAAACCTTTAAAAGATGGAAAAACTCAGAAGAATGGGAAAATAAAGTTGAGGAAATCTCCCAGAAAATAAAGTAAAAAAGATGCAAAGCTAGAGAGAAAAATAAGAAATTAGAAGGACCAGTTCAACAGGTCCATCGTCCAAGTAATGGGAGTTCCAAAAAAGAAAGAATAGAGAAAATAGGAAGAAATCACCAATAGGATGATTCAAGATTATTCCCCAAAAGTGAGGGGCACTGAGTGCCCAGCACAATGGAAGATAATAGCCACTCACCAAGACATATCACTGCAATTTCAGAACATTGGAAACAAGAAGTTCAGAGAGGGGAAAAGTCACCTAGAAAGGACAAGGAATTAAAAGGCTTCAGACTTCTCATTCTCCACAGCAGTGTCAGAAGCTAGAAGACCATGTAGCAATGCCTTCATAATTCTGAAGGAATTCATTACCCAGCCAAACAACCAATCCAAGGGTCACAGTTGAAAAATGACAACAGCAAAAACGCAAAGTTCCAAAATAATTTACTGCTCCCTTTCTCAGGAAGCTTCTGGATGATGGTCTCCTCAAAAAAGCGGGAGTATTATAAATCAAGAAAAACACAGGCACAGGTGGGGATCAGAAGCTGGTTGGTGTGTGAGGGGGTTTTCTCGCTCTATGGAGATTATTCAAGCGATCACTGTGTCAACAAACACAGATGTTTCCCTTTCTTCATATGATGAAAATCTAGGGATCCAAACTTATTTGAAAAGCTAAAGAGGCACCATTCATCCCCACTGGAATGGCAGGTTTTGCAGCAATTGTTGCATATGTTTATACAAACTGAAGAGCAGGGAAAATACTAAAATGTTGCATCATCTGATCCACATGTGTGTGGCAGCCCAAGGCTTTGTTGAAGGAGCAATGACTGTTGGTATGGGCTATCATTCCATGTATTGGGAATTCTGGGCAAAACCTACACTGTAGAAGAGATGCTATCTTGGTTTTGTTGGCGGAGCTTACTTTAGTTAGACATCTCTTTTTTTTTTTTTTTTTTTTTGAGATGGAGTCTTGCTCTGTTGCCCAAGCTGGAGTGCAGTGGCACAATCTTGCTCACTGCAACCTCTGCCTCCCGAGTTCAAGTGACTCTCCTGCCTCAGCCTCCTGAGTAGCTAGGATTACAGGTGCTCGCCACCATGCCCAGCTAATTTTTGTATTTTTTTTTTAGTAGAGACAGGGTTTCACCATATTAGCCAAGTTGGTCTTGTACTCCTAACCTCAAGTGATCCACCCACCTCGGCCTCCCAAAGTGCTGGGATTACAGGCATGAGCCACCGCATCCACATCTCATTATTGAAGCTACATATTAATGATTAAAATAAACTATTTGAGTGGGTTCAGCTGATAACACGGCATTGTGAATACTGGCCTTCTTTCTTGCAGGCTTGATTTGCCTGGTGACTGAATTACTAGTGACTAGTTTACTAACTAGGTCATTCAGGGGAGTCAAATTAACACAAAAGAAACATGTCACCTAAAAGATGGTGTTGAAATGTCCACCTTCTTAAACTGTTAAGATAAAATTAGTTCTAAAGAAGATAGCAAACCAATCCTGAAGTACTCCTAGTTTGCTGCAGAATCTTGCATGTTTTGGATGTTATATGAGTTCTATTTGCCCCAGTTAATTTAACTTTTTTCTGCCTGTCTTGTGGACTGGCTGGCTCTTTTAGAACTCTGTCAAAAAAGTGCATGGAGGTTGGGCGCGGTGGCTCACACCTGTAATCTCAGCACTTTGAGAGGCCGAGGCAGGTGGATCACGAGGTCAGGAGATTGAGACCATCCTGGCTAACACAATGAAACCCCATCTCTACTAAAAATACAAAAAAAAAAAAAAAAAGTGCATGGAATATAACTTGTAAAACCTCCCACAGCTGAAAGTATATATGTGTATGTGTTTAAATCAAATCTAGGAAGCTTACAATAGAGCTGCATAGTAGTAGTATTTATTAAAGAATCATAACTGTAAACATGAGAATAACTTATGAATTCTAGTTTAGTTCTTTTGTAATTGCAGACATCTGTATTTGCTGCTGTAATATAAGGATAATTTTAAAATGTCATCTTAAAACAGAAACATGTATTTCAAGCACTCATGGAAGGTAACTGAAGAACACTTTTTAAATGGAGAAAATGTTATTTTCTCCGTAAGAATTGTAAACGTTAAACATATTACCTATAATGGAATTAATGATTTATAAGTAAGCTGGTTTGAACAGACATTATACACATGCTTTTCTATACTACAGAATGCCATTACACTTGTGAAATTCTCTTGTCTAACCTGAATTTACATTCCATGGTGATAACATGGTATATGTATTGTTATAAAAATAAGTGACCATGTCAAAAAAATAAAAAAAGAAAAGAAAAGCATAGAATATGGCAAATAAAAATCCCACAGAAGAGTGAGGCAGCCAGGCAAAGTGACTTACGCCTGTAATCCCAACACTTTGCCAGGTTGAGGCAGGCAGATCACTTGAGCTCAGGAGTTCAAGTCCAGCCTGGCCAGCATGGTGAAACCCCATCTCTACTAAAAATACAAAAATTAGCCGGGTGTGGTGGTGCATGCCTGGAGTCCCAGATACTTGGGAGGCTGAGGCAGGAGGATAGCTTGAACCCGGGTAGTAGAGGTTCAGTGGGCCACTGCACTCCAGCCTGGGCAACAAGAGCGAGACTCTGTCTCAAAACAAAACAACAACAACAAAAGAATGAGGCAAAGAACATGCCCAGGAGAATGAGAAAAGAGATGCCAGGTTGCCAGATGTGCAGCAAGGTGAGGGGATGAACAGTCAGATTGGAGAAGGTCAGCAGTCTCCAGCAGTGATGTCTTCAAGAAGATGAAATGGAGAGAATTCTCTGCTATATCTAGATATTCTGAGAGGAAATTTAAGCAACTGGGGGAAGAATTTGAGGTAGATTTTGTGAGAAATACATAGAAAATAAATGATTTTAAAAAACAAGATTATTAATTCCAGGAAAAATAAAAGTTTGTGCAGGAAAAAACACAAGGTCTCCCTGGGGAGGACAGACCCAAGGAGGAAGCTGGGCAGGGAATTCCAGGGTCCCAGGTATTCAGAATATGGTCTAATCCTGGGCAAGTGTGCTTTGCATGGGCAAATCCCCTTGGACCCCTTGCCCTGTGGGGAGGGCTGCAGCTGGGGGAAGGCCGGAGATGTGAAGGTACATGCCAGAAGAAACAGCTAAAAGAGGTGAAAACGTTGCCTCCAGAGAGGGGAAGACAATGGGGGCAGGGCTCTGCTGTTTGTCTTAACAAATCTGGTACAATTATTCGATTCTATATGTGTGTACATGTTCTAAGAAATATTTCATTAAAGAAAAGAAAAACATTTAAAAAATAAAAATGCAATTCATGAAAGTTCACGGAACCTCTGGACCACTTCTGCTATACTTAGAGATCTCAATAATAGTTTGAAAATCGCCCCAGCTGCGCTGGCATCGCGGCAGCCCCCGGGGGAAGGTGGGAGCGGTGGAGAGGCCGCGGGTGGTCCGTCCTCCTCCCCCCGCCCGCCCCCTCCATTCCCCTCTCCCGCCGCGGCGGCGGCTGCGGGCCGCGCGCCAGTCTCCTCACCCCGCCTCCCCCAAAAGTTTGAAAACCACAGGACCCAGCGTGGGCAGTACAGGGAGACGTCGTCTCCAAAAAGTTACAAAATTAGCCGGGCGTGGTGGTACACGCCTGTAGTCCCAGCTACTCGGAGGCTGAGGGAGAAGGACCGGTTGAGACCAGGAGGCTGAGGCTGCAGTGAACCCTGATTGTGCCACTGCACTCCAGCCTGGGTGACAGATCAATACGCTGCCTCAAATAAGAAAAGAAAACCGCAGAGCTGGGCCTTCATTTGAGACCATGTGGGTATCATTTTGATTAAACCACAAAGCATTTTCTCTCTACAGCAGCCCACAAGGGTGAATCCCACTTCCTTTTCCTCCCAGGTGTCACCTCTAACTCTTCGTGTCAGGAGTTTTTCTACCTCTCCGGAGTTCTTTGGATCTCAGGAACCTAGCACGGCATCACGCGAGTCCCGGCTCAGGTGAGGGGGGAATAAAGGGAACAGGAAGCGCCTTTTGCGGGGCTTTGCAGGCTGGCGGTCAGCGCCTTTCTGCACCCGTGTGCCTGGGGCCTGTCACTCTCCAGCCCCAAGGCCTTCAGCGCATTCCCCGCAGAGCGCCAGGTTACAGTTTCCTCAGCCGCACAGCAAGCATGTACCTCACATTTTTAACTTCTGTCAAAGAGTGGGCCCTGCTCTCATCAGTGCAGCGCTCAGTGGGAGCCAGGTCCCAAAAGTGAACTTCAGGGTCACGCGAGAAGCACGTGTACGCCCCACAAGGGCGTGATTTCGGGGATTTGTCTTTTTTTTTTTTTCCAAGCTGCTGTGTGCTCAGTCCCTGAGACAGACCCTGCCACCTCACAGGTGCTCAACAAATAGTTCTGGAGTTAACTAACTTAAAAGTACTGTAAAAGAGCTACACAGCAAATTAAATTTGCTGTGCAGCGCAAAGGCACCCTACACACTGCGTGAACGCTTCGGCTCCTGGAGCGCCGGCGACTGCGAAGCCAGGACGCAGGCAGCGGGGAGAGGCAGAGGCGCCGGCCCCCGACCGTCAGTCAGAGGCGGGAGCAGGCGTGCCCCGCCCCCCGGGGGGCGGACCCGGGACGCGGCGGCGCGGGGGCGGGGCCTGGTTCTCCGTGCCGGGGGGGCGGGGCCGGGACCGAACACACCGGGCCGGTTGGGGCCCCGCTCGCCTGCGGGAGCCACCGGAGCCCCGGCCACGAAGGGGTGCGACCCCCCCGCCGGCCCCGCCCTCCCGGCTGCGGCCTGGCCAATCAGAGCGGCTCTTACTGGCGGGTGGGCTGAGCCGGCCCAGCTGCTCGGAGGCTCTGGCATGGTAACATCCCCGCGCGGGGGTGGAGGGGCTCGGGGCGGTCCCACAGCGCCCCCTGCGGCCCGGGCCGCGGCCGAGGGGGCGGGGAGGCCGCTGGGGATAGCTGGGACCCCGGGGAGGGCGAGGGAGGCCAAGGGTGAGGGAAGAGAGCCCGGGAGGGGGGATGGGGGCGGGGACTGGGGGCGAAGGGGCGGGGGAGGCCATGATGGAGCCTGGCCGGGGGCGAAAGGGGCGAGAGTGGCGGGACTGGGTGAGGAGTGGGATTGGGAGAGGTGGGGGTGGGTTCGCGGAGAAAGATCGGGAAAGAAGAGAGAGGGTGGAGATGAGGGGACTGAGGGGACCAGGGGACAGGTGGGGACCAGTTTCCCCTCCTGGGATATTTGGTGTGCGACATGCCCTTCCCCCAGCCCCAGCGCCCGTTCCCTTTGGAAGCCTGGGTGCTCCTCAGACCACTTGGGGACTCCCTGCTTCACCTTCCTGCATTTGCAAGAGCTTGTCTCCTGAGGTGAAGAGGGGGCCTCTGAGGAAAGGGGCTCCCAGCCCAGGCCATCAACAAACTAACGACTCTGTGTGACCTTGGGCAAGTCACTACCTTTCTTTGGGCCTCAGATTTCCCATCAATTTTTTAAAAAAGGAAATGCATGAAAATTAAATCCCAGATCTCTTCCAGGGTCTAAATGAATAGGTTTTCGAGGAGGAAGTTTAGGAGAATGGGTTTGGTAGGGAAGCAAAGGAAAGGATGAAGATGGAGGCGAGGCCTTGGGCTGGGGCTGGAGAAATCCCCACGGGTGCGGGGGGGATGGTAGACAGAAAGCCTGCCGGGCTGGGGCCGGCTAGCCTTATCCTGTTGGAGGGATGGAAGAACTCTAAGGAGAGGAGGAGGTTGAAACCTAACTCCACAATGATGGAGACCAAAAGTAACATTCGCTTCTTCAGAGGGAGAGTGATGAGATGGCAGGATCAGAAAGAAGCAACAGGGGCCGGGCGCGGTGGCTCATGCCTGTAATCCCAGCACTTTGGGAGGCCGAGGCGGGCGAATCACCTGAGGTCAGGAGTTGGAGACCAGCCTGACCAACATGGAGAAACCCTGTCTTAACTAAAAATACAAAATTAGTCAGGCGTGGTGGCGCATGCCTGTAATCCCAGCTACTCTTGAGGCTGAGGCGGAAGAATCACTTGACCCGGGAGGCAGAGGTTGTGGTGAGCTGAGATCGCGCCATTGCACTCCAGTCTGGGCAACAAGAGCGAAGCTCTGTCTCAAAAAAAAAAAAAAAAAAGCAACAGGAAGATACTTTCTAGTAAGGCAGATCTTTGGGGAGCAAGAGGAAGAGTAGGGCTGGTCCAGGAAAGTTGGAAACTAGGATGGTCTTTGAAACGGAAGGGCAGGTGCTGTTTGGGGCAGCTGAAGAAGGGCCGCAGGTAGATCACAGGATAACCAGCTGGTCTCTCAGCCTTTTTTTTTGATGATGGCTACCACTTTCTGAGAGATGTGCCTCCCAGCCTTCATCTTCAGGAAGTGGGAGTGAGTCAGACCAAGCAGACCTTGGGAACACCTGGCTCGCTGAGGATTTCTGGATTGTGTAAGGATTGGGGTTAAAAAAGAAAAAAGGAAATGTATCTGAATGTAAGCAGTATCATCTGTGGCGCCATCATCCTTGCTGGGAGGCAGCTTTGTGAACTGGTTGAAAGCACAGGCTTTGGAGTCAGACTGCTTGGATTCCAAACCTGCCTCTCCCATTTAATGTCTTGGAACCTTGGTCAGGTTACTTAATCTCTGAACCTCAGTTTCTTTATCTGCAAAATGGGAATAATAACCTCTGAGATGGTTGCCAGGATTAAATGAGTGTTTGACACAGTATCTGGCTCATAATAAGTGCTCAGTAAATATTAGCTATTAGCTGTTATCATTCCCTCTTTCTGTTTTTTTCCTACTGCCTCTCCATTCTTGTTCTTTTCTCCTTTTATTCTTCTGAGTGCTAAGTTCTGAGATGCCCCTTAGATGTGAAGTCCCAGAAGTATTGATTGCATCTTTGGTGGTGGGAAAGGGGTGGCCCCTCACTGGCCCAGGTGAACATATGATGATCAGATGATCAAGTGTCTCTTCATCATCTCTCAGCCCACAAATGTGTTTTTGTTCCAGGGAAGACACAGGATCTGCTTCTCTTTCAGCAACCATTCTATATCCTTCCCTGTCACTAGTTAATGTCTTCATATTCTCACCCAGAAATAAAATAAGACCCAAAGTTTTATGGCACTGCAGCAGGTAGGAGAGGGACGGGGTGTTTCAGGAAAGCAGGGACACAACACGGGAAGCTCAGCGAAGGAAGGGCTTTGGAAGTTCTGTAGTAGTTTATGTTTATTCCATTGTTCTGTCCTCTGTGGGGAACTGTCCAGAATAGGCCAGTGTCTGAATCCTGGCCAGAGGTCTTCATCCCAAGTTGAAGATGACTGTATACAGTTAGCTTTATTAGGTTTTCTCATGCCAACATTTCAATCCAATTTCCTTTTTCCAAGCCACAAAGACCTCTGCCAAGCTACCTCTGTCACAGCGTATATGTCAGAGAATTTATACAGATGTACATATGCACACGTGTACACACTGTTTTCAAAGTGCATTTTAGGATATTCCAGTATGCAAAAATCTAATAAGGTTAGAGATGAGACTGCATTTTATCACAGCACTTTGTGTGCAGGGCCCTGACTAAACACTTGGGGGAGGTATAAAAGGAGAAAATTCAATCCCTGAATGTAGGGAAATCCCCACATGAGTGGGAGACAAGCAGTCCCACATGAAACACCCAGCAAACATTCACAGAGTAGCATGTCACTCTGCAAAGTAGTGCATCATTTATCCTGAAGGGACACAGGTAGGAGTGTGTGTATGTGAGTGGGATAGTCATAAGGGTAACCTGAAGGAGGTGAATATTGGATCATCTTGAACAAAGCATGAGACTGCAGAATAAAAGAAATGTGTTTCACTTGAGGGTAATCTAACAATTCTGTGCAAAGAGAGGAGGAGGGAAGCCATTGAGTCAGGATGAGCAAAGAAGAGTGTGGGGTGGCCTTCGTTGCAAGGCTTTGACTGTTAGATGAAAGATTTTGTAGGGTAGGCAATCGGGAACCGGTAAGTTCTCAATAAAACGTTGAATCATTGGTGATTTAACCACTTAGGTTGCAGGGGATATACTAGACTGCAAACAGACCTGTTTCATGTGGTAGGAGCTTTGCTTTTAAGGGAGGAGGGCTAGAGGGCAGATTGGATCCAGTCTCAGTTCTGTCCCTAACCAGCGGTGGCTCCTTGGACAGATTATTCCCTGAAAAAGGGGGATACCTTGGGTGAGTGCCAGGGTCTCCTCCAGTTCTGACATTCTATGTTCCCTGAATAACTACTAGACCTAACTTACCAGTGGCCCCCTACTGTTTTGTAGGACTTGCCAAGACCATTTAGTCATTCAGTTAACACATACTTATTAGCACCTAGTTTGTACCCATAGATGGTGGTAAGGAAAACACAATGGGAACTGGATATGAGGTGAGCAAAAACAGATGAAGTCCCTGCCCTTCAGTGTTTTCAGTCTAGTAGGGGCCACGGATATTATATTTCATTAATTCTGAGACTCATATTTGAACATTTGTCAAGTCAGGATGCATCTTCAAATTGACAGGATATTATAATTTAATTGGCAGCATTTGTTTTTTATTCATGCCAAATAGAAAAATAATATAATCAGGATTATACAAATAACTATAAAATTCTAATGGATAATTGCTGAAGGAGAAGGTACATGGTGTTGTACAAGTATATAAAAGCGGGCTCTGACTAGTTCAGGGAGTTGGGAAAAGCTTTCGTGAAGAAATGATTGGTAGATGTGAAGTGTAGTAGGCAAGGTGTGTGGGGTTGGCAGGGCCAACCCAGTTTTCTCAGGCGAAGGTGGATGCCTGAGGTGGGAGAGCTGAGAGAAGGTGAGTAGGGCTGGAACTGAGACCCAGGAGCTCAGCATGGGGGAGGTTGGCAAGGTAGCTGGGTAGCAGACCCCCTCATAGCCTTACTGGGTAGGGGGTTTACTATTTACTCTAAGAGCAGTGGGAAGCCATTGAAGAGTTTTAAGCAGGGGGCTAACAGTCTGAGGTGCACTTTGAAGAGCTTGTTATAGCTGCTGATTGGAGTGGATGTGGGGAAAACAGTTGGGAGGCCACTGCAATTAGATGAAAAAAGATGGTGGCTTGGGCAAGATGGGTGGTGGAAAAGGAAATGGAGAGAAATAGATAGATTCAAGAAATCTTGAGGAGGTAAAGTTAACAAGACTTGGTGATTTATTGGCAAGGAAGAGGGAGTTGTGGAGAGTGACTCATAGGTTTCCATTTGGACAATTGAATGGTGTGGTGCCAGTCTCTGAGACGCCTCTGAGGCTCCCCTGGAGCCTGGTAGGACCCAAAGATGTTAGAGAGGCTCCTGAGGCAGCTTGAGATGGGAAAGTGTGACACAGAAAATTGTATTTCCTCCACTATTGATTAGTTTCTGACTTCCCATGCTGAGGAAAGCGTCAGGGGCAAGAGCAAGTCTGAATACAGAACTAAAGCAGTTGAGCACTTAGAAAAGATGAGTCACATTGGAGAGGTTTAGCTCATACCCTTTTCTTCTTAGGACAAGATGAAGGACAGTTGTTTGTTGTTGTTGTTGTTGTTGTTGTTGTTGTCTTTTTGAGAGTGTCTCACTCTGTCACCCAGGCTGGAGTGCAGTGGTGCAGTCTCAGCTCAATGCAACCTCCGCCTCCCGGGTTCAAGCAATTCTTGTGCCTCAGCCTCCCCAGTAGCTGAGACTACAGGCGTGCGCCACCACACCTGGCTAGTTTTTGTATTTTTAATAGAGGTTTCACCATGTTGGCCAAGCTGGTCTCGAACTCCTGACCTCAGGTGATCTGCCCGCTTGGCCTCCCAAAGTGCTGGGATTACAGGCGTGAACCACCGCACCAGGCCAGGAACAGTTTTTTTTTTTTTGGAGATGAAATCTCGCTCTGTCGCCCAGGCTGGAGTTGGAGTGCAGTGGCACCTCGGCTCACTGCAAACTCCGCCTCCTGGGTTCACCTCATTCTCCCACCTCTCCCGAGTAGCTGGGACTAAAGGTGCCTGCCACCACGCCTGGCTAATTTTGTTTTTGTATTTTTAGTAGAGACAGGATTTCACCGTGTTGGCCAGGATGGCCTCGATCTCCTGACCTCATGATCTGCCCTCCTCGGCCTCCCAAAGTGCCGGGATTACAGGTGTGAGCCACCGCGCCAAGCCAGGAACAGATATTTTAAAGGCAGACATGAAGGGCGTTTTTAAATGCTGAGCATTCTCAGCATAGGGGAAATTGGCAGCAGTGAGGTACCTTCTCTTCAGCCAGATACCACCTTTCCCCAGGATTCCTCCCTATCACCCCCTAACTTTCAGGCAAAGAGGCAGAAGGGCTGGGCCCTTTAGCTGCATCTCCAAGCCTCGGTTCACTTACAGTGAGTTTGTTTGTTTTTGAATGGGCAATATAGTCATATGGCTGCGTATTCAAAAGATACAAAAGCCATACAGGGAAAAGTCTCCCCTTTATCTCTGTCCCTTTCTACCATTTCTTGTGTATCATCTTTTGTCTCTGACTTTTATACAAATGATAAAAGTTTGCTGCACCTTGCTTTCTCTCCCACTTGTTAATACATCTTAGAGATCATATCGAGACAATAAGCTTCTTCATTCTTGTTTATAACTGTATAGCACTGCATTTTATGTGTATATATAATTTCATAGCTCCTTACTGGTGTCTATTTAGGCTGATTCCAATCTTCTGTTTTTACAAATAATACTGAAATGAAAACCTTAAACATACAGCATTTTGGCCATGTAGGGCTATACCTATAAAATTAATTTTTAGAAGTAGAAGGTTCTATATAGAGATTTGTTCTGTTTGTTCTTCGTTCGTTCAATATTTGCTGAATACCTATTATGTGCCAGATGCTGGTAGGTACCAGGAATACAGCTTCCAACAAGTCAGATATGATCCCTGTCTTCATGGAATGTTATTACACTCTTGTTGGGGAAAACATATCCAGGCAAACATAATAATTACAAAATTATGTACATGAGGAAACTAAAAAGGGGATCAGATAGAGAAATAGGAAGGAGCTACTTTAAATACAGTCAGGAAGTTGTCTTAAAATAAGTGATACTTAAGCTGAGAACTAAAGGATGGGATGCAGACAGCCATTAGGGGTAGGACAGGGCAACCTAAGCTGTTCAAAGCCTACATCCACAGGGAGATAGTTCAGGATTTGTAGAGGAGGGGATGGACACCAAAAAGGGGATGGAGATAAAGCCAAAGAGATGAAGTTGGCGATTGGAAGTGGAAGATGTCAAAGAAAGTAGGTAGCTAAGGATGAGGTCAGTTAGGGGAGGAAGCTGGTCATGAAGAGATGAGAATTAGGGAGACAAGCATTTTAAAGGACTAGCGACTATTTGTGTTGAGAGAGCTTTGGATTGAATCTCTGTAACTGGGCTAATTAGGGGAACTAGAAAAGAGGCGACTCCCTCCCTAGATACTTTGGGAATAAAAGAGACCTCTAACTTATTTGAGAGAGGCACAGCCTTGCCCACAGGCAGGATAATGGATTAGAAGCCTTAGGTAGAGCCAGTCTGTGCCTGTAGTGAAGCCTCCTTCATCTTTTCTGTTGCTTTGACAAAATGGAAACTTTCAAAATAAAGATGACATTCAAGGGGCTCAGCCAGCTGGCTCTGAGCTGGCACAAGAGAGAGCAAACCTACCAAGGGCTAAGGGCTTGGGGTGGGCAGGAAATCGGGCTTGAAGACCCTCCTGAACTTTGTGCTCCTTTTTCATCCTCACCACTTCTGCTTCCCTTCTGCAAAAAGCCCATCTCTGTGCCCATCCTGGGTCCTATGACTTTTCTCTCCCTCAACAGTCGGTTCCCGATTCTGGTCCCCGGCCCCCAGCAGCGCCTGCCCCCTTCCCACCGGGGCCCCCCATGATGCCACCACCCTTCGTAAGTTTTATGTCTTTCCCTGGGCTTGGCTTTTCCAGCCTGCACCCCCAACTCCCCAGCCCCTAGCCACTGCTGCATCACCAGCACAGTTTTCCTGTAATGCCCCTTTTGCTGACCTTGGAAGAGGGATGGTTTTACTTGAGCATTGGGTTGGGGAGAGCTGTTGTGAAGCCCTCAGTACATAACATTGACAATTCCCCCTTTGTCTTTTTGACCTTAGGACACACTGGGGCTGGAGGTAGGAGAAGTGGAAGGGAAAAGACCCCATTAATGTGAGGGCAGGGTGGGACTATCTATCTCTTTCACTACTCCTTACCTATGCTCTTTAAATATGCCACGGAATTCGGGCTGGAATGGCATTGGTGGTCATGAGTTGGAGAGAAAGGGATGGGAGGCAGGGGACTGGGGTACTTGGGTACCTGGATACTTGCCTTCTGCCCCTTCATCTGAGAGGCCTCTTTGGGGGAGAATTGCTGAAGAGGTGGAGCCTTCCAGTCTCAGTCTGGTGCTGTTAAACTTCCCTTATTCCTTTCCTTTCCCGTTACAATTAAGAAGCTGTGTGCTTGCCTGTTAGACCCCAGTTGTCAGTCTTTCTCAGTGGTGAGGAGGGAGGCAGTTTCATGCCTTGTGCTTCTCAAACTAAAGCCTTGGAATTGCCTCAGAGCAGGGTGGAGGGTCGGGGAGGGAGGTGGTGGATATTTCCTGACAGGTCCTCTCTGCCTCTGACAAGGCGATGTCTTCCCTGCTCAGTATCTCTTCCTTTACTCATTTCCAGATGCCCCCTCCAGGGATCCCCCCACCCTTTCCTCCGATGGGGCTACCCCCCATGAGTCAGAGACCACCAGCTATCCCCCCCATGCCACCTGGCATCCTGCCCCCAATGCTTCCACCAATGGGGGCGCCACCACCACTCACACAGGTAATTGTCTCTCCTCCCCTGGGGCCTCAGAAAACCCTGTCAGTTTAGCTGGGGGTGGAGATAAGAGCGGGCATGTAGGCCTCAGAAACTGGGGACAGAAGGGAGCTTTGGGCCAAACCCATGTGGATTTGTCTGCTGAATGACTGAGACAACTCTCAGGCAAGGTGAGAGGCCAGAATCTGGGGATTGCCTGAGGAAGTGCCCAAGTGAGGGTCATGGCTCCAGTGAGATGTCTCAGGACCCTTTGAGGTACCCTGTCCCTCCTGTTCCAGCCCTTACCTTGGTGGTTGGTTTCTGTCTTCTTTGTATCCATAGATACCAGGAATGGTACCTCCGATGATGCCAGGAATGCTGATGCCAGCGGTGCCTGTCACCGCAGCGGTAAGCACTAGGGGCCAGCAGGTAGCAGGCTCTGCCCTGCAGTCCCGTGAGTCTGACTTGGAATGCAGGACTATGACCTCCGTTCTTTCCCTCTTCTCATCGCATCCACCCAGGTCCCCGGCAGCACTCCCCACACTCAAATGCTTCTCGCCAGCCATGTACTCAGCTCTTCTAGTTTCCCACTCATCCCCAAAGGCATATACATTCTCTTGTTACTCACGTGCCTTGTCCAGCTCCCTTAAGGAGCACACTTGTCCTCACAGAGCCACACACTGTGGACACATGAATACAGTTCTTCACATCCTCTTTGTCCCCAGAAGAGTCAGTAGCACCTGGGGATCTTGCTGTGCCTTCTTATGCTATCGCTCAGTGTAGCAGAGTCTGGGTAGGATATAGAATTTGGCATCCACTGTGAAGGAATGAGCCTCGGGAGTTGTCTCAGCAAAATACTCTCACTTGAGGAGAACGAAGAATGGAGCTGCTATGCGATTCTCCCTTGGGATCCCAGAGCTATGGCCCTGAAGGGTGGGGGAAGCCTGTTAGGGAGCAGAGATCTCTAGGAGCAGGACACATGGATTCTGGCCTGGCCTGCTTCTCCATCCCCCATGGCCTGGGTCCTGGGGGCCACTGGGCTTGGCCCCAACCCTTCCCCCTCCTCTTTCTTCGGCAGACGGCTCCGGGTGCGGACACCGCCAGCTGTGAGTCTTCTGGGGGCCTGCTCCCCCCAGGCTCGGAGGTTGGGGGGCATAGGGGAGAGGGGACCGTGGACTGGAGCCCACCCTGGATCATGCCTGTTGGGATGCCAAGGAGTCTGGGATATTGATGGGACCAGGGGACTATTTACTGGGGCTGGAATACGGGAGGCATAGGTGGGAATAAGATGGAGGTCGGAGCAAGGACTTAGTATGTATCCTTTGGCTTTTTTCTAGCTGCTGTGGCTGGGACAGGCCCTCCGGTGAGTTCTTCCAGCTCAGGGGTCTCTGGGTAGAAAGCCTGAGAGTGGGGGACTGATAGTTAAATCTTTGGGGTGAGGAGAGGCTTTGGAAAAGGGGCCTTGACCACCATTCTGTGCCCCCCCCCCCCACCCAGAGGGCCCTATGGAGTGAGCATGTGGCCCCAGATGGGCGCATCTACTACTACAATGCTGACGACAAGCAGTCCGTGTGGGAGAAGCCCAGCGTGCTCAAGTCCAAGGCAGAGGTCCTGAGCTGGGCTTTCTGGCCCTTCCTTTCAGCTGCCCTGACCCTTCCAAGTCCTTGGCCTTCCCTTAGTCTCTAACCATATTCATGATGGTTCCTCTGATCCCAAGGTCCCTGACCATTCCTCACCCTCCCTGGAAATGCCTCCATAGGATCTCAAGAAGTCCACCTTCCCCAGTTTGAACCAGGCCAGGTGGTAGCTAAAGGTTCCTGTGTCCTCTACTCACTGGGTCCCCTTAGCTCCCCTGACTGGCTGGAGAACTTGCCCATCCCACTGATGGCTCCTATCCCATCCACTTGCAGCTGCTCCTGTCCCAATGTCCCTGGAAAGAGTACAAGTCGGACACAGGCAAACCTTATTACTATAACAACCAGAGTAAAGAGTCTCGCTGGACCCGGCCCAAGGATCTGGATGACCTAGAGGGTGAGATGTCCTACGGGTGGGCCAGGTCAGGAGCTCTGGGGGCTCCCTATTGCCCCTGTGACTGACTGTGTTATCTTTTCCCATCGCAGTTCTAGTCAAACAAGAGGCTGCAGGGTGAGTGACTTGCCCACCTATCCATTTGTAGTTGGGGCACCTGGAGTGTGGAAGTAGACTCTGTCGCCATGATCTCTACACTGTGGGAGGAAGAGCCAGCTCTGTCTCCTTGTGGAGTCATCCCCTCTGGCCCCAGTCCTTCCCAGGATAGAGAAACCAGCCAGCCCCTGAAGTCCTCCATTCTTGCTCTCCTCCTGGACACTGCCCTTCTGGCTCATCTGCAGGAAACAGCAGCAGCAGCTGCCACAGACACTTCAGCCACAGCCGCCTCAGCCACAGCCTGACCCCCCACCTGTACCTCCTGGCCCCACCCCAGTGCCCACAGGCCTCCTGGAACCTGAGCCAGGTGGGAGTGAAGACTGTGATGTGTTGGAGGCCACCCAGCCCCTGGAACAGGGGTTCTTGCAGCAGCTGGAGGAGGGCCCCAGCAGGTGAGGGCTGCCCCCCATGGCATTCCCAATGTTGGCCTCAGACTCCCAGCCTGGTTCAACCCTTGTCCTCTGCTGGGCCTCTCTCTCAGGAGGGGTTTGAAGATCTGGGTGTGACCTCTGAAGGGCAGAAAAAGGCTGCCCTGGGGAACAAGGAGGGGGTGATATGTTGCCAGGAGTTCAGGGCACTGAAAGCTGTGAGAGCTGGGGGACGCTGTGGCTGAGTCCCCTGTGCCCTCCAGTTCTGGACAGCATCAGCCACAGCAGGAGGAGGAGGAATCAAAGCCAGAACCAGAGAGGTCTGGCCTCAGTTGGAGCAACCGGGAGAAGGCAAAGCAGGCATTCAAGGAACTGCTGAGGGACAAGGTGCTGGAGTGGGGCTCCCAGGGAAGGTTTGGAGGGGGCTGGAGTGGGGCAGGCCCCATGACTCCCACCTGCTTCATTCCAGGCTGTCCCCTCCAATGCCTCATGGGAACAGGCCATGAAGATGGTGGTCACCGACCCCCGTTACAGGTAGGCCTGGGCAGAGGGAGCCAGGCCCTGTTCATGAGAGCAGCTGTGCTAGGGACTCCCTAAAAAACCCCAGCTCAACACTCAGCCCTAAGGGAACCAGAGTCAGGACAGTGATAGATTGGGTTGGGGTTCAAGGGGAAGAAAAGCTGGAGGGCCTCCAGGAGAAGGAAAGGAAAGGTATCTGACACAACATGTTCAATAAATGCTTCCTGAATTGAATCAAACGGAATTGAATTAATTGGGGAATGAGGGTGCTGGATAGGGTGACTTGAGAACCCCAAAGGAAAAGGGCCCAGTATTTGCAGTGTCTTGGAGCTGCATCTCTTTCCCTCACTTCCTGTCACCCCTACTTCTCCATGAATGGTGTTCAGATCCCAGACATCTGTGCCCTTGGGGCCCCTGCAGCCTGCAGTGTCTCATGACCCTCCAGTGTGGGCTGTGCAGGGTGGTTCAGGGTGACTTCTCTATCCCCACCCCACTCCTACCCTCTATCCCAGTGCCTTGCCTAAACTGAGTGAGAAAAAGCAGGCATTCAATGCCTACAAGGCGCAGCGGGAGAAGGAGGAGAAGGAGGAGGCCCGGCTAAGGGCCAAAGAGGCCAAGCAGACCCTGCAGCATTTCCTGGAGCAGCATGAACGCATGACCTCCACCACCCGCTACCGGTCAGGGGGCCAGGCTGGGCTGGGGCTTGGGAACCCTGAGAACACAAAGGTCCAGGGTCTCTGTTCTCTGTCTACCTACTCACAGCTTATATGCTCCACAGGCGGGCAGAACAGACCTTTGGGGAGCTGGAGGTCTGGGCTGTGGTCCCTGAGAGGGATCGAAAAGAGGTTTATGATGATGTCCTCTTCTTCCTGGCCAAGAAGGAGAAGGTAATGGTCCCTGGGCAGAATCCTTCAGCCCATCTCATCCTGGACTTTCCTTGTCTTTGCTTTGTTATGGACCCTAGCCATTTACTTCTCTACTTCCCCAGTGTCCCAGCTTCTGACTTGGAAGCTGGTATGGGACTTGCACATCTCATTTCTGCTCTGGGCCTATAGTCCTGGGTGTAGCGGGGAGGAGGAGTCTCTGAGAGATGGGTCTGTAACCTGTACTCCCTCCCCTTCCCTGAGACATGAAAGTCTTGAGTATGGCCTTCTTCCTAGGGTTCCCTAGCTACCTTTCCCCAGGTCCTCCTCTGCCCAGGCCTACTTGGGTAGCTCTGGCCTGCCCTGCCTCACCCTGATCCTGTGGCTCCCTAGGAACAGGCCAAGCAGCTCCGGCGCCGCAATATCCAGGCCCTAAAGAGCATCCTGGATGGGATGAGTAGTGTCAACTTCCAAACCACGTGGTCCCAGGCCCAGCAGTACCTCATGGATAACCCCAGCTTTGCTCAGGACCATCAGCTGCAGAGTAAGCCTGGGCCTCCAATCCTAGCTATCCCTTTCCCTTTCTTTACTGGACCTGGGACCCCAGAGTCTGCCTCACCCCACTCCCCTGTACCTCCTGCCCTCCCGGACACCCTAGGAGTACTCAACACTCACCCAGTCCTTGTACCTCTTTGGACTCTGGGGATACCAGAATGTTTCAGGACACCCCTCCCTCTGGGGTCCACTGTTGGCCTAGATATTTTGTGTCCTTGGAGGAGGAGCTCTGGGATAGGAATCTTAAGTCCTAGAGATGTCAATGATGATTTTAGCTCATGTGAATATGGTCTTAAAGCATCATAGAACTACAGGCCTTAATTGGTCACGTTACAATAGACTGTTGTTGGCCTGTAATTACTGATGATACTCAAATTCACTTTCTGAAATTGCATCAAAGCCTGATTGATTCCCAGTTCCCTAAGGTGTGAAACCTCAGATCCCAAGACAACCGGTTTCATGTTATGGCTTCTAATAACTGAATTCACAAGAGCTGAATACTTGCTTATTTATTCTTATACAATTAATGATCCCCTCTTAAGAACTACCATTGCAGTGGCTGCTCCCACAGAGCCCCCTCCAGGCCCTTCCCCCACCACCCTGGGTATCCCTAGCACCTGTAGGACAGCATCGTTGAAACATTAGGGGTGCTGGGGTCTGAGAGGGTATCCTGCTGGGACAATGCCCGCTGAACCTCCTGCCTGTCTTTAGACATGGACAAGGAAGATGCACTGATCTGTTTTGAGGAGCACATCCGAGCTTTGGAGAGGGAAGAGGAGGAGGAACGGGAGCGGGCCCGGCTTCGGGAGCGACGCCAACAACGCAAGAATCGGGAGGCCTTCCAGGTATCTTTGCTGTCCTTTCTAGATCAGAGCTCAGCTCTGCCCTAGAGCACAACCTCTCCACCCATTCCCTGCCCCCTTCTGGATACGCTGCCTGTTCTTTCTGTGCCTAGCCCTGTCCAAGCTCTATGAGACCTCTCTCTGCCTGCAGTCTGTTTCTGCTGTACCTCCTCAATTCTGGACTGTGCTCTTCTAGGGAGACTAGATGTATGCACCACCCAGAAACTGCCAGTAGAGAGCACCCTACAGGCATGACTTGGCAGCTAGGCCATGTTTATTTCCCTTGGTGGGGCACCCGACAGGCAGAGTTTATTCCCTCAGCTTGGGGGTGGCAGTGGTGGTGGTAGTGCTAGGGGTTACTGCAGGCAGGTTTCTGTTTCTTTGCCTCCCGGGACTGGCTTGTTCTCACTTTTTTGTTCTGTCCCTCTCTGTGTATTTACATTCTCTCTTTTTGCATTGTTCTCAGCCTTCCATCTGCATCTCTTCATCTCTGCCTCTCTTGCCTGCATTTCCTCAATCTTGATTGTCCCTGCCTCTTCCTCTGCCATTCCCTCTCTTCCCCCTCATTCTGTGGCTCTGCCTCCCTGTCTCACTCTCCCTATAACTGGCCTCTCCCTGCTCAGACCTTCCTGGACGAGCTGCATGAGACAGGGCAGCTGCACTCTATGTCCACCTGGATGGAGCTATATCCAGCAGTCAGCACTGATGTCCGCTTTGCCAACATGCTGGGCCAGCCGGGTAAGGCAGCCAGGCTAGGCAGCCAGGCTCCCCCTTCTCTGGCCTGGCTTCCTGCCCTGCCAGCCTCTCTGCACCCCCTACTCCCGGCTCCTGTCCTCGGCCCAGCCCCCAGGCCTTGGGAAGCTGCCGCCCGCCAGGCCCCCCTCCCTCCCTCCTTACAGGCTCCACCCCTCTGGACTTATTCAAGTTCTATGTGGAGGAGTTGAAGGCACGATTCCATGATGAAAAGAAGATCATTAAGGACATCCTTAAGGTGAGGGAGGCTGGGGTTATGGATGGATACAGGATGGATGCAGGGCACACTCCCTGCAGAGGACTCCCTGATAAGTCCTGTTTTGCAGAAGCATTACAGCTTGGTTCAGCAGATATCTACTGTGATCCTTTACTGCACACTAGGGATACAGTAATGAATACACAATTTCTACCCACAGGAGCTCATGGTCTAATAGGAAGATATACATGAGAACTGTTATACAAAGGGGCAAGTGTTATTACAGAGACAGGAATCTGAAGAACTAACATTTGAACTGTGCATTTAGAAATGAGTAGGTGGAAGAGGTTGGAGTGTACACGGGGTACTAAGAGCAAAGGCAAGGGGGTGGAAAGGGCATGCCAGGTCTGAAGAGGAAGAAGCATAGCTAATTGTAAACTGGTAGCACACAGATTGTTCTTTCTGGCCTGTACAGTGTTCTGTAAAAATTTGGAATTTGTTGCTAACATTTTAAAACCAGGAAACTTCACACAGAAAATCTGAATCTTTAGCTTCTCTTGTCAATATGGATTATCTAGCAGTACTGAGCTGGATTTGCAAGGCATTCTGCAGACTCAAGCTGAGATGCCACTTTAGAAAGGGCAAGTCATCCTTCTCACCATTCCTTAGTGCCTTCTTGATACTGTCACAAGTGTCAGCTGCCATTTACCATCACACATGGCCTGTTGCTCTTCTTCTACTGGAGAAGAGAAATAGTTCTCAATATTTACATCTTATCAAAAGTGGAAAAGTGAGTGAGTGATGGACTAAACCTTGTGTTCCAAAAGAAAAAAACAAAGAGCATATTTCTTTATGGAAGTGAAGATTCTAATGCATTTGAGGAGATAATACAGTACAGTGGTTAGGAGCGGGACTGGAGGCAGACTGCCTACAGTAAAAGTCTAGCTTAACTGCTTGCTAGTTGTGTGACCTTGGATAGGTCACTTGACCTTTCTGACCCTGTTTCCTCATCTAAAAAATGGTGAGTGTTCCACCAGAGTACACCTAATTACAGAGATTAAATGGTACCTGGGTTGAAAGGGATCTGGAAATAAAGCTAGAAATGTCTCACTGCATATACATTTCTTTGAAGTACTGTTTTGCCTTACAAATTCACGTAGGTGTTGCATTTTAACACCATATTACCTATTTAATATAAATTTAATATTTTAAATTACTTACCATTAGGTAAGATGTATCATACTGTCCTGAGGTATCCTCTCTTTCTCTGGAACCACATGCCCCAGCTTGGAAGTAGAGCCCTGCATGTAAAGTGCCTTGAATGCTAAAATAAGAAATTTGGATTTTTCTCTCGTAAGTAATGAGGAACCGGGGAATGATCAGATTAGATGGTGTATAGTAGAACCTTTCAGTCTAGAGTACATACTTATGTCCTTAGGGAAGGTGGTGGTGCTAGGTAGAGCAGTTCTTGAAGCCTCAAGATACTAAAACTGATAGTGGTAATTCAAATAGTCATATTCATCTCACTTATCCCCAGACCTCTCTCCTACTGTTGGGGCTACTTGGTACAAAAGTCCAAGAAGCACTAGATGCTAGGAGCTGGGTTAGAGGGATGGAAGAGGGTGAGCAGGGAGAAAAGTCAGTAGGCTGTGCGGGAATCTTGTAGGAGGTGACCCTAGCCGGGGGCAGTGGGGACAGCAGAAGAGAGCAGGCTGTAGTGCTCCAGCTGTTCTTCTGAGACACTCTGGGTTTCTGTGTAGGTGCCTTGAGACAAGCAAGGGTTGGAGTTGAGTATGGGGGGATTTGGTGCTGCTTCCTGTTTTCAAGTGAAGCAGCTTGAATCTTTTTTATGCATAAAGGTTCTACGTAAGATTTCTATTTTAATAAAGTTTCTGCTGTTTAAAAAAAAAAAGGGAGAATTCAACACCAGTGGGATAGAGTCACTAAGTAGAATTGATAGATTTTGTGAAATGGAGGGAAAGGAAGGAATCAGGTGTCAGGGCAGTGGATGATGGCACTATTGATAAGGATAAAACAAGAAGAGCAAGGCTGTAGAAAATAGGAATTCTATTTGGGGAATTACTCTCAAAGCAAATATATTTTAAAACAGAATAATCGTATAAAGTAGAAATGCCTTATCCTGGGATAGCTAAATTTTATTGGACGATTAACTTTTAGCCACAGAGTGGCTGGTTGATAGGCCTGTAGGGGCCTATCCTCACTGAGTCCTGTCTCTCCACACAACCTGAGAAAGCAACTTTTTTAGACAGTTCCCTTCCTCTTTCCGCATTTGGGTTCCTGCCTATGGAGGGCAGATGAGCCCAGGAGTCCCTCTTGCTTTCCACAGCCAGGCAGACCATGATGGTGCCTTTCATCCCATAGGATAATGCAAAGAGCCCTGGACTTAGAACAGGCAGACAGATCCGGGTCAGGGAGATCCATGGAGGATGCTCATGAGAAATATATTCTCTTGAGATCGGTTGAATTTTAAGTGTCTGAAATATCCAGTCTAGGATATTTGAAAATCAGGAGAGATGAAGGATGAGATTGCGAGGGAGTACAGATTGGGTAGTGAAAGAGGACTAAGTGCTGTTCTCAGGAACATGCATATGCAAGAGAATAAAAGGTGAGAGAGGGGGCGACCTGGAGAGGGGAGTGTTGAAGAAGTAAGTGGTAGAGGCACTGAGGACCAGATGAGTGAGGACCAAGAAGGCGGCCTTGGATTTGGCTAGTAGACACAAGCAACCTTTGGGAGAGTAGAGTCATGGAGGTGGCATGGGGGCAGCACATGTTTTAGAGTCAGATTACTCCTGGTTGCTTATTGGCTCTGAGACCTCCGTAAGTTCCGTGTCTCTGAGCCTGTTTGCTCACCTGTAAATCAGGGATAATTCATAGGTAAGGTTGTGAGAATTAAATAACATCTGTAAAGTGTCTAATAGGTTCTCAATAAATGTTTATTCCTTTTCCTTTCTGCTGCATTTCAAGAGGTTTTGAAACAACGGAAAAGAGCAGAGGTAGTTAGCTTGATGAAGGGGAGAGCATGGTGGAAAGGATGTTCCAGGTTAGGTGAGGTGTCTGCTTGATGGAAGGAGCCAGTAACGAGGGTGACTTGGAGCTTTCAATTCCCTGAGAATGAATGCTGTGTTGATAAGGACTGTAGCAGGGTTGAGGAAGTACCCTTGGAAAGAAGAAAGAGGAGCACACCTCTGCCATCAGCAAAAAGGCCAGAGGAGGTGAGAGCTATGTGGAGGGAGAGAAAGGGAATCTGGCCTGTGCTTAACTGACGTGAGAGCCAGACTTTGAGCTCCAGTGGCTTCATTTACCACTCATGTCATCTTGGGCCAACTGAGATCACTTTTCTAAGCCTCTGCTTCACTGCAATGTTGTGAGGCCTAAAGGAGAAGCATAGAGCCTGGCCTGTGGAGATGTTTTTAGTACTGGTGGGGAGCTGCACACCTGGTGGCCTCCGTTTTTCCCATGGACTAAGTCATCTGGGTGGGTGTGGTGCTTGAAAGCAGACACTTTGGGGATAGAGAGACCCCCCAGGGTAGGGTTCTTGCCCAGCCATATATCAGCTGTGAGACCTTAGGCAAGTGCTCTAGTTTCTCTGAACCTTGGTTTCTCCTTCTGTGTAAAATTAGGATACTAGGACCTATTCTTAAATGTAGAACCAAGAGTATTAAATGAGATAATGTGTGAAACACTCATCATGGTACCTGGTACATAGTAAGCACTCAATAAATAGACCCAAAGGGTTGGGGCCAGCAAATGTTGATTGAGAATGCATGGGAGCACTGCTGAGCAGCAGGAGGGCCCAGCTGGGGCCAGAGCTTTAAGCCAAAGGAACAAAAGTTAATTTTGAGAAACTCAGCATTAATCAGCAGTTGGGAGACATCTCCCAACCCCTTCGGCTCTGTGTGACATCCAAACCAAGGGTAGGCATGGGGGCTTAATTGTCAAGTGATGAGGACTTGGATAACTTGGTTTCTAATGCAGACCACAGTCCTGTGGATCTCTTCCAGAGGCAAGGGCCTTCTTGACCATCTGTAATGTGACCACTCTGCCTGCCAGCTTTGGCCTCAGGCACGTGGTGCCCCTGCTTCATGCACTGCTGTACCCACAGGACCGGGGCTTCTGCGTGGAGGTGAACACGGCCTTTGAGGACTTCGCCCACGTCATAAGCTTTGACAAGAGGGCTGCCGCACTGGACGCAGGCAACATCAAGCTGACCTTCAATAGTGTGAGGGGCTGGGCAGGGCGTGGGGAAGTTCTCTAATTCATCCGTGTCTTGCTCCATTCCTTCTCACTCACTGTCCCACTGACTATATTCCCAATTCAGGGGATGGTGGTAGAAGCCCAGACCCTAACTTTCCACCTCCTAAAGTATGCCTGAGTGGGACTTGGCATCCACCCTCCTGGGTGACCCTGTTCCGTGTCCCTTCTTTCCTCAGCTGCTGGAGAAAGCAGAGGCACGGGAGAGGGAGCGGGAGAAGGAGGAGGCACGCAGGATGCGGCGCAGGGAAGCTGCCTTTCGAAGCATGCTGAGGCAGGCTGTGCCTGCTCTGGAGCTAGGCACTGCCTGGGAAGAGGTCAGGAGCGTAGCCTGGCCCCAAGCACCCCTCAAGCCTGAGGGCAGCGGTGCTTCACCACTGAGGGCCCACCCCAGTCACGTCACAGCCCTGGGCCAGCTCCAGTTCCCTTCCTTTCTCTGCCCCAGCCCTGCCCTGTGCTCATGGCGGTGTCCAGGCCAGGCTGAGTGGGGCCTAGTCTGATCAGCAGTGCTCTCCTCGTTCAAGGTCCGTGAGCGTTTTGTGTGTGACTCAGCCTTTGAGCAGATCACCCTGGAGTCGGAGCGGATCCGGCTCTTCCGGGAGTTCCTACAGGTGCTGGAGGTGAGGCAGGCTTGTCCTCTGGATCTGCCTCAGGCCCTTGAACTCATTAGACCAGTTCAACAGAGACCTCAGTGGCCTCCCTCTTACCCTTAGGGCACTCCTGGCCAGCTAAGGAAGGGGAGGCCTGAGGATCCCTGGGATAGGCAGAAGGCTCTAGTCTGAGAAAGGGAGGCAAAGCCAGATTTTAGGAAGTAGGATCCTTCCTGGGGCTAAGTCTGGTGCTGTCCTCACCCTTCTTCCTCTGCCTCTAGCAGACTGAATGCCAGCACCTCCACACCAAAGGCCGAAAGCATGGCAGGAAAGGCAAGAAGCACCATCACAAGCGTTCCCACTCACCCTCAGTGAGTAAGCGGGTAGAAGGGACATGGGGTGAAGCTGGGTTGTTTTGGGGAAATAAACACTTTGTTTTCCCCTTACAATATCTCCCTTGGAGGGAAGTTTGAGGATTCCTTTGGCCCTGGGTCCTTCTCCTCTCTTGAATTCCCAGACGAGGGCTTCTGGAGGGCAGAGAACCTCTGCACTGACATGTATCTGCTGATCTGCCCAGGGCTCTGAGTCAGAAGAGGAGGAACTGCCCCCACCATCTCTCCGGCCCCCCAAGCGGAGGAGGCGGAACCCCTCAGAGTCAGGCTCTGAGCCCTCTTCCTCACTTGATTCAGTTGAAAGTGGGGGTGCTGCCCTTGGAGGACGGGGCTCCCCTTCCTCCCATCTTCTTGGAGCAGGTAAGCAGTTGCTGTGAGCGTAGAAGCTGGAGAACTGTTGTCCCAGACTGAGAGGATGCCCTCCACAAGCCCCAGCTCCTTTGAGGGTAGACTGGATTGGGAGGGCTGCACCTGTGGAAGTAGAAAGAACTTCCTCTACCTGCCCAAGCAAGAAGCTGGAGAAGGAAAACTGGACTTAGACTTCCTCAGAGCATGAGGTTCCTGCCTGTGAAGAATGAACAGAGGGGCTAGAACAAAGAAAAAGAGCCTGTCTTTCTCCTGTTGGGACTTAGTAGGGATTTTTCTATCTCTAGATCATGGCCTTCGGAAAGCCAAGAAACCAAAAAAGAAAACTAAGAAGAGAAGACACAAGTCGGTGAGTGAAGGAACTTCTACCTAAGCCCCTGCTATTTTGTGAGTTCTGTTCTACCTGCCTCCCAGGCTATCCACAGGAACTGAGGAGGTAGGCTCTGGACTCTTACAGAATAGTCCTGAGAGTGAGACAGACCCTGAGGAGAAAGCTGGCAAGGAGAGCGATGAGAAAGAACAAGAACAGGACAAGGACAGGGAGCTCCAGCAGGCAGAGCTCCCTAACCGTTCCCCAGGCTTTGGAATCAAGAAGGAGAAGGTGAGGGGCAGGGGCCCTAGGCCAGCCAGCACGCTGGTCAAGCTTCCACAGCGCTCAGTGCAGGCTAAGGGTGAACTGTGCCTTTGCTCCAACAGACAGGCTGGGACACGTCAGAAAGTGAGCTGAGTGAGGGTGAGCTGGAGAGGCGGCGGCGGACACTCCTACAGCAGCTGGACGATCACCAGTGACCCAATGAGCTGTTCTCTGCCTCGGGTCTGTGTGAGGCCATGGCTCCTGGGCCACCCTCACCGTCTGCCTCAGACTTCTTCCTTAGTCTGGTCTGTGTCCACTTTTTCTAAAGTAACCCCACCCCCAGCACACCATTGTTGGCACCTCTCAAGGTTGCTCTTGGTGTTCAAGGGTCCCCTACTCCCTGGACTAGTGCAGTCCTTGCCCTCAGCCCCAGACCAGAGATGGGTGGTATATGCCATGTGGGGTGGGTGATGCCAGTAGATAAAAGTGTGAGAGAAGGGGTCTCCAGGGAAGTCACAGGCTGTTGGACACAGCCTGGGTGGCAGAGGGCAGGGTCATCACCCTCTAGCATCAGTGCCTGCTCCTGCCTGCCCTGGCCCTGAGGCTCCACCACTTCTTCCTCCACCCAGGACCTAATGTACGTGTGTTTTGTTTTTTGTTTTTTAAATAACACTATTTATAACATGGCCAGTGACTCTTTTCCATGTGCTACTGGGGCAGGCTGGGGACTGGACACATGCCCAGCAGAGGGCACTAGTGTCTCATGGCAGGCCTGCTTCCCTTTGTGTGGCTAGAGCCCACCTAGCCAGTTCTCCTTTCCCCAGAGTTCTGATCTCATCTCCTCCAAAACAGATGCAGTGCCCCAAAGATTTCTTTTCTATCCCCATAGCCCAGGTCAGACTAAATGGCCACCCTAGCCCCCTAAGCTCAGAAAGAGGAGACAAAGTCAGGCCTGGTGCATCAAGCCTTTGTTGAGGGGGAGAGTCTGAGGTTTATGTACAGTAAGAGGAAAGGGAGGTGGTACATGTACAAAAAAGTGGGCCCCCACATTCCCTTCCAGGGGCAGAGGAGAAACGGGAAGGTAAGCAAATAGCCAAGACCACCATGCTCCTTGTCCCCTGCCAAAAAAAAAAAAAAAAAAAAAACCAACCATAGCTGAGGAAAGAAGGTGAAGAGTTGGCACACCCTTTCTCCAGCCATCTGCAGAGAGTGGTTGGTGCAGAGAAGACCTCTGCTCTTCTGCCCACCTTGACAAGGACAGTGTGAGCCTAGAATGAAATGGGCAGAGAAATAAGGGCAGTGAGCCTGACATCTCTCCTCTTACCCTTATCACTAGGGCACAGCTGGCACGGCCCATGCTTCAGAGGGCCTTGCTCCTGGTAAGAGATGAACTGAGACTGGCAGGGTCCCAGGGCTCCCTAAGCCTAGATACATCTAGACCAGAGCTGACCATGGGCCTGCAAAAAGGAAGGGGAAAAAAAAAAGAAAGAACAGTTGCTCTCTCCTCTCATCCCTCTGGGCTCTAGTGGGAGAGATCTATGTGCCCTGTTTAGGCTAAGGCTGGAAATGGTTTTTCCTAGCCCTGAGCTGACCCTTGGTGACCCTTCAGGAAATGAAGTCAAAGACCTTGGGGGCAAAGTGCAGTACTGGAAGCACCAGGGACCTACAGACCTAGTGCCCATAGTGGCACAAGTAGAAAGATCCAGCCTCAAGAGCTGGGGCGGACATGGTTGAGAGAGCAACACAGCCCTCTCCTGAGCCCTTGGCCAATTCCAGGTCCACTGGTTGGACTTGTAGGACTCTGAGGGGTGAAGTGCTTCTGCCTCCGAGAGGGTCTCAGTGGGGGCCTGGAGCCCGAGGGGGACCACTGGGCGGTGCAGCACTCCTGGCTTGGTGGCGAACAACCATAGGCTGGCAGTGGAGGCCTGTGGGGGAAGAGAGAGACCTGTGAACAGGATGGGAGGGTGAGCCAGGACAGTGCCCTCAAGAGCAGCCCCACAGGTAGGGCCAGGGAGGAGCCAGCGGTGAGGCAGATAAACAGGAGGCTTGGATAAGGCTTGAGGGGTACCCAGTTGGGGAAATTGCTGATTGGGGAGATTGCTGGGCTTTGCATTTCAGAGGATCAGGTTGGGGTGACTAGAGGCCACTGGGCAGTGGAGAGAGACAAGGTAGATGCATTCAGAAAGAGCCAGAAACTAGGAAAAGACCCCAGGCTGACTGGACGTCAGGAAACAGATCAAGGGACATCTGATACCTCCTGGTCAGAAGCTACTACCAGAGCTCTTATGAGAAGAGAACCGTGGGGAAAGGTTCCTTAGGCCTGGGAATGGACCCTCAACCTCAGCCTCAAAGATCAGAACTGTAGGTCTGGTCCTGCCTGCTCTGGCCTGTTCTCAACACTGGCCTGGCGACTCCCTACCCGCTTGGTCTTAGTAGAAGCCAGGACAGCATTAGTGGGAGAGAGACCACTTCCCTAAGGACACATGCAGGGGATATGCCACACTTCTCAGAGCATGGGGCATGCAAGAAGTATGTGTCCCCATTGCTGGGAGGCTGCCAGAGGGTGATTGCAAGTCATGCAGGAAAGGAGGTGCCTGTGGTCTCCCAGCAGGAATCCTGGGAGACGGGCATGCAGAGGGGGCAGCTGTGGTGCCCAGTACCTGTCGGGCCCCAACCTTGGGGGCTAACAGTTTGACTCATCATGGTGGGCTGCATCACAGAAGAAGCGTGAGCCCCGCTTGGCAGTACGGGCCGTGAAAGGGACACTCTTCAGCACTGTGGCCCAGGAGAGAGACACAGTGGTCAGGCCTCATGGGGGGTGGGGTGGGAGGAGAGCCCAAAGGGGTTAGGTTGAGCTTTGGGAGCTGGGTGCAATGGCCAGGCCCCAGGGAGTGAAAAGGGCCCCACCTGTGATGATGTCCTCAATGGTACCATCCTTCCCCTCATAAACAGGCCGGTGTTCCTTGGCCTGGCGCCGCCTCAACTCTGCTATTAACTCCTGCTGTTGCCACTTGTTCCGCTGGGATGGGGTCTAGGGCCAAGAATGTGGAGGGGGAAGGAAGTCATCACTAACCTAATGTGGGACTGGTTCCTGCCCCAAGGTGCAGTCTGAGGATGCCACTGCTTGTGCACTGCTAGGAATCCCCAAAGGCCCTCCCTCCATCCCTCTGGATGCCAGCCCACTGGCCCTCTGGGTGGTCTGTCCACTCCAAGTTTTCATCTCCTCTAGCCTTCTGACCCCCAGCCCCCACTCTTTTGCCTTGTCATCCTCCAGGCCCCAGCTCTTGGTCCCACCCACCTTGGCATCCAGTTTCTTGGCTTCCTGAGCCAGCTGCTTCTCCCGCATTACCTCCTCCTGCTTCTTGCGGGCTTCATTCTCTTGTTCTGCTTCCTAAGAGCCATGGAAGATGGGGGGTGGGGAGTGAGGCTCATAGGCTGTGAGGGGAGGGGCTGACACTGAGGTGGAGAGTGGGTGGCAGTGGGACCCACTAACTCCAGGTGGCCACCCTCTGGAGGGGCACTTCCTGCCCCAAACAATGACAGGAAGGTCCTGGGCCCCACCCTGCCCACCAGTTCACAGCTAAGAGGCCTGTCACCAGCTTGCATCGCTCCCTTCCCAGGACTCGGAGGAGTCGGAAAAGGCCCATACTTTAAGCCCAGGCTTCTCTCCCCCAGCCAGTTTTCTCTCAACCAAACTTCTTAAAAAGCTCTCTGCAGCTTACCTTGTAAGAACGAATGAATCGGACAAATACTGGGAAGAATACAGAAGGAGGTGTAGTCTTGGGACTCTCGCCAAAGTAGCGCACAACTGCATTGTAGGCCTCCTGGGGAAGGGGTGGGCAGAATGGGTCACCCTGGCAGGAAGATCAGCCCAGCTCCCACACCACGGATGAGAGGCCTGCAGAAAGCAGAGCCCAGGGCCAAAGGGAGGAAAACCAAGCACCCAGGCCCCTGTGAGCTGGAGGGAACCTGGGGCTCCCAAAGCTCCTGAGTATGAGTCTCCAGAGGCAGCTGCCTGGCACTCCCAAAGCGCTCTCTCTCCCCTACATGTAGCCAGCCAGCTGCTTGATTAAAAAAAAAAAAAAATAGAACTAGGGCCACCTAGAGGGGCCTGGTGCCTTGGCCCTGGTTGTTCCCACCGCCTGCACCCCGTGCTTGCCTCAGCCGTCTTGGCATCCCGCTGGAGCTTGTCTAGTTTGCCTTCATTGGTACTGAGGAAGTTCCGGAGGACGCTGTTGTCATGGATGCTGCACTCACGCCGAATCAGCTCCATGCCCCGGCCCAGCTCCTTCACGTCCAGCAGCACGTTCTCCAGGGACACTGGTCACCAAAAGCCTGGCTGAGGAATGCCTAGGGCCTGGCATGCTCACCTCCCAGCCCAGAGCTGTATCAAACTCTGGCCCTCCCCCTCAGCATGGGCTCACTCAGGTTCACATACCTGTATGGACATAAGGAAGTACACACCAAGCTAGCTGATCCCTCACAGGGGGAGGGAATGGAATGGAAACTGAGCTTGTGACCCCAAAGAACACAGTAGCAAAGGCAGGCAAGCCACAGAGACTGCTGGTCTCCAAAATGAAACTGCCTCAGGCCTGCCCTAGGGTTCATGGGTGGGGCAGAAATAACAGCTACCTCATGTCTATAGAGAGCTTTATGATTTTTTTCTAAGCACTTCACATACATCATACACAAAACACAAGACCTCTGGGGCTAGCTTGAGGGAGTTGGGAGTAAAGAGCGACTGCTCCCCTTCTTGTTCCTGCTCCCACTGTACCTAGCTGGGAAGGGCTGGGCTGGGCCAGGCCTGGCGCCTGGAGGAAGGCTCCCTCTGGAGTGGCCCCTGCTTAAGGCTCCAGCGGAAAGCTTTGAAGTGGTCAGAAAGAAGATAACAAAAGCCAGAAACAAATGGACCCAAGTGTTCTCTCTCCTCATAGCTTCCTGGGATTGTCCTGGGCTGGATGTGAGGGCAGGCCCACCCAGCCAGGCTCTCCTCACCTGCTGCAGCCTTCTCAACAAAGTGCAGCTCATGCCAGAAGTTAGCCAGGTCTGGGTATTTCTCCTTCACTGTCAAGGCGATGAAATGAAGCAGTGTCATCTTCCGGTCAGTGGACTTGGTATCCAGCAGCTAGGAGAGGGGGTGAGGGCGGTGCACAAGAGCTAAGCACTCTGGCTCCACAACTGCTGCCCCCCAGGCTTCCTGGCCCACGCTGCCCTCACCATCTTACCAGATCCAGGCTCTGGAGCTTGAAGCCATACACAGCTCCCCGCTTGCTGCTGTTCATGTAGTTCCCCAGTGCAAGTATGATCTGTCCAAAGAATGTGTGGGAGGCAGGTCAGGCTCAGGTCCTGAAGGCTCCTTCTTCCTCTCTGTATAGCCCCAGGCCCCCACCTAGGACCTGAGAACCCCCAGCACCCCTGTTCACAACCTCTTCCCACCTCCAACATCTGCTTCAGCTTCTGTGAAGACTTGACGGAAGCAGACGCCGCAATGATGGCATTGAGTTGCTGTAGGACAATATGAACACTGAAGTAACCCCAGGCTGAGATGGGGTAAAGACAGGGAGGGGTCAGAAGGACTGGAAGGGCAGGGGAGGTGACTAGCAGATGGAGGGTGGAGGGACAGCTGTCCAGAACCATGAGTTGGGTGGGGGCTGTACCGGTGTGAGCATCTGCAGGTTATCCTGGAAGTTCCCCAGGAAGGCCATGCCAGCCATTCGCTGGGTCAACCGTTCCACCTTGCTGAAGAGCAGCATGAAGCGGTCCTCAGCTGCCAACTCCTCCAGGGGCTGCCGCTCACGCTCATATTGCCGCAGCAGCTTTACCTCAGCCTCTGTGGGCAGGAAGCGCATCAGGCACTCCACGAAGTCCACAGGTAGTGTCTGCAAGTCAAACCTGTGGAGGAGGGAGGGACCACCTCAGTTCTCACATCTCTCCACGTTTTCCCTCATCCCTTTTATTCTCCAAGCTCCTAGAAGAACTGGACAGGGGACTGTACACGGAACACAGCCAAAGGCAAAGGACCCATTGCATCATCTGTCACAGCACCAGCAATGATCCTGGGGGAACATTCCATGCTCCTGTTTAATAAGCCCTTTGATGTACTCCCACTGTACCTAGGGTGAAGTCCAAACACCTGAGCATGGCTTACGAGGTCCAGCCTGCAAGACTTCTGCCCAACTCTCTACCTTCTCCTGCTCCTCTCCCTACACTAAAGCCAGATTCAATTTTTAGTACCCAAGGCACTATGCTTCTCTCTCCAGGCCCTGAACTGGACTAACTCATATCTTTTCTTCAGGTCCCAGTTGAGACATTACCTCCTCTGGGAAGGCTTCCCTCATTCATCACCAAGCTCAGCTACATGAACCTCCCTATTCTCCCAAAGCTGCCTGTATACTTCTACCATCCTGGTGGTATGACTCAGTGTTACTGCACTGTTCCCAATAGACTGAGAGCTCCTTGGGTGAAGGTCTGGGCTGAACTGCCAGCACAGATGCAGTAAATTCTAGCCAAGCCAGTGGATGACTAGGGGGATGTGAGGGAGTTCTGTCAGATGACCTGGAATCTAGGGAAACCCAGGCTCCTGGGTGGAGAACTGGGTTGCCAACAGACTAGGGACCAGAGCCAGGTCAGTGGGAGCCTCACGTATGAATGGCCCTGCAGATCTCCTCAGCCGAGCGGCCAGCCTTGCGTAGGGTGATGGCCAGGTTCTTGGCACGATTGGCTTCCAACAGAGTCACCTTGCTGGCAGCTTTTTGCGCTGTCTTGTTTTTGGAGCAGATGAGGTCAAGGGCAGGGCCCTGCGCTTTTGTCTTGAATAATTCTTCAAACTTATCAAGATCCAGGTCCTGGCAGGAATAGATGAGCAAGGAAAACGCTGTAGCCTCATACTAGTGGAGGACCTCCTGACAGCCCACCCAGCATTGGCCCAGAGCTCTGTCACTCTGGAATATTTCCTGAATACAAACACAAAGTGTTGACACAACTAGAAATATACATACACTCAAGAATGAAGGGTTGGTGGAGCTAAGCCTGGCCTCACCCTGTCTGATGGCTTTTCTAAGACCAGAATCTCCTCAAAAGGCAACCAGGTCCCTAGCCCTCAACCTTACCCCTCTAGACCCCAGGCCCTGTTACCTCCAAGATCTTCTCATCATCAAGTTCGCTGAAGACAGTGCCACTGATCTGGTTGGGTTTCAGTGCTGTCCAGTTGAAGACAGGCAGCCGGAACTTGGTCTTGATAGGTTTCTTAATTCGAATGGCTAATTTGGAAGGAGGATCAGTGACACAGGGGCCAAGGACACACACCCCTGGTCCCACCAGCCCTGCCCAGAGCCCTGGGGATACTCACCTGACAGGCCCACTGTCAACACCACAGAGGGTGCAGCACCAGGGAGAGGTGGGGCTGGGGGACACTTGTCTGGGGGAAGAAGAAATGACACAGTGACCCAGGCGTCAAGAGACTCTTCATAGGCTTCCCTCCCCTCTGCCTGTCCCACTTTCTCTGAGAGTTAAAAAAAAAAAAAAACTCTCAGAGAAGGAGCCTACATGAACTCTGCTCAAGCTGCTCCCAGAAATCTAACTCTGACAGGGCAGTTGTTGCTGGTCTCTGACCCAGTTTCTATGGCTACAGTCTAAGCCTCTCCTTGGCTGTCTTCAAAGGAATTGGGAGCAACATCTTTATGATCCTTAAAACAGGTCCACATCTGCCTTTGGGCATCCCTGTGCTGATAACTTGAGCTTCCCTCAGATTCCAGGCCTCCCTCACCCTGATTTTATATCCCTCCAAGTCCTCAGATGATGCCATTTTCCCAGCTTCTCCCTGAGGAAGACACTGCTGACTACAGTTTTGGTCCCCACAAAGAGGCTGCCCCTGTTGGCTCCCAGGGGTCGTCGTGGTTACCTGGTAATGGGGGAGGTGGAGGGGGTAAGGGCGGAGCTGGTGGTGGAGGAAGAGGCAGGACCTCCTCAGGGGGTGGGGCTGGAGCCAGAAGGTCCAGGTCGGAGGGTGGCATGCCCTCACTCAGCTCTGCAGGGCCTACTCTGGCCAGGGCCTCACTGTCCACAGACTCCAGGCCCCGGACATTTGGCTCCAAATGACATCGATGCTGAAAGGCCTCCTCCTTCTCTTTAATGAGCCTCCGCAGGGTGTGCACCTGGTGGCTTGTGTTCTCGTATGTCTCCTGGCAGGCAGACAGCACCATTAAGGGAAAAGTGGGCTGAAGGCATAGTCATTGCCCCAGGAGTGAGAATTCCTACCCAGGGTTCTCTTAACGAGGGTCTCTGTCAGGGTACTCAGAGGCTCAGATTGGCAGAAACCCAGGTGGGGGAATGAGGAAGCTGGAAGGCAGCAAAACAAAAGAGGCAAGCAGAAGCTGCCTCCCTCCGCTGGCACCCTGAAGTGTCCTCTCTGCTCCAGCCAATTCTCACTGCATGGGCCCCTCAAAGCCCAGGAAAAAAGGTTGCCCCTGTGAAACTCTCCTTAATCTACCACTGGTCTGACATAGCGGCTCTCTCCATAACCCTTTGGGCCTCATTTTGCTTTAATTTCACTTGGCCTTGTATAATGGCTCAATTGGAAGCCCCCTATAAACAAGACCCTGTCTTAACCATCTCTGTATCCTCCATAGCTCCCAATACAATGCTCAGCAGAAGCTGGGCAGATACATATTGAGCTCAACAGAGCCAGCATATATTCTTCTGAAAGAGAAAGTAGGATGGGGGCATGACTTTATAATGAACAAAAAGTCAGGAGAAAATACAGAAGAGAATGAAATATGAAGAGTACCTGCCCTGCCAATTTAGGATACCTGGTGGACATCCTAATACACAGAGCACTTGGTCACTCTGCCCCTGCTCATTAAACATGGCTGGGGGAGGAACACGGGGGTAGAGGGGAGAAAAATCAATGGGATGGGCTGGTAGGAGGAGGCCTGGGTTGGAACTCCAGAATGCTTGTGGGTGCCCCAGCTGTTCCCACCCTCTTATGTGTGTGTCTGGCTCACACTGGCCCCACCTTTCCTCTCCAACTAAAAAAATGGGGTGAAATCATCAGCCCACCCACACCTGAGTACCTCAAGGGTGAATCAAGATCTAAATCCTAGAGAACTTGATATGACTCAGGGAAAAAAAGCAGAACCCCAAGGCGCTGGAGCCCAGGATCAGTCAGGGACTGCCTTCCCCAGAGTACTTGTACCTTGATGCTCTCTAGTTCCTTCTCCCGCTGCAGCAGCTGCTTCTCTAGTTCTGCCACCCGCATCATGTTTTCATTCTCTAGGTCCAGAAGCTTCTCTGTGAGCTGCACAACAGGAAGGGCAGGTTCTGTGCTGGCCCTAAAGCCTGGGCACTCAGCACAGCCTGAACCCTAGTCAAGACCTGAGTCGGACCCCTCAACACAAGGCCACAAAGGCAGCTTAGTCAGGTGGTTCCCTTATATTCCAATAACAGATACAAGACAAAGGCCACATTCTGACTGTCTCAAGACCAATGCCACCTCATGCCCAGCCCTGGAGGTCGGTGTGTGTTCCAACTGGTGGATGATCCAGTGGCTCAGGCCTGAGTATGCTCTTGAGAGCCCTGGTGGGTTCTAAAGCCTCCCTGGGACTCAATCTGGAGGCAAATGGGTCAGCTCAGGATTCCTGGTTACTTGAGCTTCCATCAACAGTGGCTCTGGCAGGCAAAGGAAGACCACCTACATGGGACACATGCTCCTCCAACTCCTCCACCTTCTCCAGGGCTACATTCTTGGTCTCGGCATCCTCCAACAAACCCCCGACATCAAACACGTTGTCCAGATATGCCTGAATCTGCACCTGCAGCTTCTCGCTCTCTGTGTGCCTTGACTTCTGGGGGAAGAGCAGAGAGTAGGAGTAGTTGTAGGAGCAGGCAGATCATCAGGGGAACTTTCTGAGAAAGTCTTAGTCCTCATCCCCCTTCGCCACCACTTCCCAAAGAGTTCCTGCTGCAGGCCATGTCAGATTCTCGCCCCATGGAGCTGCCTGACTGGGGAGTTAGCTGCAGAGGTCCTGAGTCCCAGGCTACAGAAGACAGGCAGGGTCCCAGGAGCATCAAGGATTAGGCACTTATAAAAGAAAAATCATTTGTGATACGGCTAAACTGATCCCAAAGCACCTCACCTTACAAGGACCCCAGCCAGCTCACCTGCAGGAACTCCTCTAGCCCCAGCTTGGTAAACTCATACTGCAGGTGGACCCGGAAGTTCATGTCCTCCACCGAGTGCACCACGATGTTGATGAACTGCATGCAGGCCACCTGAAGAAGAGGAGGCCCAGAGAAGCAGCAATAGGAAGGGCAGAGGAGAGGCAAGAGACCAGGAGGATAGGCGGCTGTTAGAATATCATCATCATGTGGATAATTACAGGGAGTCAATTAAAGAGTTAAGTCTTTATGGGGGCAATAAGAGTATTTTAATTTTAAAAATGTCATTTAATATTCAGTGTATAAAGACAAGTAAATTACATGAAAAACAGATGTAAGTGAAGATATAGCTATCTGATTTCCTTTGTACATCAACAGGTATTCCTCGAGACAACCTTACCTAGCCAAAGACCCTGCACTGAGGGGAAGAGAAGCTAGAGGAAGAGCTTAGGAAAGGGAGGGCAGCTCAAAAAGGATCCAATTCAAGGACAAAAAGGCCACAGAAAAGAGGAAAAGGAGGTAGATCTGATATACACAAATGATGTCCTGAAGTTTCTAAGAGCTCTCTGAGGTAGGCAGATGGACAAGAAGCATTTGCTGAATAGAATCATTCTGGGCTCTATGTGGAATATCAAGATACGCTGTTGGCCTCACCCCTGTTGTCAAGGAACACACACACAGCCCTGGTGGGTATGTGCTGGACCCAGGCCCAGTTCCTCACCATGAAGTCAATATTGCTGTCCTCATTCCGGAAATACTCCATCAGCTTCTCAAAGCGGTGCAGCTCCTTGCATACCTGAATGAGCAAACTTTCTCAGTGAAAGGATCTGCTCCATGCAGAACCCAAGCCCCTGCGCTCTGGCTCCTAGGAACATCATGGCAAAGGACTGGTTCAGACCAAGCTTAACCACAGCTCTATATATGAAATAGGCCATTCTGGACACTATAAAAGAAAACCTGGGGCCAGGCGCGGTGGCTCACACCTATAATCCCAGCACTTTGGGAGGCTGAGATGGGCACATCACCTGAGGTTAGGAGTTCAAGAACAGCCTGGGCAACATGGTGAAACCCCATCTCTACTCAAAATACAAAAATTAGCCGGGCGTGGTGGCACATGCCTGTAGTCCCAGCTACTTGGGAGGCAGAGGCAGAAGAATCGCTTGAACCTGGGAGGTGGAAGTTGCAGTAAGCTGAGATTGTGCCACTGCACTCCAGCCTGGCCACAGAGTGAGACTCCATCTCAAAAAAGAAAATAAAGAAAACTGGGACCTGCAATCTGGCTCTGGGTCTGTGGTCCCCCACCAAATTGCTGAGGGAATTCAGTAAAGCCTGTGCCCTTAAGCTGGGCTTTAGGTGCCTCTGGGGATAGGCCAAGAAGAAACATAGGGGTCTGATGCTGCCAAGTTACTAAAGGAAGGAGGGAAAGAAGGAGGAAGGGAGGAAGGCCATGCCTGAGACAGGAGGCTGGAGTCCTAGTGGGGATGCAGGGGAAGGGCCAGTGTACAGGAAAGCCCTCTCTGAGAGGGGTCTAGAGGCTCCTCTGAGCCTCTGGGCTTCAAGGAGGAAGAGCCATTTCCTGGCTTGAACAATGGATGCTAGGGAAGAGGTCCAAAGAAGAGGAAGGGGTGGGACCACCAGCTGTGGCTGGATGTCGAAGAATCCTATGTTCAAGTAGATAGGGGTTTCAGAGGCAGGCCCAGGGGCTGGGGGAAATTGCACACAGGAGTTCCTTCTCCCCTCACCAATAACAGCCAACAAATCAGGAGACATCCTTGCTTACCTTCTCCTCCCATTTCAAAACACATGTGCTTTGGGTTCTACCAATGGGTTCACCGCATCAGACTCCCATCTGGGGAGTCACTTAAGTACATATACTCAGGCCTCCAGTGGGTCTGAACTAGAGCACAGGGATCTGTACTTTTAACAAGCTCCTTAGGTGATTTGGATGCAGGGCCCAACTAGGACCATTGAACTATAGCCCTCAGCTAGCTGAGGGTATCTTTAGCTGGCCAATCAGGAGGTTTCCTGGCCTGAAGATCTAGTAAGACTAAAGTTCTGGTTTTAAAAATACTGGGAGTTCAGGAGAGAGGCTGCTTGGCCAAGCATTGGGATGTTAAAAATCATTGCAGATCACAGGAAATGGTGCTTACCAACCTAGCTCCCTGCCTTCTCCCCCGCAAACACACACACACACACGCGAAGCGAAAAGACTGACCTCTTTGAAATTGTCAAAGGCAGCAAGGATGATTTCGTGACCTCCTCGCACCAAACACACAGCTGCCAGAAGCTCTAAGACAAGGGCTTTGGTCCTAAGAGGTGAAGAAGGAAGATTAACACCCTAACTAACTCCCCATCCTGACAACCACACAGCTCACTTCCCTGACTGGGTAAGTCCTTTTGGAGAGTGGAGAAAGCCTCAGTGGTGAGGAGAGAGGGTGGGAGAAAGAGGGCTTGCTCCCTTACTAAGCTGTGTAGACCAGAGGAGAGCCAGGGACACTTCTCTTCCAGCAGAGGAGGGGGCCAAACCAAGGCTCTGACAGGACTCCAAGGCCAGGCAGAACTTGTCAGGAATACATGGAGTACAGATCTCCAGAGCCCTGGACAGAGTGGGGAGGAAAGGGGAGGGAAGGAACTCACCTTGGATTCTTGTTATTGAGGCTAAGTGCAATCTCATTGACAGCATGGGGGTGGGACATGACCAGGTTGAATCCGTACTGCAAGGGAAAGGACAGAAGGAGGGGACCTTGATGGTGGGGAAGGGGGAGCCCAGCCAATCTCCTTGACCGTAGGCCCACCAGCAAACCTGTCTTTTATAAGCTGATGCCCTCCTAGCTCTCCTGGTTTTGCAGATGAGGCAGAAGAGGTAGAGCACCTATGGCTAGTGCTTCCCCCTTACCTGATAGTTCATGATGGCTCTGAGACAAAGGATACAGACGTGGACGTCATCCTTCTGGCTCACTAGGCGGGAGTTCTTCAGGGCCCTGCGCCCAGGGAGAGTGCTATACCTGGGGAGATGGGCCAGGCAGTCAGGTGGGAGCTGAGGCTGCCAGTGAAGCATCTAGGGACACTCACCATCACCCGGACAGCAGGCTGCCCCTTAGCAGTGGCAAAAAATAGGGAATAGCACCTCGTACCAACAGCCAAGAGGGACAGGGTGCAGGAGGCAGGGTGGTCAGCCTGTTTTCACCTCCTTAAACAGGCCTTTGTCAGCAACTATTCAGGATCCCGGTTTTATAACCAGTGCCCCAACCCTAGAGATCCTTCAAAATACAAATAGTAGTTGTGTAGGCCTTCCTAGTCCCTGAGATGGCTCCAGAGACACAGTCATTTGAGCATTCCCTCCACCCACTTCCAGTTGCTGCACCTTCTGCACAATCTGTGGGACAAGAGCGTCATGGCTCCCATCCCACTTCTATATCACAGAAAAGGCAGAGCTGACCCCTAAAGGCTTCAGTTGGGCCACAGGGCTATGTCTGGCTTTGCACCACCCCTCCACCCTCTCAGTGATGTTTCATGGAAAAGGGAGGAGACACATACAGTATCTGCTCATCCATGACAAGAATAATCAACAGTGTCCAAGGGACACAACCCAAAGGAGACTAGGAGGAAAGCATGGCCACAAGAGAGACAGAAACCAAGGAAAGGGCCATCGGACCCAAAGGAAAGCCTCCCAGAGTAGGAAGGGGCTCTGAGAAGTCATCCAGTCCATCCGCCTACCTCCAGGCAGGGCGGCTCTTAAGACACCGCAGACAAATGAGCATGTGGCAGCCTCAGAGAGAAAGGCCTGAAGGAAGAGGTGAAGAGAATGCGAGGGGCAGCCAGGTTGGGTGGGAGCTGGTCTCCAAGCAGCTAAAGGGGCAGAGTGAAGAACTAGAGGGAAACAGAATGAGAGTAGGAGCTGGATCACCCAGTGAAGGCCATGGACCTCTATGAGATGTGCCCTGCTCAAGAGACCCAGGAGGAATGGCAGAGTGAGAGGAATGAAGGGCTCCCCCAGAGAGGGGTGAGGAATGGGGAGAGCTGGAACCCCACGTTGGGTGAGTGCAGCTGAGACCATGTACTTACCCAGGACAGACCGCTGGGCAGAGTCAAGGAGACAGAGAAGACAGACCAGAGACAGACTGGCAGGCAGAGGGCAAGAGAGCTGAGCCTGGAAGCAAGAGTGGAGGGAGGAGCATGAGCACTCACCGCTGAACCCGAGACCTGCACTGAAGGGTAGGGTGGGAGGCAGGCGGGCAGAGCAAAAGCACACATACCGGAGCACAGACTGGCGCGCAGAGCGAGCGAGGCTGTTGGTGAAGGGGGCCGACAGGGCGCTGGGTGGCTGCAGGTCCTCGATTGACCTGCTCCAGGACCGGAGTTTGTCAAATGCACCATCGTCACCACTCTCCAGACCCTCAAAGTCAAACCTGGAGCATGAAAGGACACACATGCGCATACACAGGCACATACACAGGAGAAATTCAGTGCCAAGGCCCCCCGTGAGCCCACCCCCACCCTTCAGGCCTCTAGGGCAACAAGCAGCAGGGGTAGCAAGGAGAGAAAGCAGAACTGGGGAGCAGAGACCTGATCCTAGCTGGAAGAGCCACTAACACAGAACAGCAGCAGAAGAAGCACAGGCAGCAACCAGGAGGGCAGTCTAAGGAGATGGGAAGCTGATGGAGGCCAACTCCTCTGCTCCCCACTAGCCAGGAAATTCCAGAAGGAGTGTCCTCCCCATGGGCCACTCGGGAGCTGGCAGTCTTTCTGCACTCCCAGCTTAGATGGGACATCTCCGGGAAGCTGTGGCTCCCCATGAAGAATCTGCCCCACAGAGGGAATGGTGGGGAATGAGCCAACTGCAGGTCTTGCTAGCTGGCAAATGCCAGCAACCAAAGGGCCCTTCAGTGCTTTGAAGGAGTCCAGTTGATTCTGGATGGCAGGACTGAATGGAAGGGAAAGGGGGTTCTGGCAAACCCAGAGTGGGACAGTCCTTTATTGTTTGGAGGAGCACCACTGCCCCATCTTAGCACTGGGTTTTAATGACCAGGTTCTCTATGGTTCTGGCTACTTGAGGTTTCTAGGTTTTTCAGGTATACAGGCTCCCTGGGCTTCAGTTTCCCTGGGGGAAGAAATTACAAGTTGAGATTGTGGACCAGGGTCCTGTAGTATAGCCTCTGCAGAAGTTGAATGGTTTGTCACTTTCTGCTCCTGGAACAGATGTCTTCCACCATCAGCAATTATTATTATTATTTTTTAAGAGACAGGGTCTCACTCTGTGGCCCAGGCTGGAATACAGTGGCACAGTCATGGCTCACTGTAACCTCTAACTCCTGGGCTTAAGCAATCCTCCAGCCTCAGCTTCCCGAGTAGCTGGGACTACAGGTGCGTGCCACCATGCCTGGCTAATTTTTAAAAATTTTCTTGTAGAGATGGAGTCTTGCTATGTTACCCAGTCTGGTCTTAAAACTCCTGGGCTCAAGCAATCTCTCATCTTGGCCTCCCAAAGCTCTGGGATTACATGTGTGAGCCACTGCACCCAGCGACCGTCAGCAGTTTGTCAATGTGGCCAGGACAAGGAAGATGGCCAAGATCACAAACTCACAGGGACTCCTCTCTTATCATCCTCACTTCAGGATATACCCCTCTGAGAAACAGTCCCTCTCCTCCTTCTTGTCCTCTTCCTCCATGTAGGTCATTAAAGACTAAGGGAGCATCTCTTACAGGTTCTTCTCCCCCAAGAACCATTCTGCTCAGATATGGGGTCAAAGGCACAGAGGTTGAGGCTTTCTGGAATAGGAAGGGATATTTACAGACGTCAGAATGTTCCAAAGGAAGTGGGAGCAGGCTTTAGTGTCCTCATGATCAGGAGGTGTTTAATGGGGCTCTCAAGTAGACATCAGAGGAACCTCCTGACAGGGAAACAGCTTGCTGATTCCATCAGTAACACTGTATCCTCTTGTACTGGTATATGCAGTTTACAAACAATTATCTTCACTCCAACTCTATTTAGCCTCACCCTTTTCCTCTCAATCCTTCCTAAAACACACATTCTCTCCCCCACACAAAGTCCTTCTTTTTTAAAAACAGAGTCAAAGGTATTGCCATGGACACTACAATACTGAGGTTCCAGGGTACTCTTGGTTTAGGGTGGCTGGAATTTGTTTGCTTTTCAAGTAAGAGAGAGAGAGGCTTATCTGGAAAAATGAGCTGCATTTTTTACTATAAAAGCTCTGAATTTTTTAAGAAAAATTATTTCACCAAATGTTTTTCATTTCTTTCTATAAAAAGAATTTTTTTTAGGAGATAAGAGAATCACACGAGGTATGACTTCTGCTGAGACAAGAATGCAGTGGGCCACTCTTGGTTTTAACAGGATAACCTGGAAAAGGTGAGAGGCGCCGAACATAGAAGAAGCATCAAATTCCTAAGGAGATGACACTGAAGACCTGCTGGACAAAGAAGAATGGCCAAGGGGGCAAGGACAGTAGTTAGAAAAGTGGAAGCTGGTTGGGAGCAGCGGCTCACACCTGCAATCCCAGCACTTTGGAAGGCCAAGGCAGGGTGGATCGCTTGAGCCCAGGAGTTCGAGGCCAGCCTGGGCAGCATGGTGAAACCCCGTCCCTACTAAAAACACACAAAAAGTTAGCTAAGCGTGGTGGTATACACCTGTGGTCCCAGCTACTCAGCAAGGCTGAGGCAGGACTGAGGCAGGAAGACTGCTTGAGCCCAGGAAGTCAAGCCTGCGGTGAGCCAAGATCGCGCCACTGCACTCCAGCCTGGGCAACTGAGCAAGACCCTGTCTCAAAAAAATGTCAGGGCTAAGTCTTAGGATGGGGGAGTTTCCTGGGACGCTGGGGAAAACTAGGGAAAGTTATGGGCAAACTGGGAAGACTGGTCTCCCTAAGGCTGACCTGTCTTAGGTGTAAGTCTAAATGTGTTGGTCATTATGTTTATTATGTAATTCCATATATTCAGGTAATTGTGGTAGGGTATGCCACTTTAAATAATAATAATGAAATTAACAATAGATCTGCTACCACAATACAGACCCGGTATGTTCCAAATAATACTAAGTGCTTTATCACACGTTATCATCTAATTTTCACAACAACCCTGGAATGTGGATCTCCTTTCATAGAAGAAGATACAAACTTGCTTTGAAGTCACACAGATAGTAAATAACAGAACTGAAACCCAAACCCAGCTTTGTCTGACTCAAGAGCTCTCATTCCTTCCACTATACCAGGCCACCTTTTCTGTGCTAACTCACTTCTGGCTGCCTCCAAGCCCCCCTGCCTGCTAGAAAAAGACTCCTGAATACTTCATTTTTCTATCCAGGTCAAAAGGTCATGCTCACTGTTCCCGGGTTCTTCAACAATGACCTGGAGTAACCTTCTCACATCTGGAAACCCAAAGTTGCTTCTGGAAGACTCAACTCTGCAAAGATGAATGGATCCCACCAAGGCATCTCTACCAGAAGCCAGGACATTTCCCTGGATTGCTCACAGCTTGGCATTTGGATGCCTTGGGTTCTGATTCCAAGCTCCCTTTCCATCTCTCTGTCCTGTTCTCCAAAATGCATCTTATCTTCTACTCCAGCCAAGTGCCATTCTTCACTGATCCCCAGACATCTCCAGGCTTGCCTGCCTACTTCCACACCACTGCTTGGGCTACTCCTTCCTGTCCAGGATTCCCATTTCCATCTTCATTGTTGAACTCTCACCCTTCCTTATCAAAGTAGAATGGAACTATGTCCTCCCCCAACTGGTCCCCAACCTCAGCCCCGGGGTGGTACTCACATGACAGAACACTGGGCAAAGGACAGGTAATCCACCAGTACATCCAGGCCTTTGTTTTCATCATTCAGAAATTCCCGCACCCACCTGCAGATAAAGGAAACACAGTGGAAGGGGTCTGCTAAAAGTGGGTCAAGGATGAGGAGGGTGACATGCCTCTGACCCAACACCTCCTCCTCCTGGAACCCAGCACCAGGCTAAGAAAATTCTGAAGATCAAAACCCATGACAGACCCATCCACGGTCATGGACTTCCCCTAGGCAGGGAAGTCAGGGATGGGGAAAGTTCAGGCCCTTCTAATGCCACTTGCTTTATCGTGAAGGTGCTTTAGACAAACAAGCTCTCAGGTACTCCCTCCTTAAGGGCCAGACCCTGGCTCAATTATTTTCTGCATCCCTCCACATGTCCTTGCTCAGTGTTTGTTGGAAGAATTTAGGAAGCATCAAGAGCATTTACTACAGGCCCATGTGCAGAGTTGTGCTTGACCGAAGCCAGCAAGTCTCCAACTTGACTGAAGCCTCAGTCAAGACCCCAGCAGGAAGGGTCAAGGAGAGCTCTGGAACAGAGGCATCCTGGGGCAAAGCACTCTCTACCAAGTTTAAGGAGAGGAGTTTTGGAAAGCAGTGAGCAAACAGAGATGTATAGAAGTTCTGTATTTAGTCATGTTGAGTTTGGCAGAACCAGAAAAAGCATGGGGGATGATCAGGAACTCAAGGAACTCCAGGATGTCTATGACTACTCAGAGTCAACCTGAGTACGTGGGTCCCCCTCAGCCAGGAAGGTAGACAACAAAGCACCTAAGGACCATATCCCAGGGCATTATTTTCCCTTCTGCTTTCAGTTCTTTTGGGCTGAGATATTCCTGGAATGAAAGTCAAGGGCAAATCTAGGGAACTGTTATATGACAGGTTCATTCCATAGCAGAAACATAAAACGCTCAGGATGAAACCCTAATCTAGAGTGCTCTACTCCTTCAGAATTTCTGGGGGTCTTTATAGGAAAGCTCCTCCCAAACTGCCCTGCGGGGCCTCTTCTCCCCAACAGCTGGAAAACCAGTGCCATGTTGGCCAGCCACACCCCAAACTACAGAGAGACTCTGGAGCTACAACACCAGGCCCAGCTGAGATTTGGCAGCAGGCTCTGGCTGAAGCTGACTGACACCGGAGCTGCCTGAAGTTAGCTTCCTCTCTGGGGGCCAACAGGCCTCCCGTTTCCTGTCTGTCTGCTCTCCAGCTCCCCACCCCCTTCTCATTTCCTGTCTGAGTCTATACTGCTATTTCGGGATCTTGACACTTTGAGGAGAGGTTAAAGGGTGCTTAGGCAAGGCACAGAAACCAATACAAACCAGGGAAAGAGGAGCTGGAGAGGCTCTGGAATCCCACTTCCCAGCCTATCCCTCTCCAGAACCTGAGTTCCCATCTGCTGCTCCTGCACACCAAACTTCTGCAAGCCCTGGGGCTGATCAGGCTGTGACCAAAGCAAGATCCTCCTCTCCCCACCTTGCCCTGGGTTCCTGCCACCCTGAAGCACCCACAATCTGACAAACTCTTCCTGCCCAGAAATCCAGGAAGGATCTTGGTCCTTCCACATAACTCTACCCAGAGAAGCCGCAGTTCAGATGGCAGGCATGCCTAAAATGCCAGGCACTGAGCTATTCCCTGGGAACAAAGGACCAGGTCCAGGACCTCTAACTTGTGTGCCAACTGCCAAGAGGCCCCAGGCCTGGGAACCACGCTGCTTTGGACATAGCTCCTGGCCAGCAGCCAGAGGGGCAGGCACCAGGTAGAGGGGGCAGGCAGCAGAGACTATCATAAACTGCTCTGTGGCCTTCTCCCAATAAAAGCACACCCCTATCCTCAGATGACTACAGCAAGACTTAATCAAGAAAACAAGGCTAGGTACTAGTGGCTCCACTTTGGGATCCTCAAGGAGGATCACTTGAGCCTAGGAGTTCAAGACCAGCCTAGGCAACTATCTCTACTAAATTTTTTTTTTAAGTGGCCAGGCAGGCCAGGCACGGTGGCTCACATCTGTAATCCCAGCACTTTGAAAGGCCAAGACAGGCAGATCACTTGAGCCCATGAGTTTGAGACCGCCTGACCAACATGGTGAAACCTCATCTCTACTAAAAATACAAAAATTAGCTGGGCGTGGTGGTACACGCCTGTAGTCCCAGCTATTCGGAAGGCAGAGGCAGAATGGCTTGAGCCTGGGAGGCAGAGGTTGCAGTGAGCCAAGATGGCGCCTGGGCGACAGAGCTAGACTCCATCTCAAAATATAAATAAATAAATAAAATAAAATGGCCAGGCATGGGTGTGTGCCTGTGCTCCCAGCTACTTGGGAGGCTGGGATAGGAGGATCACTTGAGCCCTGGAAGTTGAGGCTGCAGTAAGTCATGATCATGTCACTGTACTTCATCCTGGGCAACAGAGCAAGACCCTGTCTTAAAAAACAAACAAACAAAAAGAAGACAGAAGGGCTGAGAGGGACAGAAGGGACCTATGGAGGAATGCAGAGTGGTAGGGGGCTCAGGGTGGCAGGTAGCACTCAGGGTTGCCATCGGTGTCCTTCTTGCCCTCACACACAGGGGTACTAAGCAGCCCCTGCCACTTTGTCCTTCAGTCAGTGAAGTCAGTGAAGGACTGACCAAACAAAGGAAGAGGCTTGGCCACACCTTTCTCAGCAGCTTGACTTTCAATGTCTGATTCACAGATGAGGTACAGAAGCCATACTCTGGCCACCAGAGCACAGTTACTGAGGCCAGGAACCATCCCTTTCCTGTTCTCTCCTGTGCTGTTTCCCTTGTGATTGCTGCTACAGCTGGCTACACACAGGTGTCCCCTCCCTCTAAAGAATCCTGGGAAGGCTTGCCCTGGGGGCGGATGAGGGCTGCTGCTACAACAGGAGGGGAAAGGCTAATGATGTCACTTGGCTGTCTCTAACCCACTGTCAGGAAGCCTGGGCACCCCACCCCCACCTGGGCCTCCACTGCTCACTCATAAGCACTGGACATTTGTGCCAGGCCCTCCCATCAGGTCTATACCCCTGCCTGCAGTTCTATATCACGTGTCCCTCACTGTCCTTTTGCATAAGCACACATACGCACACATATACACACTTTCTCTCTCTCTCTCTCTCACTTTCATATACCTTTGCATATACCTTTGCTGATTACAGTTTCGTAACACTGAGGCCAATACCCTCTTTCACTGTACCTTACACATTAGCTCTTTGCTTGTTCAGCAATTCCTGGTTTCCCACTCAGGGACTGGAAAAAAAAAAAAAGACTCACACAGTTCCTAAGGGCCCTATCAATGCGTTGGGGGCACCAGGGTCTGTGAATATAGAAAACATTCAGCTCCTGCCCCCAGTGCCTTACATCTTTCCTGGTGCTTAAGGAAGCTTCTTCTGCTCATGAACTAAGATTATCTTCTCCCAAACAAGCAAATAAACTTCCAGGCACCAAAAGTCCAAATAGTCACCGAATGGGAACTAGGTCTCAGCTACCCAATATAGTATGTTCCCCCCACCCTCAGCCTTCTCTGAGCCTCGCTTGGCCCAGCACCAGGCCACAGGCAGACTCCAGTCTCAACTGCTGTGGGAATGTCTTCCACTCAAAGCCACAGGCAGAGGACCCCAGGAGAGGCCTCAAGCTTGCCAGAAACATCTAGTCAGCAGCTGGCAGAGCTGAGGGGGTAGAAAAGCCAGTAAAGAACCAGTCCAAAGCTCTGGGGAGCCAGAAGCCATTCAAGGGGCAACTCTGCCCCATGGCAGGGAAGATGAACAGGAACACCATCCTCAGAGGACACCAGACCCTGTGTGCCCAGCCAGCAGCCTGGGGCCAGATGAAGAGGCTATACGGCCAATCCAACTCACCCAATGTGGTTGGTGCGAAGAGAGATCTCCAGCTCCCTTAGTACTTTGGTTGACTCCTGCACCCTCCTCCTGAACTTCTGTAAAAAGGGTAGGAAAGGAAGGGAATACAAGAGGGCAGTTATAGACTTTCCCTCCATTACTGGCCAGCCATTCCAGGCCCTTGGCCACAGAACCCTGAAATCCAACTCCCAATGCTCAGAAACAGATGTCCAATATCCAAGTCAAAGGGTTTGCCCCCAAACCCCACAGGACTATAAAGGGTGGCAAGACGGGGACTCTCTGCCTCATACTTCACCTTCCGAGTTACACTGGGGTCCAAGAAGCTCTGGAGTTTCTGAATGTAAGTGTGGGGAGGATTCTTCACCTGGAATCGTTCCTGTAAGGGAAACATGCATATGCGTATCCACAAAGACAACCAGAGACCTGAGGAGGGCACTGAGGAAGAAGAGCACTCATAGTGTTCAGTGTGAGGGGGACTCAGCCTCTCCAAGTTGTCACCTGGCTCTAGATATCACCTAAACTTGAGGTTCCCTTCCTTGACTTATCCCCAGGTGTTACCACCTGTTGCCATCTCCTCCTCCTCCAATTAGTGCTCCCTGAGCCTAAAATGTTTTTCTATGTCAAAAAGTATTTTAAAAGTGTGCTGCTTGCTACAAAGATGTTGGGGATTACAGAGTTGTGAACAGCACCCAAAATAAAGATATAATTGATTGGGCTTGAGAGGTCGAGGCAGGGGGACTGCTTGAGGCCGGGAGTTTGAGAATAGTCTGGATAACATAGAAAGACTCTGTCTCTACAAAAAAAACTTTAAAAAATTAGCCAGGCATGGTGGCTACCACATGCCTGTAGCCCTGGCTACTTAGGCTGAGGTGGGAGGATCCCTTGAGCCCCGGAGTTTGAGGCTACAGTAAGATATGATCATGCCATTGCACTCCAGCCTGGGCAACAGAGTGTGATCCCTCTCTAAAAAAAAAATTAAAAAAAGATATGATTGGGAAATGCTGTTCACTGCCTGGCCAACTAATGGATATGGGTTAGGAAGGCCAAGGGGAGAGGAGCTTGGCTTTGTAGAATCCAACTTTCTCAGCAATGAACTCTGCAGTTGGGACTGGAATGGTTTTGCTGAGCTGACACAGCTCAGGGCTGCAAACACTGCTCCTTGCCCAGACTCCCAACAATCCAAAGCAACCTCAAATACTGAAGGCTGCATTCAGCAAGGTCATCCCTCGATTCCCTTCTACCTAGGACCTGGGACCACGCCCTACTTTAGGCCAACCCCTTCATCTGACCCAAAAAGAAACTCAGGGAGTACCCCTTAGCATTCTGGTCCTATTAGAGCTGCCACCACCAAGATATCTGAAGAGCTGGTGGGTGGAGGGGCTGAAAAATGTCCAGGAGAATGATATAATGTTAGAGAGTAGGACCTAAAAACAAATCAAAGAAAAAAACGAAAGGTGTGAGAAACAGCTGAAATTATCTGACCTAGGAAAGACTGAGAGATCAATTAAAGAACCTCAATATCAAAGGGTTACTGTTCTCCAAACCCCAAGCAGGTGCTAACCAACTCCTCTTAATGCAGAACACAAGGATATGGACCTTTGTTGGAGAAGGGACTTGGACTAAGATCTCTGAAGCATACTCCTAGCTTACGTCAAGCAGCATGACCTGGGGAGGCAGTGGAACAGAACAGTTAACACAGACTTGGCATCTGCTTGCCTGAGCTCAGCCCTGGCTTCATCACCTACTAGCATTAGGCAAGTTACTGAGCCTTGGGTTCTTCATCTATAAAATGCCAACACTGCCTTCCTCAGAGGGTTCTGTGATGATTAAATGAGATACTTCAGTGTGTTGAGTACTTGGTCCATAACAAGCACTCAATAAATGTTACCTATTATTATTTCACCCAGAGCCTGAAAAGAAATAATAAAATTGTACATGGCAAAGTGCTGGGTAAACACACTACCCACACTGCCAGATACTTCCATCTCTACCAAGATGTAAAAAGGTAAAAGCCAACTCTCCCAGCCCTGCATACAGTCCTGTCTCATTTCACAGACTCGTGACTCATGATCTTCAAATGCATGCAAGGGAAAGAGCCAGGTCTTATGTGTTAGAAGACTCTCAACTCTGAGCAAAGTAATGATTTCTATTCTCTTCCAGCTCTCAACACTGTTCATGCAGAGAGAGTTTCCAGACCTTGACTCTTCTGAGATTTGGGAACAAAAGACTAGAGTCTGGGGCTTCTCATTCCTAGAGGCCCTGAGATAATGAGAAAGACCCTGGTATTTGCCAGGGCTAAGACAGAGTGAGAGACCAACAGTCCTTTGAGCACCCTACCGGGCATAGCCCTGAACCTGCACAGCCAATCCTATACCCCTGATCTACACAAATCCCCTTATACTATTGCCCACTGGAAGAAATCAAGACAGCTCTTTGTGGGAGCTAGAGGGGAACTTGGCCTGCCAGCTCTGTCTCTGTTATGAGAATCCTCTTGGAAAAGAAAGTGAACACAGATGAGGCCAAGCTTAGGCCAGGGTTCCTCAAGGAACCCAAGGCTGCACTCAATGCCTTTGGCCCCACAGCCTTAGCCAGCCCAAGACACAACTCCCTACCTCCCTCCTCTTTCCCAAACCCCATACCTGGTCACAGATCAGATCCCATTTCTTCTCATTGTCATACTGCCGCAGGAGCCGGGCCTTGTCTGGAGGCAGGTTCATGGAGCTCTGAGGAGAGAACCTGAGTCAACAAGGCTGAAACCTCCCCTCATCTGGAAAAGAGAAAGACTAGACTGCCCACACCTTTCCGCTACTGGGCCCTCAGACTTCACCCTGACACTCCATCGCTGATAAGGCAGGCTTGTAAAGGTAGAACAGTCCTCCAGCCTCCCCTTCATGTTTGGTTGGGCAATGTTTTCTAAACCACTGGTAGTAGAATCAATTTAATCAGTCAAAATTAACTCTATTTAAATGAAAACGAGCTGATTAAAATAGGATAGAAGATACCAGAATTCATTGCAAGTAGGAAGTATAAATAATGTTTTGTGAAGCTTTAGTTTCTTTTCCATTTTATGTATATACACAAATATGTCATATACATACGTCATACCATAAAATGTGACAGGAACATGAGATGGGTCAAAAAATTTGAAAACCCACCAGGTTAAAGCAGCAATTTTTTTCAGTTTGCTTTTCCCCCATTTCCCCCATAACCTGAGAGATGGGCAACTTGCCTACAACATCCATTCCCATGGGCAAATCCTGAGCCACCCACAACCTATGTAGATGCTATAACTGTGACCCTCTTGCCCATATCAGCACACAAGTGAATGAGAAGAACATTAGCATGAAGATAACTGCTTAAATTTTTTTGGAAAAAAAATTTTAGGCAAAAATTCACAAAAGTACCAGACTTTAATTGTTAGTAGCAAATTTCTTATGAAACACCTCCCAATTAATTAAGACACAGCAAAGCACCCTAACCCCTTGGCAAGCCACTCTAATATAGGCTATTTGAAGGACAGACCAGGAATCATTTTATTTTGTTCACCACTGTTTGGTGACCGAATAAGGTACGAGAGAATGAGTGAGTGAAGCCTAAGGACTTCATCCATGGACTAGCCCTACCCATGCTAGGAGGCTACGTTCCCTACCTTTATCCCCATTCAGTCAAACCTTCCTTCTCATCAGTCTGGCTGTCTTTGTTCCAGGTCACAGCCCTTACCTCTAAAGGCAGTCTGGGCCAGATGCAGTAGCTCACACCTGTAATCCCAGCACTTTGGGAGGCCGAGGTGGGCGGATCACTTGAGGCCAGGTGTTCAAGACCAACCTGGCCAACATTGCAAAATCCCATCTCTACCAAAAATACAAAAATTAGCTGGGTGCAGTAGCGCACACCTGTAATCCCAGCTACTCAGGTTGCCAAGGCACAAGAATTGCTTGAACCTGGGAGGTGGAGGTTGCAGTGAGCCAAGATCACGCCACTGCACTCCAGCCTGGGCAACAGAGAAAGATTCTATCTCAACAAAACAAAACAAAACACACAAACAAAAAAGAATAAAGGCAGTCTGACACTTTAATCAGACCACTGTACCTGCTCCCTCGTAATCTTGAATCAAATATGATCCCCTACCCAAAGTGTCGCAGCTGCGTGATCACCCATGTGACTTCCCACAAATTCAGCTTCTTCCTAAGCATAATGCCAGCCACCTAGAAGGCTGCCTCTCATCTTTCTCTCCTTTAACTACTGTCCAGGTTCAGCTCTAACTCCCTGGTAACCCAAGCATGACCACTTCATTTACCTCTGCCCAATTCTTGGCATCCTCATCCCTGGGGACATGAACTGTGTGCATCCAGGGTCCCCGAGGAGTCACATAGGCCCTGCATTATTCCAGAAGAGGCAAACAAATCCTAGAAGGAGGTCCTCTAACTTTCGATGGAACCAAAAGAAAATCCCTAAACATTTATTCTGTCATATTATCTATTTATTATAAACATAACTCAGATATACTCCTAAACCAGCTGTATACTCATCTAGCCCCTAAAGTGCTGTGTCTATTTTCACCATCTCCAGCTCCCAATATGCATCTAGTGGGGGCAGTAAGGTGATAATAAACCTATGTGGAAGAGGTCCCAGGTCTGAGCTACAAGCCCAGCTACCGGCTGGAAACGAGGTCACTATAGCTCAAAAAGGAAGTAGGGTTGAAGTCTTCAGTTGGAATTTATACATGGAAGAATTCAGGACCAAAGAAGTGGGGCAGGTGAGAGAAACAAAGAAGGGGAAGAAAGCCCCACATCATACCTCTCCCCATGGTTCCTGCTGCACTATGCATCTGCCTGAACTTCCACAGGAAAGTGAGGCTGAGTCCTCCTCACAGTCTATGTAGGATGGATGGCAAGATGGTCAAACACAAGCCTGGAATGTTCTCTCTGAAACTACTTTGTTAAGGCCAATCTCAGCATACCCGTGTGGACAGCAGGACAGGAGCAAGAGGCCTCAACAAAACAAGGACTCAAAGGTCAACCCAGAGTAGATCTCCTAACTCAGCCTAACTGCGGCCAGGCTGCTGCCAGATGAACTCAAGACAGAACTGAGCAGAAATAGTCCTCAGGACTGGCCCTGGCTCTGTGCATATCCTAAACACATCGCTGCCATCTGACCATTTCTCCCAAGTCTGTGCCATGAAAATAGTTTTCTGTTGTCTCCCCTGGAAGAAAGCTGCTGGAATGGAGGAGGGGGCAGCCTGTCACTGCTGTGGCAGACATCACATCCTGTCTATGCCAACTTCCTCCCTCAGCCACCCACTGTCAGCGGCTGTGGCTCATACTTCTCCACCAGGTGAACTGATGAGGAAACACTTGGTCCCCTCGGTTTGAAAAACTGGGCAAAGTCACCCCCTTGGGGAGTCCTGGCCTAAGAGCATGGAAGAGGCACAGCAGGGACCTGGTCAAACTCTAGATCCCCAGGAAGGAACGATCCCAAAGTATGGAAACGGGTGGTAGAGGCATGAAGTAGGTCTGACCATAGCCACATCCTCCTGTCTAGAGCTTTGGGTGGCACTTCCTTGACACTGGTCTCAGACTTCTCTGCTTCTTCTGGGCTGAAGTGTGATAGGGAAGGAGGTGGGTAAGGGGAATTCCCCCAAGCTCCAGCATTCTCAGAAGAAACGGGTCACTGGCTGCCAGTGGGAGTCACCTGCCAAGGGGGCATAAACCAGAGCTTGGCCTGGACAGTTCTCTTCCTGCTAGACAAGGGCATCAGGGCTTTTGCCTCTACCTGATAATGTGTGTGAGTCTGGCAGGGCTCCAATGTCCTAAGGAAGCCTCTCTGCCCTTAGGAATGACAACTTCCTGAGTTCCGGGGACAGCAAAGGAGCAAACTTGACACAGTTCCGGTCTCAGTCAAAAGTTTGTTTCCTTGACATTTTTTCTTCAGTGGTTCCACAGACACTGTAGGCTCCCAGAAGGCAGAAGCTGAGCTAAGTTCTTGCTAACTCCTCATTGAGACCCTTGCTGAGCAGAAAGGAGGCAGTGGCTGTCTTGGAAAGGAGAGGGCACTAAATGTGGGTGAAGTCAGAGGGCCCAAGATCAACTTTGGGCTCTTCAGAGTTATGGAGCCTTGGTGAACGCATCCATAAATGAGATAATCTCACTACTTCACAGGGTTTTAGCTGAGGATTAAAAGATAAATATTTTATGTCTGTATGTGTCTGGAACACTGTGGGTGTTCAACACAGTCCCCCTCACCGCCTGCTTCCTCCTGAAAATCTTGTGTCATGTTCTGATGTCCAAGGGACCTGCCCTCTTGCTTCTAGGCTGTCTCTCTCTCTCTGCCTCCATCCCACCTTTAGCAATTTCTTCGCAACACTCTGACTACAGAGCAATCCATTATCCCTTCACTGATCCTGCTCTGGCTTCCTCTAAGACTAGGCGCCAATTTTGGTATCATTATCTTGAGGGGTGGGGGACATGGCAGGAGACTCCAAGGAAGAAGTAAGGGAGGTAAGTCACAGCCAAAACAGTCACAATAGGAGATGTGAGTAAAAGGGGAAGATGAACTCAAACTGAAAGCAACTGTGGGACCGATTCCTAAATCACAGGGAACCAGCAAAACATCTAATAATAAAAACCTATAATGGGAAGAAGCCGAAAGGCATGGAGCTGGTGCTTCTCCAGCAAGGCTGCTCTGTTTGCCAGTTTGAGGCCAGGCAAATCTCCCTGCACAATGGGGTGCATGTGAGCAAGGCCTGGTCCCTCCAGCAAGGTTTCCTAACTCTCCACCTGACCCCTGACAGCCCCAGTCAAGCCAAGGAGGGAGGCAGCTCTGGTGGCAGAGGTTCCCTTCCCTTTCCCACTCTGCACCCCCAGCCCAGTGAGCCCCTCCTCATTTCCTTCCCACTGCAGGGGAAGGGAAATGCCGGTAGGGTTTGGAGTTTCCTTCAAAGCTGTGAGCTCTGCTCTGGGACTTGCCCCTACTCTGACAGTCTTCTTGAGCCAGGCCTGGGGAAAACCCAAAAAACAGAAATAGGAACCACCAAAAATTCCCAACTGTTTTTGTTGGTCCCTATCATGATAAATCTTAGGAACAGAGACCAAAATGGCATAGCTTCGAGAGACAGGGAGAGAGACGTTTGTAATGTTCCTGGGAAAGAAACTGGAGGCTTTAGGGAAGCTCCAGCAGGGGCTGTTTTGAGCAAATACAGAAAGTGAGAGGTAGTTTTATTAATGTTTTCCCTCTTGAACCACCTCCCACCAGGTTTCCTATGGCTGTCTTCTCCCAAGTGTGGTAGCCACAACCCCCACACTCAGCCCATGGGGACAGGGAGTCCTGAGAAACTGAATCTAGAACTGCCCCACAGATTAAATGAGTGCTGTCCTGGGCACCACACACTTCTCAACGTGCTGCTGAGCCCCTGACCGCAGGTCCAAGTCCTCCGTGGCATCCACAGATCAGGTCATTGAGCAGATGAGCAAAGATGGAAAGTGGCAAGTGGACACAAAATTTGGGAGTCCAGAAGACTGCTGAAGGAGGAGCTGCAACACAGTGTTCCCACCCCATGTTCCCATGTTCCCACTAGGATCCCCCTCACAAACCAACAGATCTGCCCCAAGCCAGTGGCAAAGCAGGCAACACAAGGCACAAAGGCCCATTACTAGCTGCCAAAAGGATAGAGTGTAAGGAACGGCCTCCACATGTCTCTACTGGTGGGCAGTAGGCACAGCTGTGGCCAGTTGGGCCCTGCTCCCAAAGGGCAAGAGCCCAAGGAGGTGGGAGGTACCAGCTCCCGCTGCCTTGGCCCCTTGGCGGCCACAGCCAGTCCTGCCGCAGTAGCAGCTCCTAGACAATGAGAGTTATTTTCAGCCAGCACTTTAACACAAGCCAGCTGGCCAGTGAGCAGGGCGGGAGTCCTCCTCCACCCAGCCCGCCCAGACGGCAGGCCAGCCGGCCCAGCCCATTGCCTACACTGCTGCTGCCGCCGCCTCCACGTCACTGTTTGTTTATCTCATTGTTCCAGCACAGCTCCTTCTAACTCCCCTCAAAACTGCAATCCTTTGTAAAAGGGAATCAAAAAATATCAGAGAGTTTGATCAAAGGTCCAAGAGCTAAAATTTTAAAAGGTCCAGACATGGGAAGTACGGCAGCCCCTCCAAACACCCACACTTTTCCCCAGCCTTGTGACTGGCTGGGGTAGCACAGGGGAGGAAATGGAACAGATGGATGGTCAGATCTCACTGCAGCTCTCACAGACCAAGGCCAAGCCTAGCTTCGCTGCCAACCTGGGGAGACAAAGCTCAAGACTGCTCTCCTTGCCTTGACTCCCTCCCATCCTCCTCTCCAGAGCTCGGGTTTGGAGAAGATAACTTGAAACAGACAGCCTGAAATGGGCTGAGTCAACTATGAAAGGTTCTGGGCAAAGAGCTATATCCTGTGGCAGAAAGGAAATCACAGAACAGTCAATAACACTTGGCTAGAAGGACAGGCAACCCCCTGCCCTGCCTCGATAGAGTAGGGGCAAACACTTCAGCTGTACCACCCCACCACCACACCAAAGCACTCAAGAATATAAAGGATGAAAGGCAGCAGTTACCTCCCTGGACTCTAGGCCTCCAGCCCTGGTCCTGCCAAACTCTACAGCCTCCCCAGGGCGGCTCCCCATTACTGCTCATCTCCTTCCTTATGTGACCCCACACACAGAAGCATGTGAGTACAAGTCTAGCTACACAGCTTTCTCTAGGCCCCAGCTGCCCTCTTAGACATCTGAACAAATTGCTTAGGTACCACATGACAAAAGGCATAAGAAAAATGGGTGCTCCTTAAGTGTCTGTAGTATCTTAGATCTGCCTTGCAGGTTTTGTTTAATTGAAACTACCACTCTGGTGATGAGCTGCCAGGGAAAAGCCAGCTCTCACAGGCTTGGAACCATGTCTGGAGAACGTGCTTTTATGGTCACTGAGGACTCTGTAACCAGAAATGACTTGCTGAGCAGTTACGGGCCAAGTCCCTGAGCAGCCTGGAAGAAAAAGAAATGGATTCACCAGATGTCTCTGGTTGAGCTCTGCAGTTCACACCAGGGAAGTCAGATGAAGGAGAGGTCCTAAAAGGCCAGCATCATTCAAACAAAGAGATGGCTTTTTCTAAATACAATTATACCCCCGGGGCCTCTTCTTCATCCTAGAGAATTCCTCCACTGGATCCTGAGAAGGCAAAGGATATTGGCCATGTCCCCAAAGTTGGTAAAGCCTCAAACTCTTTCCTCTGCCACACTGTTGGCCTCATACCTGACATCAGATAACCTCTGCAGGTAACCCTGAGGTCCCCAAACCCTGATTAAGGCCACCTTTTCTGGCCTGCCCAGTCAAAAAATACACAATCTCCGATAGGAGCTTCTGTCGGCGCTTCCCAACTGAGCACCCAGGCCCTAGTAAAAAGCTACTGCCACAGCAACTTGATCTGTCTATTGGCTCCTCGGCCCCTCCTCGTGGTTAGCCAGACCCACACACTCCCCAGTTACGCAGAATGGAAAGTATTCTGCTGGGGGCAGCTTATTTTCCAAAGCCAAGGAGTCTTGGGGTAGAGCCTCGCATTCTCCCTGCAGCCAACCAACGACCTCCCTCTCTTCATGAGGTTCTGTCCTCCCAACTGGGGAGCCCAATGGGCAGTGCTACCTCTCAGAGGACACAATATTTCTGGGGTCACATCTCCCTTTCTCCTCATACCAACAGGCCCAGTGAGTCTCCCTCCCAAGGTCTCTCATCTATATTTGCCCTTCCATTCCCACTGTCATCACCTGGGTGGGCCGTTATTGTTCACTTGCTGCCCTCTGGGATAAGCTTCTAGCTGGCATCCCTACTTCCAATACTTTCCTCCCTGCCATCCTGCACATGAATGAAACTTTCAAACTTCCAAGCACATAAGACAAATCATGTTTCTCCTTGGTTCAGAAATCTTTTTTGACTCCTTATCATTTATATGAGAAAACCTGAGCTCCTTGGCCTATTGTTCTTAGCATCTTACAGTAAGAGCTTCTGAGGTAAGATTCTCTCCAGGCTGGCCCCAGCTTCTCTGACCAGCCTCATCCTCTCCCACTCTATGGTATCTCTCTCTCCTGGGACGGCCACTCTTCCCATTCCTTAACCCTAGGATTTGCTTGTGATTGATGTTTCCCCAATCTGCTGACTCCCTACCTACTACTTACTACCTGACTTAAAATCCAGTAGCTCTATGACTACCCAACCTAAAATAATCAGCCCCTCTCTTGAGCTCCAAGCATAATCACATTTAAAGAATAAAATGGCAGAGACCTGCCTGTTATCCCCCAACCTCTTCTCCTCCTCCTCCTTAGTAGTGAACCTCCAACGCTGAGTTGGACACTTGACAGCCTAGAATTAATATGTTTCTCAGCTTCCCTTGCATTTAGGTATGGCTATGTGATCATGTGGGATGTAAACAGAAGTCGTGTGCACAACTTCTGAGAAATGTCATTAAAGGGAGGGAATATAACCTTCTTTTCTCCTTTCTGCTTCTAGCTAGTTGGAATATAGATAGTGGACGAACCTTCAACAACTATTTTAGACCATGAAGTGACCTTGGAAATGAAATCCACATGGATGAAATAACAAGAGAGAAAATACCAGGACACTGATACCATGGACCTTTAGCACAAATTGAATGTTTCATAGTGGGTTTTTTTTTTTTTTTTTTTTTGCATATGCTTTCTCTATTCACAACTAGAAAGAACATAAACTCCTTAAGGGTAGGGGCCATGTCTTATCCTTCTTTGAATCATGTGCAGGTGCTTAATAAATAAGTGATTGATCCTGCTCCTACCACTCCTACCACCAAGTCCCTTATTTGGTCTCCTGGTTAACTGGGGAAAGGGAGGATCCTTTAACTTTTTACCACTGTCCTTACTATTTCTGAGTTCTCTTATCTATAATCTGTCTTATGTGCTATAGCACAAATCACTTTATATATTGCTTTCCCCTCAGCAAACTCCTACTTTTCATTCTGAGTTTCAACTTCAGTTTATGCCATAATCTAAGCCACTTCCCTGCTGTTCTCTTTAACCAGACTCATCTTCTTATAACCTGCTAGAACACAGGCTTCTGAGAACAGGAATCACCATCAGCTTGTTTAGCACTTTAATAGGTGAGCAATAAAGATTGGGCAAATCGAATTTCTCCATTCGTATATTCCTTCTGTCCCTAAGTTTTCTACTCCATTGTACCCCAGAGAGATTACCTCCTTTCGAATTGCCAGCCATGCTCCTCCTCCAATTCACAACAGGTGAAATCTACCATCTCTAGCAAATCCTTCATAAATGACAGTAGTAACATCCACTCCCCTAACAGTGTCTCCACACATTTACTAATTACTTTTAAATGTGTTCATGGAATTGTGACTTATGGTTAATGTTTCTTCACCTTTTCTTGGACAATCAATATATATGTTTATCATAAATCTCAGTGACACTCCTAGAGGCACACATACAATGTAGTGGTTAAAGCACTAACTGTGAAGCCACACTACCTGGGTTTGAATCCTAGCTCCACCACTTACTAGCTGTGTGGCTTTGGGAGAGTTATTTAATCTCTGCAAGCCTCAGTTTCCTCACCTGTAAAATGGAGGCAGGAATAATAGTACTTACCCCATAGTGTTGCTATGATGATTAAATAAGTTAATATATGTAAAGCATTTAAATCAGAACCTATATAGTAAATATTACACATAATGCTACCTATGTTTTTTCAGTTTGGTTTTTTATTCAACATTTAGCTGGGAAACAACTCTATGTCAAGCACAAGCTAGAATTTGGCGATATCAAAATAAATAGGGTATGGTCACTACATTCAGAAAGTTCATATCCTGAGGAAAGGTATACATGCAAATCAGGGGTCAGTATAGACAGCATTGCTGTGAAAGAGGCACATACACTACTGTGGGATCCCAAGGAGGTAACATCTAATTAGACTGTGGAGTCAAGTAAGGTGTAAGACTTCCTGAAAGAAATGTCACAGGATTTATTTTATTATTATTATTTTTGAGATGGAGTCTCGCTCTGTTGCCTAGGCTGGAGTGCAGTGGCATGATCTTGGCTCTCCACAAGCTCCGCGTCCCAGGTTCACACCATTCTCCTGCCTCAGCCTCCCAAATAGCTGGGGCTACACACATCCGCCACCATACCCGGCTAATTTTTTGTATTTTTAGTAGAGAAGGGGTTTCACTGTGTTAGCCAGGATGGTCTCGATCTCCTGACTTCATGATCTGCCTGACTCGGCCTCCCAAAGTGCTGGGATTACAGGCGTGAGCCGCCGTGCCTGGCCTATTTTATTTTTTTTGAGACGGAGTCTCACTCTTTGCCCAGGCTGGAGTGCAGTGGTGTGATCTCGGCTCACCACAACCTCTGCCTCCCGGGTTCAAGTGATTCTCCTGCCTCAGCCTCCCGGGGAGCTGGGACTACAGGCGCGCACCACCATGCCCAGCTAATTTTTGTATTTTTAGTAGAGACAGGGTTTCACTATGTTGGCCAGGCTGGTCTCAAACTCCTGACCTCGTGATCCACCTACCTTAGCCTCCCAAAGTGCTGGGATTACAGGCATGAGCCACCACACTCGGCATTATTTTTATTATTATTTTTATTTTGAGACAGGGTCTCACTTTGTCATCCAGGCTGAAGTGCAGTGGCACAATCTTGGCTCACTGCAGCCTCAACCTCCCAGGTTCAAGTGATCCTCCTGCCTCAGCCCCTCAAGTAGCTAGGACTACAGGTACTCATCACCACACCTGGTTAATTTTTGTATTTTTAGTAGAGACAGGGTTTTGCCACGTTGGCTAGGCTGGTCTCGAACTCCTGGACTCAAGCGATCCACCCACCTTGGCCTCCCAAAATTTTAAGACTACAGGCATGAGCCACAGTGCCCCACCTTGAATTAGTCTTAAACATCAAGCGGGAAGGAATCAGGCAAAGGCAAGAGCAGAAGGGAAGATGGTGATATTCTAGGCAAGGAGACAGTATTTGCAAATACTGGCAACACAAAACACCATTACAAATCCAGGAGTCTGTAAGTGATTTACTACAAAGGCATGAAAGTATGTATAAGGAAATTACAGCAGGCAGAAAAGTCGGGTGATAAAGGATATGATGAGCTAAGTAAGTAGGTGGCATAAGTAGGATAATAACAATAATAACACTACTAAAATGAAAACAGTAATAATGAAAAAAGCTAACATTTATTGACAGAACTGCGATAAGCACTCTACATGAATTATCTCATCTAATTCTCAAAACAATGATATAAAGTCCTATGAAGTAGGGACTATCATTATCCCTATTTTACAAGCAAGGAAACGAAGGCTTGGAAAGGCCATGGAACTTGCCCCGCATCACAAAGCAAGCATACGGTGGATCTGGGATTTGAACCCAAGTCTGACCCCAAAGTCTAAGCTTTTAACTCCTCACAATGTCTCCTCTGAGACAATGAATCGTATTAGCCCTTCTTTGCACCTTTCCAAATTGTATGCATCCTTCAGGACCAATCAGTACCATCTCAACCTTCCTCATGGAACCTCTCCCAAACAACCCAGATCTCTGTGCATTCCTTCCTCTGAATTTCTGTGGGTTTTCTGCCCTAACCTCCCATTAGCACTCATATTCAATCATTCTTTGAACAGCATTTGTGTCTTTTTTTTTTTTTTTGAGACAGGGTCTCACTCCATCACACAGGCTGGAATGCAGTGGCAAGATCTTGGCTCACTGCAGCCTCGACCTCTTGGGCTCAGGTGATCTTCCCACCTCAGCTTCCCCAGTAGCTAGGACTGCAGGCACACACCATCACGCCTGGGTAAATTTTTTTGGTAGAGACAGGTTTCACCACGTTGTCCAGGCTGGTCTCGAGCTCCCAGGCTCACGCAATCCACCCACTTTGACTTCCCAAAGTGTTGGGATTACAGGCGTAAGCCACCACACCCAGTGACATTCATGTCTTCTATGTACCATGCACTGCGCCAACTGGGGGACCTGTTTTGCCTTGCGATAACTCTTGTATTTACAAACAAGGGGGAACCTGAAGCTTATAAACATCTACTCTGGGCCAGGATGATGCTAGACCCTTCAATTGCAAGATTTCATGGAAAAGTCACTTCTCTCTCATATTGTTATTCATTTTTCACATTTTATATTATTTCCTGAACTAGAATATAAGCTCCTTGAGGACTTTGCCTTGAATACACTTGTTCCTAGCAAGTATGCCTGGCACACAGAAAAAGCTTAATAGATAGATACTCTGGGCTGCCCAAAGAGACAGCAGAGGCCATTTTGGGGGGCAGCACCCAGTACACTGGCCTAGGGCCCAGCTCTGGCTTTCCAGGAGTCTCGTGACACATCTAAGAGCTTATTATAAAGCCATAAAACTTAATGAATCCCTTCCTACTTCCAGACACATGTGGGAGGGCATGACCCCTGCTTTATAGAAAGATAAACTGAGGTCTGGCACAGGCACACATCTGTCGCAAGTTGTATCAGCTAGGGAGAGGCTCTACAAGTCCTGCCTTTCCTTGCTTTCAAATGGAGGTACATCCTCAGCGCCTCAGTGCTTCTATCCTCTTTTGGGAGGAATCATAATAACCTCAGTCTGCTCTAGATCCATGAGCTGTCCTCCCAATGTTGTCCCCTCTCACGCTTTGAAGGCTAGAACTTGACATAGAGGTCTAGGCTACCCACAGCCCAATGCTATTTTTGAGTTGTTCCAGCTTTTTTACATCTCGTTTGATTATACAGCTAGGAAAAAACACCTCTTTAGACTTAACCTTTTGAGAGTTCCCTCCCCACGACCCAAATCTTCTCTGCTTCTTGAAATGTCTGATGTCCTAAGTGTTATATTCACTCAAGAACAGGGATGAAAAACATTACTACTCATCTTTTATATGCCAGGCACTTTTCTCACATTCTCTCACTTACTATTCTCAATAACCACTGGAGGTAAATGTTATACCTGTTTAACTGGTGAGGGAATTAAGAATCTGAGACCAACTGGCTCAAGGTTACACAGAAAGTAGCAGGACCCAAATTCAAACCCAGACGTGTGGCCTCCAACGTACAAGGTTTTCTACCATGTTCGCCCATCTCCTTACAAAGAAAACAAATCTCTTTTTCTAACTTGAGAAGGTCCAACTTGATTTATCTGACTGGCTTTGGTTGATCATTACACAATGCTTCCCTATTCTGCACAACTGAGTGAAACCAGCTGAACCAAGTATGAGTATGTGTGCTGAACATCTGAAGTTCAAGGCTTCACAGAGTAAGAGAGAGACTGTGCACAGTACAGATGCAAGGAAACTTGTCCTCTTGGACACAACCTAGTGACAAATTCTTACATCTGAGTAGCATTTTATTTTATTTTATTTTATTTTTTGAGACAGAGTCTCGCTCTGTCGCCCAGGCTGGAGTGCAGTGGCGCGATTTCGGCTCACTGCAAGCTCCGCCTCCCGGGTTCACGCCATTCTCCTGCCTCAGCCTCTCTGAGTAGCTGGGACTACGGATGCCTGCCACCACTCCCAGCTAAGTTTTTGTATTTTTAGTAGAGACAAGGTTTCACGGTGGTCTTGATCTCCTGTCCTCATGATCCACCCGCCTTGGCCTCCCAAAGTGCTGGGATTACAAGCGTGAGCCACTGCGCCCTGCCTGAGTAGCATTTTAAACTTTCCAGTACAGCACAGGCTTTGGAATCAGGGATGACTGGATTTGAATCCTGTTACTTTTCACGAGACAGTCAGAAAGTTCTCACTCTGCTGCCCAGGCTGGAGTGCAGCGGTGCGATCATAGCTCCCTGCAGCCCCAAACTCATGGGCTCAAGTGATCCTCCCACCTTAGCCTCCAAGTAGCTAGGACTACAGGCATGTGCCACCACGCTTGGCTAATTTTTTTTTTTTTTTTTTTTTGTAGAGACAGGGCCTCGCTATGTTGCCCAGGCTGAACTTGAACTCCTGACCTCAAGCAATCTTCCCACCTTGGCCTCCCAAAGTGCTAGAATTACAAGTGTGACCCACCATGCCCAACCAGGGAAAGTTATGAAACTTCTTTGAACTTCAGTGTCTTCATTTACAAAATATGGATAATATCTGCCTCTTAAAAATGAATAAAAGGGATTTTGCACAGTGCCTGGCGCAGGAGAAAGACCCTGTAAGTGGTAACTGGAATGACCTACTCCAGGAGTCACATTTGACTCAAGTTAGCTTCTAAGTACATACGCAAAATACAAATACAATTTCATCCTTTTTTTTTTTTTGAGACAGAGTCTCGCTCTGTCGCCCAGGCTGGAGTGCAGTGGCTAGATCTCGGCTCACTGCAAGCTCTGCCTTCCAGGTTCACGCCATTCTCCTGCCTCAGCCTCCCAAGTAGCTGGAACTACAGGCGGCCACCACCACACCCAGCTAAGTTTTTGTATTTTTAGTAGAGACGGGGTTTCACTGTGTTAGCCAGAATGGTCTTGATCTCCTGACCTCGTGATCCACCTGCCTCGGCCTCCCAAAGTGCTGGGATTACAGGCGTGAGTCACCGTGCCTGGCCCTCATACTATTTTTTTAGAGACAGAGTACAGCAGCATAACCACAACTCACTGTAACCTTGAACTCCTGGACTGTTACAATCCTCCCACATCAGCTTCCCAAGTAGCTGAGACTACAGGTGTGTGCCATCATGGCCGCCTATTTTAATGTTTTATTTTGGTTGAGACAAGGTCTTGCTATGTTGCCCAGGCTAGTCTTGAACTCCTGGTCCCAATTGATCCTCCCGCCTTGGCCTCCCAAAACATTGAAATCACAGGTATGAGCCACTCTGCCCAGCCTAATTTCGTAGTACTTTAAAATATATAAAAGAGTATAAATGTATAGTTGAATAGTATAGGTTAAACATACGTAAAGTACGATTCCCTCATCTCATGTGATCTAATAATTCTGTAGGTTAGAGCAGCTGCACCCTTGCCCCTTCAAAAGATAAAATCAAGAAACCAACAGCCACCCAGGGGATTCACAGGAAAACTGAGACCAGAACTTAGTGAAATGAAGTCGACTCACTAAGCTGCTCTGCTATTTGAGCAGCTGAGTGATCTGGGACAATTCTAACCTTTTGGGGCCAGGGTTTTGTTATCTGTGGAGAGACATGGGAGAGATTTTGCCAGGTTATCTCTAGTGTTCCCGCCTCATCTCAGATTCCTCACTTCCCCTACTGTCTCCTAACTTCCTCGGGTCCACTTCTGCCACAAATCTGTTTTTGGCCCCCTCAACTAACTACTCTTCTCAACAACTGTGCTTCTCTCCTTGTGACCTTACATAAGTCCTAGGAGTTGTCCCTCCCCATCACTGAAGGGCTGTGCTGTGAGACTGGAGAAAAGCTCACATTTTTATTGACAGTAGGCATAGATGACTCTCAAATATGTATTTCTATCCCAGACTTCTCCTTTGAGATTCAGCTTTAAATACTCAACCCCCATTAGACATTCCACCCAGACTTCCACAGGCTTTGCAACCTCATGTGTCTCAAAGTGGCCTCATCACTTTTCCTTCTAAGGTATTTCTTCTACTGTGTTCCCTTGTTAGAGTAGTTAACTCTAATCTAGCAAGCTAGAAATCTGGGTGCCATCCTCAATGCCTCCCTTCTCCCTCATCTCTATCCTCACAATGTAAAATCTAATCAGCCATCAAAAATTGAAATAAAATCTAATCAGTCATGAAAATTTAACTATTTATTAATAGTTAACATTTATTTGACTGTCCCATCATCTCCATTGTGCAAACTGGTCCCAGTTTAGGCTCCCATCATCACCACCACAGAGCCAAGGCCTTCCACTCAGCTGCCCACCTCCAATTCTGGTTCCTTCCCATGGTTGCCAGACTGACCTACCCACAACTCACAATCTGACTATGAAACACATAAAGTACAGTCTCTTCCACATGGCATTCAAAGCCCTCCTTACCACTTGAGCCCTGCCTCCCACGAGTCTCTGCCTTACACTTTACACTTCAACGGCACTGAGCAGCTCTGAGAGGGTTCTCTGAACACATCATGCTGTCTCAATTTAATGCCTCTGCTCATGCTGTCCTCTCTACCTGGAATGCTTTCTTTTCCAAACTTCTGTCCTATTCCTAAATACCCTTTTAGCCAGCAGAGATTTCCTTCTCTGGGCAATATTCCCCAAGCCCCACCTCTCTACTGTGCTCTCCCGATGCTTCCTGCATCTCTACAGAACTGCACTTAGACAGCTTTATGTTATAATTACATGTATAATGTGTTTGTCTCCCCCTCTAGACTGAACTCCTGGGGGCAGGATGACTGTCTTAGTCACCTTTCTCTAGCTCTTAACACAATTCTAAGCACTTGCTGAGTGCATGAGTACTAGGCTGCACTTGCTGAGTCTTTTAGGGCTGCTATCTTGCCCCCTCTCTGTCTCTAGGCAGGGAAAATGACACCTTAACCATTCTCAGTTCACCACCTCAGAGGCCCTCCTGAGTGCTGATGTGATTCTTTAGCCGCCCTGCCACAGAATAAGGCTCTCTCTGCCCTCTTGCCTCCAAGACAATCAGAAGCAGCTGGTAGTGCTTTTGTACTGTTATGACACCAACTTGACATTTCCCTGGATCTGTGGGCAACAAGTACTAGATGCTTTCTTTACAATTCTTGGAAAGAATCAACTGAGAAGCCAAATTCTACTGGACATTGTCTAGCTGGTTATCCTCTAGCTTCTGAGATGATGCTCAAAACTTTTAACAAGGACATTCTAGAGAAATGACAGATAAATGCTTTGGGACGCCACCGCGACCTGTTGCCCCATAAATGCACAAGAGATTCTTAATTCTTTAGTCAGCCACCATGCCAGCAATAATTAAACAAGCCCAAAGGGAGCAATTCATAGCTGCTATTGGACCATCAATCTGGAACTCATGACAGATGCCATCAGAAAATAATCTGCAGACGTGAGCACTTCACGACGGAGCAGATTCACCAAGTGCCCTGCCTGCCAAGGGCCTGAGGATAATGAGTGCTTATATGATGTTGATTCTGCTGAGTGGCAAGTAAAAACAAAATAACCACAACCACAAACGAGAAGTCTGTCCAAAGTAAGGGGCCCAAGCATACTCTGGACACAGAAGGGGTCCAAACAAAGATGCTCTTTCCTGGTCAGATATCTCTGGCCCATCCATTCTAGAACATTGTCTGGGCCTCACTTCAGGGCTGGCATTGAAATGAGAGGAGTATGTGATCTCAAGTCTACGAAATGAGCCCATATAACAGCAACTCTACCACCCCAGAGTTCAATAAAATCCCAGGAGCACAGGTCTCAACCTCAGCTGGTGTATGATGGTTTTACCCTTGGTAAACGCCCCCAGTTTTAAAATAAGGTCCAGGCCGGAAGCAGTGGCTCACGCCTGTAATCCCAACACTTTGGGAGGCTGAGGCAGGCAGATCACTTGAGCCCAGGAGTTCGAGACCAGCCTAAGCTGCATGGCGATATCTCTAGCTGGGCATGGTGGCACGTGCCTGTAGTCCCAGCTACTCGGGAGGCTGAGGCAGGAGAATCACCTGAACCCAGGAGGTGGAGGTTGCAGTGAGCCAAGATGGTGCCACCGGACTCCAGCCTGGGTGACAGAGAGAGACCCTGTCTCAAAATAATAATAATAATAATGTCCCTCCATGGCTACACAAGAGACAAAATGTGCTAAAGGGCAGGCCAACAAAAGCCAAGAATTACCCCAGTACCTGGAGGTCCCTAAAGCCTGTGGAAAGGTCATGACTAGGCCAACATTATTGAGTATAAAAGAAAGGTGACTAGTACGTGCTGTTCAGTGACTTTACAACTTCAAGGTACAGAAAAACAGTCTCTACCCTTCAACAATAATTCTTATTTCTTAAATATTTTTGTTAGGCTCCTCAATACCAGATCTCTAATTCAAGAAGTTAATGGCCTTCAAATAATATTTCTATTTAAGGCTGGGTTCGGTGGCTCACAACTGTAATCCCAGCACTTTGGGAGGCCAAGGCAGGGGGATCACTTGAGGTCAGGAATTTAAGACCAGCGTGGCCAACATGGTGAAACCCCGTCTCCACTAAAAATACAAAAATTAGCCAGGCTTGGTGGCGGGCGCCTGTAATCCCAGCTACTCGGGAGGCTGAGGCACGAGAATCACTTGAATCTGGGAGGCAGAGGTTGCAGTGAGCTGAGATTGTGCCACTGTACTCCACCCTGGGCGACAGAGCGAGACTCGGTCTCAAAAATAAATAAATAAAAATTCTATTTAAAATGTTTTGGTTTTTGGAGGGGGAGGGTTTCAGACAGGGTCTCACTTTGTCACCCAGGCTGGAGTGCAGTGGCATGATCATAGCGTACTGCAGCCTCAATCTCCCAGGCCCAAGCAATCCTTCTGCCTCAGCCTCCCAAAGTGCTGGGATTACAGGCATGAGCCACTGTGTCCAGCCTTCTACTTAAAATGTATTGAGCATCCTGGCTGGACGTGGTGGCTCACACCTGCAATCCCAGCACTTTGGGAGGCCGAGGCAGGCAGATCACGAGGTTAGGAGACCAATACCATCCTAGCTAACACAGTGAAACCCTGTCTCTACTAAAAATACAAAAAAATTAGGCGTGGTGGCGGGCGCCTGTAGTCCCAGCTACTTGGGAGGCTGAGGCAGGAGAATGGCATGAACTCGGGAGGCGGAGCTTGCAGTGAGCAGAGATTCCGCCACTGCACTCCAGCCTGGGCGACAGAGCGAGACTTCATCTCCAAAAAAAAAAAAAAAAAAAAAAAAGTATTGAGCACCTTTATGTCAGTCACTGAGCCCCAAAACTCTTAAAAAAGGCCTGGCTGAGCATCCATCCCTACACTCCTTGCAGCTGCTTGCCAGACCAGACTTCATAATTCTCTTCAAGACCAGAACACACAGAGTGACTTCAGGAAATCTTGAGAGAATCAGACTTGAGAAGCCTAGGAAAGACAAGTATCTATTTACAGTTAATCAGCACCCTACCCAGCCCTGCAGACAGTTCTGACAACTGGAGCCAGGAAGAATCAACCACAGGCTCTGACTGGGGCCCACCTGAAGCTAGGAGCCAGTTGGACCCCCAGATGAGTACTGACTCTGATCCCCACCCAGACTGGCTGCACTGCCATAGGGAGCCCCTTCCTCAGAGACACACTCAGGCACTGGGATCCAAAGTTCATGGAAAGTTTCACTTTCTCTTATAGCTCAACCCCTAAAACTGCCTGATAATCTTATCATCTTATCTAAATATCTTCCCCATTACTTTTTTTTTTTTTTTTTTTTTGAGACGGAGTCTCACTCTGTCTCCAGGCTGGAGTGCAGTGGCGCGATCTCGGCTCACTGCACCCTCCGCCTCCTGGGTTCAAGTGATTCTGCTGCCTCAGCCTCCCAAGTAGCTGGGACTACAGGTGCCCGCCACCACGCCCGGCTAATTTTTGTATTTTTAGTAGAGACAAGGTTTCACCATGTTGGCCAGGATGGTCTTGATCTCGACCTCGTGATCTGCCCACCTTTGCCTCCCAAAGTGCTGGGATTACAGGCATGAGCCACCGCGCCTGGCCCCTCTCTCTTATTTTTTAAGAGACGGGGTTGTCCAGGCTGGACTCAACCTCCGAAAGTCAGGGGATCCTCCTGCCTCAGCCTCCCATGCAGCTGGGACTACAGGCACATGCCACCACACCTGGCTATAACCCCCAATGACCATCTATCTCTTTATCTTATCTTCTTTTTCTTCATGGTACTTCTTGCTACTTAACACTATATTATATACCTGTAGATTTGTTTATTGTTCTCCCCAACAACAATGTGAATGCTATGAGACTGGCTTGTCTTTTTTGTTCACTGTGGTATCACTGATGTCTAAAATACAGAGTAAACACTCAATAAATAGTTGTTGAATGAATAAACGAGTGATCATGCAAAGATTTTTAAACTCTGCTTCCATCCTAGTGGGGCTACATGAGAAGCAAGACTGAATAATGCCTACTTTCCAGAAAGCCCTATAAACCTGTTGCTGAACCCTAACATTCCCTCCAAATATCTCCCTAAAGTCCTCCACATCTCACTCCCAGGCCCACAAACCCTAACCCACCCCAGAGCAAGTATTAAAGACAGAAAATGGAACAGCACCCAGGGAGGAGACACATTTTTCCTCCAGTTAAGTACAGTCCAGAACCTCTGCAAATTAAAAGCTCCCTCTTCACTGAATCCACTCAGCTATAGTTATAGGTCACACTTTTTATTTTTATAACCAGCCAACCCATCAAATTATAGGCTCAGGCCACTGGGAGGCACGCCAAACACTGGGGCCAGCCTAGCCTAGCAGAGGCACTGCCCCTTCTGGCCTGAGAGGGGGTACAGGAGTGAGGACTGAGCACCAGTCAAACCTGAAAGGGCAGAAGCCACCATCACCCTGCAGGGGACAGTCTAGCGAGAAGCCTGGATCTCACTCAGGCCAAACTGCTGCCCATAAGGGAGACAGATTCCAGGATTCTCCACACAGCAGACAAGATAACTCTTAACCTTATAAAGCATACCTAGAAGTTTCCCTACAATTAATTTCCAAACTCCTTACCAAGGCCAACAAGGTCCCACATAATCTGGGCCCTGCTCACCTTTCCTATACCTTCTCGGACTCTCCTCAGCATCCTTGTAGACCAGTCTGGCCTTCTTGCAGTTCCTCAAATGTGCAAAGTTCTTTTCCACCCCAGGGCTTTGCAAAAGTTGTTCTCTTCCTAGAAAACTCATCCCCCAGATCTTTATATATAGCTATGATGATGGCTTGTGGTAAGTGGGTCTGCAAGAATGAACCAAAGAAACTGCTAAGAAGTCCATTACAACAGACCAGGCAAGAGCTGAAGATCAACTACAGTAGTGGTAGTACAGATAGAAAGGTGAGAGGGACAGCAGCCCAGACTAACTCCAAGTGCTTGGCCTGGATAATTAGCTGGAAGAGTGCCATTCCCCCCAAAATACAATGTATAAGAAAACACTAGCAGGTATAAAGTGGCTCACAAACATTGGACACTGTTACTATGAAATGAGATATATTTATTGAGCATCTACTATGAACAAGGCATTGTTAATAATAAAAATTATTTAGTACAAGACAACATTTTACCCTAAAGAAAGGCAAAAATGGGCTGGGCATGGTGGCTCATGCCTGTAATCTCAGCACTTTGGGAGGCTAAGGTGCAAGGATCACTTGAGCCCAGGAATTCAAGGCTGCAGTGAGCTATGATCACACTACTGCACTCCAGCCTGGGCAATAAAGAAAGATCCTAACTCAAAAAATAATTTTTTTTTTAAAGGAAAGCAAGACAGATTTGGCAATGGAAAGAATTAGTTCAAAACTTGCTGACTAGAAATGGAAGCTTCTACATTTGAAGACTTCTGCAGTTCAAGGGTAACACATGGGATCATTTTCTATCCAGTTTCACTTAAATCAAATTATTCTGATTCTCTAACCTATGAGGATTGAGCATTTATTTCTCATATATATCAATCATTCAACTTTAAATGAGAAAACTCATGAATGGCCAGAGACCACTTACCAACTATTCTCTATTCCCTGTTGAAACCCTGGGCAGGAAAGTCCCTTTTCTAACAATCAAGAAATGTTCAGGCTAGGCACGATGGCTCATGTCTACAACGCCAGCACTTTGAGAAGCTGAGGTGGGCAGATATGGCTTGAGCCCAGGAGTTCAAGACCAGCTTGGGCAACACAGCAAGATACCATCTCTACAAAAAAGTAAGAAGCACAACTGTAGTCCCAGCTACTAAGGAGGCTGAAATGGAGGACGGCTTGAGCCTAGGAGTTGGAGGCTACAGTTAGCCATGATCACACTATTGCACTTCAACCTGGGTGACAGAGCAAGCCCATTTCAAAAAAATAAGAAATGTTCAGACAAAACTCAGTGTGTACTGGCCATCTGTCCTGATCCAAGCTCACATCTGTCTATAACTAAACTCCTCTATTCCAGCAGCAGGGCTCCTGGCTGCCCCTCATATAGCTGCTTCATTCCTCCTCCTTAATTCCCTCCCATACAGCTCTGGCCTGGAACAATCTCCTCTCTCCTGATCTACAGCTGATTAAAGACCTGACTAAATCCCCTGTCCTCCTTAAAGCACTGCCTATTTAGCACTCCTATACCACACTGATCCTCCCCTAGCTCTCCAATCTTTCTGTGTTTATAGCTGTGTGGCACCCTATCACCTCATGATCTCACTTGGTCTTCACAAAAGCATGTGATTGGGCAAGATAAACAGTATTCCCACATTATAGATAAAATACAGCACAGAGTCTCACAGACGACCTGAGGACATGCACTTGCTTTAATTCTCTAGTTCAAAATATAGTTTTAAGTACATACACATTTTGTCTCTCCAACTTAGATAGCAAGCATTATCTTCTATTTATTTTGTATACCCCCAAGTACAAGGGAAAGTGCTGTGTATACAGCAGGCACCTATGACGTATTAACTTAATAAATCATGAAAGAAAAGAAAATGGAATGAACATTTAGAATAGACCCAAGACTTCCCAACCTAAAGCCTTCTTTGTTACACTCTCTCTTAACAACCTGTTCTTTGCCTTCCAAGAATATATCATAATTAAATATTTATTTAATATCTGTATTTTCCTCTAAACTCTATGAGGGCAAAGGAATTCTTAGATTTTTCACCACTATATACCTAGTGATATCAAGAGCACGTAGTAAATTTAAAACAAAAAACAAGAAAACAAAACTTCTCGAATAGCAGATGTCCTAGTAGGATAGCTAAGATCCAAACCCAAATCTGGCTGACTCTAAAGCCCAAATCTTTCCACCACACCTCTTAGCAAAGGAGAACTTGTTTGGTAAACTTTCCCCTATATTCTGCCACAATCCACTCAATCCACTCCAAAGCAGTAGTAACAGCAAAGGAGAGTCAACCCCGCAAAAAGGAAACTATAGTTAAGAAAGTGGGGCTGGGCGCAGTGCCAGCACTTTGGGAGGCCAAGGCAGGAGTGCGAGACCAGCCTGGGT